>NW_024736228.1:0-33216 GCF_018991925.1 Homarus americanus
ATTTGGTCTACTCAGCATCTTGAATGCATCTAGGACCTTTGTGTTAGATTTCATCAAAGTGCTCCAACATGCTTTCTTTCCTTTGCCAACAAATTTTCCAATGCAGTCAGATCCTGTGAAAGCATGGAAACCTGTAAGGCTCTCTGCCCAATGTGTCGTCGCTCACCAGTTCCTGTTATCATACTTGTATTTTCTCCAAGTTGAGGCTGCTTTAATATGCCAAACACATCAGTGTCTGGTGACTTGATATGTACAGTGCTGCTCTTCTGTGATGCATATACTGTATGTCCGGCTTAAGTTCTATAACTTGTGATAGCAATTTGATGGTTGAAGTCGTATTTGCTGCTTTCCACGACAGTAGATTAACCTTGGACAGCTTTTCCCAGATGCTCAATGGACCAACAATACGTTCCTTGACAAAATTTTCATAATTTTGTCTTCCAACTTCATATGCACATAGATTGTCATATTTGGCATTTTCTGGCATTACAGCTCCAGTTACCAAGTTTATAAGAGCATCATTTTCCTGGGATTACAGTCACCAATAACATTGTGTAGTTTCTGTACATCAGCATATTGACAGCTGACAATAGCTGTAGAGAGCTCATGGTGTTCTGTTCTTTTGTAATCTTTATGAGTTTGATATTTTATGTAATGAACTTAATTTGAAAACCCAAATGGTAGTATATGATCTTTTATCACCTTAGACACTCTGTGCGTCATGCCTCTCAAGTGATTTTTTTCCTCTTTTACTTCTCTGGACAAATACGACCTTTATCCCATCAGAAAAAATATCACCATATATTTTCTTAATCTACAGGTGCCAAGGTTTAAAATGACGGATGGTGTTAAAATTAACCTGAAATTTTTAAGTGACCACATATTGTCTTGTTGGGTTTCTGAGAGAACTTCACGGCTAAATAGCGCCTCTGTATTGATAGCCGGTACATGTCGTAATATCCACCGCTCATAGTTAAATCTTTATGTCCGTTTATTTTGTCCTAATTTAAGTATCAAAGAGTGTTTTCATTTTAAGTATCTTAAGTATCTTTTTTCCCCACTCCTAAGTATCTAAGTATGATTTATTTTCATTTATAAGTAACTAACCATATTTTTGTTTTCATTATAAAATGTGATTGATATAGACAACAGAAGTAAATATCAGCTGGAGGTCGTAAACGAAGCTGATGTGAAGTATTTTGACTCGCTGTTCCCACGAACTAATTGCTTCTCTGGTTTATACCGAAGAAATAAAACCGTCAACGAACCATCCGATTCAAATGTGTCTTAGGCGATACAGGGTGTTTAGGCGTCATTCTGATACCAAGAATGACTTTGTGTACTGTGGTGAAGCTGAGGGTAGGATAGGGTTGGGTTGGGTTGGGATGGGTTAGGATTACGCATGTGTAGGTATATTCTGTCGCATTTTATAGGTATCTTGCGTCTTTCTCTTTATTCCTTCTTTATCATGAGTATCTGTGCCTATTAATACACCACCTCGCAGGATAGTGAAAGAGGAATGGATAGTAACGAGATAATATTCTTCTTAAATATACCTTAGCTTGATTACAGGTAACATCAGGTAGAAGTTACATGACTCTTAAGAGTTTTCCTCGACTTGGCTGATTCAACTGTAAGACTTGCTGTATTTATCCTTATTAAAATCCTCCACCTGTAAGACCATCCACTTGTAAGACCCTCCACCTGTAAGACCCTCCACCTGTAAGACCCTCCACTTGTAAGACTCTCCACTTGTAAAACCCTTTAGGGATTTGAAATACCTTCTCGTCTTGGCTCCACTAGTACTGTACACACCCTCTCTAGCCTTAGTTTACAGTAATGTTGAAGTATATAATGAAGACTCACAGCTCATGGGTTAGAAAAACAAAAGATGCTTGTTTTATTTATTTATTTATTTATTTATTTATAGTTTATTTTAGAATCCCCGAAAGTTAGAACAAATGGCTGACGGGACTCACAAGCGGGCGGTGTTTACAGTATGGACCAAGAATAAAAAATAAATGAAAAATAAAATAAATAAATCGTAAATTGGTGCATTGTTTCTCCAGGGGTAATTATAGAAGTACAAATGTTCTCCAGCAGTGGGTAACGATCATAGTCACGTATAGAGCTTCCGACGCAGGTAGATTGATATAGATGCATTACCTTGAGTTAGTGGGTTACAGGGCTTCTTACACGATAATATTAAGGGTGTTTTTTCCTTCTGTTTGTGGCACTTGAGGTGTTTAGGTTAGGTTTAATTAAAATGGTTTAGTTATAATAGTTATATTACGATAAGTTAAGTTGAATTTAGAACTTTTGATTTACATATATCGTGTTTTAGAAGGATTTGTTAGCTAATAAGTTTAATTTGGATAAGTTTAGTTTAATTTAGATCATTTGATTTTACAAGGTCGTATTAAAATGACTGGGAACCATATAGAAACCTGTTAAAAGTAAATATTTCTACGGCAGTGAATGAGTAGGTCAATAAGTGGTGTATAGAGCTGCTGACGCAACTTAAACGGTATATACTGTACATTATATGTTATCAGAGCTTTCCTGTTGTACGTAACCGCCTCCGTCAAAGTGTCTTAGTGGCTCATGTGAAGATTAGCCTCTAGTTTATTTTACCTCAAGATTAACTACACTGGCACTGCCTGACCTGACCTGACCTGACCTGACCTGACCTGACCTGACCTGACCTACTCTACCCTACCCTACACTACCCTACCCTACCCTACCCTAACCTAACCTAACTTAATCTAACCTAACTTAACTTCCCATGTAGCGTTAGGTTAATCATTAGTTGAAATAAGCTGGGAGGGTTAATCTTCATGTAATCTATCTTAATTAACAATTTTGGTCAGGTGAGGCCTTCTTTACCTTACTCGAGAGCAGGAGGAGGAGGACTTGCTAACGTCTACAGATCATCGTCAACCAAGGCAGATATTGAATACATTTTTTTTACCTTCGTGGCTTAAGAACACATCTTAACACCATAAGACTATTCGCCTCAATGCAATAATACAGTAATTGATTATTGTATTCTAATAAAATTTACGGTGTATCTTTTGAACCAGATTTATTGTTTGACTTTTGTGAATGAGAAACTGGTTGAGGTGTATTGTGGTAAACATCATTAAGAGCAGCTCTGTGTGTTCTTACGACCTCAAAGTAACACAAAAGGCAGCCAATATCTACCCTTGGTCAGTCACTTTATGTAGATGTCAATTGTGTCATTTTTCTAGACTTAGTGCCCCCTGGAGGAGAAAGTAAATACAATGTTGATTTATTTTGGTCACAACACACGCTAGTAGATTATTTTTTCCTATTTAACTAAATAATTAACACTATGTAGCTAACTAATTATATGACTCAAAAATGGTAACCAATATGGCGTCGATATTGTTCACATACTCTATGATTAATAGATGTATTGTCTGTTTAATTTTAGGGAAGAATTTAATTTATAAACTTTTGAAAATCTGGATACAGGAGTTTTGTCTTTGCGCGCGCGCGCGCGTGTGTGTGTGTGTGTGTGTGTGTGTGTGGTGATGATGATGATGACGGATACTTTCCTCTGCAGTGAAAAAAATATCTTGACATTGTAAAGTTTAACTGTAAGCCGAAGGAACGTTTGTAATGTGACTTATTATGTGAAATTGTAACTTGAAATTCTTTGTGAAAAAAATATTTCCCTATAAAGTTTGGCAGTAAATGAAGTATTACATCAAGGTGTAACTTGTAGTTCCTTGTGGAGTAAATTACCTAAGTGGACGATACAGCTACTCGAGGGTGTAAGACCTAGAGTAGAAAGTCTTAAGACCTTACCTGAGGTTGAAAGACTCTTATAGTGGAACGTCTTAGGTATTGAAACTTTAATTACAGTAAATAAAATATAATCTACCTAAACATTCCTTTACCTGGCGACAACTAATGATACAGGTGGTGTAATAACTCTTTAAAATTCCTCCGTTTGATATAATAATGACCACACATGAACTTATAATGTGCAATATCTTGATAACACATTAGCTGCAACATTACACATAGTCCAGTGTATGTGTAGTGAGGGACATCTACCTAAATGAGTTACAGAATGTGGAGTTGAGGCAAAAAAATGTTGGGACATGTTTGAGATCATCAGTTGAGCCAAACGTTTATACTCAATATTGTTTTAATGGTATTTTAGAGCGACCGAAAATGTAAACAAAATGGCCGGCTAGGCTCGGGGGATCCACGAGTCCTCTTATGAAGGATCGACAATAAATGAAAACAAATCAGATTAATTTAAACACATTGCCAAGAGTATTAGATCCTGTAAAGAGAGAAAATTAATACTTGATATTTGTAGAAGATTTTTTTTCGTCCGTTTTCGTCTTGGTTAAAACAATTGTGGTGGTGTTACCTGTTCCAAACGGTAGACATCAAGGAAATGGATCAAGACCTTAATACTCAAAGGTACACATGATGATTTGTTCCCAAGTCCGAGGATATACTTCACAAAACAGATTAACTTTAGGACACAATGATGGCGAACAAAATAACATCAACATTGCGTACAGCACATATCTTGCTTTGACTCTTAACTCTTGTAATTTTTCGTAATGTTAGTGAATGAAATTGAGATTCTGGGCATATTTTCCTGTTTTTCTTTTTAATCAAGTGTAAAGGAAGATGTACTGTTTATTGATGGATTTGGTGATGTCTTAATAGTGTATTAGTGTGTTAATATTACACAGGTTTGGTATAGTGGTGACGGTAATGTAGTGTAGTAAGATTTTAACACATGGAGGTGAATTTGTCTTTTATGTTGAGGATTTAAGAACATAAGAACATAAGAAAATAAGGAGTCTGCAATAGGCCGGTTGGCCTGTGCATGACAGCTCCTGTCGAGAGTTACTACCACTCTCTATCATCCATGAATCTATCTAGCCTCCTTTTGAAACTTTCCAGAGTTCCCGCACTTACTACAAAGTTGCTAAGCTTGTTCCACTCGTCCACCGCCCTATTTGTGAACCAGTTTCTTCCTATCTCCCTCCTAAACCTAAACTTATCCAACTTGAATCCGTTGCTCCGAGTCCTATCCTGCTCGGATATAATAAGAACTTTATCTATATCCCCTTTATTGATTCCTTTCACCCACTTAAATACTTCTATCATATCTCCCCGCACTCTTCGTCTTTCTAGGGAATGCAAGTTAAGTTTCTGTAACCTATCCTGATATGGAAGGTTTCTAAGTCCCGGAATCATTTTTGTCATTCTTCGCTGCACCGACTCTAGTGAATTTATATCCATTCTATAATAGGGGCACCAGAACTGAACCGCATTATCGAGGTGCGGCCTGATTTGTTAAAGGGAAGATCTGGTGGACGGGGATAATTGTCTGGTTTTGATGGACACGGCTCACCTAACCTAACCCAATCTAACCTAACCCAACCCAACCTAACCCAACCTAACCCAACCCAACCTAACCTAACCCCTATATATGTGTGAGATAAGGTTCTGATTCAAGAACAAGATGCACAAGTTCGAATCCAAATTGAGCTGTAGGGTTTGTTGACTAATTCGGGGCTTCACATTCATAAAAATCTCAAATGGGATACGACTAAACCCGAAGCCCCATCTTCCGTCGGTCGGTCGTTGGTGTCAGGTCAAAGTTCAGTTTGTAGTTCACCTCCTGTGATATGTGTCATTTATCGAAACGAAACATGAGGTTAACGTGAAAACAAAACCTCGAAGCAACACGTATAAACAGGGTCGAGTTTTCATCGGATTTTACGTCATGAAATTTTCCATCTTGAGAGAGAGAGAGAGAGAGAGAGAGAGAGAGACAGAGAGAGAGAGAGAGAGAGAGAGAGAGAGAGAGAGAGAGAGAGAGAGAGAGAGAGAGAGAGAGAGATTGATTGATTGATTCCGATGCTGAAATTAACACTAAAATTTTATACTGTAATTGAGATAAATGCAGGTAAGGTTGGCGTATGGAATTATTGAAGGACGATCACAGAAATGTTTTACCTGTTTCCTGTGATGTAAGTCCAAAATGGTGTTAATTGTCATGGGTTTATACGTCCAAAATGTTCTTCATATCGTAGGGTTTTACATCCAAATATGCCATCCAAGTCCATATGTCCATTCATCCAGTTAGCTGTTTATCCATCCACCGATTCACCCACCTACCCATCTCTCATCCCATTCAGTCACCCATCTACCCATCTATCCTCCCATTCAGTCTCCCATCCATCCATCCATCCATCCATCCTTCCATCCTTCCATCCATCACACGAGGAATAGAATGACCCACTTATAATTTTTCTCTTTCCTGCTGCACTAAGGATCAACCACCCAGAGTGGTATGGCTACCCTGAGTAAGTACACTCTGTATTCCTCCTTTACTCTATTGTGGGTGTAGGTGGTGGGTAGTGTGTGTTTGTGGGTGTAGAACGTGGATAGTAGGTTTGTTTGTGGGTGTAGGGCGTGGATAGTAGGTTTGTTTGTGGGTGTAGGGCGTGGATAGTAGGTTTGTTTGTGGGTGTAGGGCGTGGATAGTAGGTTTGTTTGTGGGTGTAGGGCGGGGATAGTAGGTTTGTTTGTGGGTGTAGGGCGTGGATAGTAGGTTTGTTTGTGGGTGTGGGGCGTGGATAGTAGGTTTGTTTGTGGGTGTGGGGCGTGGATAGTAGGTTTGTTTATGGGTGTGGGGCGTGGATAGTAGGTTTGTTTGTAGGTGTAGGGCGTGGATAGTAGGTTTGTTTTGTGTTTGCAGGGCGTGAATAGTAGTAGGTTTGTTTGTGGGTGTGGGGTGGATAGTAGGTTTGTTTTGTGGGTGTAGGGCATGGATAGTAGGTTTGTTTGTGGGTGTAGGGCGTGATAGTAGGTTTGTTTGTGGGTGTGGGGCGTGGATAGTAGGTTTGTTTGTGGGTGTGGGGTGGATAGTAGGTTTGGTTTGTGGGGTGTGGGGCGTGATAGTAGGTTTGTCAGGGTGTAGGGCGTGATAGTAGGTTTGTTTGTGGGTGTAGGGCGTGGATAGTAGGTTTGTTTGTGGGTGTAGGCGTGAATAGTAGGTTTGTTTGTGGGTGTGGAGCGTGGATAGTAGGTTTGTTTGTGGGTGTAAGTATGGATAGTAGGTTTGTTTGTGGGTGTAGGCGTGGATAGTAGGTTTGTTTTGTGGGTGTGGGGCGTATAGTAGGTTTGTTTGTTGGTGTAGGGAGTGGATAGTTGGTTTGTTTGTGGGTGTAGGGCGTGGATAGTAGGTTTGTTTGTGGGGTGTGGGGCGTGGATAGTAGGCTTGTTTGTGGGTGCAGGTCGGATAGTAGGTTTGTTTGTGGGTGTAGGGCGTGGATAGTAGGTTTGTTTGTGGGTGGGGCAGGATAGTGTTTTGTTTTGCGGGTGTAGAGCGTGGATAGTAGGTTTGTTTGTGGGTGTAGGGCGTGGATAGTAGGTTTGTTTGTGGGTGTGGGGCGTGGATATTAGGTTTGTTTGTGGGTGTAGGGAGTGGATAGTAGGTATGTTTGTGGGTGTAGGGAGTGGATAGTAGGTTTGTTTGTGGGTGTGGGACGTGGATAGTAGGTTTGTTTGTGGGTGTAAAGCGTGGATAGTAGGTTTGTTTGTGGGTGTAGGGCGTGGATAGTAGGTTTGTTTGTGGGTGTGGGGCGTGGATAGTAGGTTTGTTTGTGGGTGTGGGGCGTGGATAATAGGTTTGTTTGTGGGTGTGGGGCGTGGATAGTAGGTGTGTTTGTGGGTGTAGAGCGTGGATAGTAAGTTTGTTTGTTGGCGTAGGGCGTGGATAGTAGGTTTGTTTGTGGGTGTAGGGCGTGGATAGTAGGTTTGTTTTGTGGGTGTAGGGCGATAGTAGGTTTGTTTCAGGGGTGTAGGGCGGGATAGTAGGTTTGTTTGTGGGTGTAGGGCGTGGGGATAGTGGGTTTGTTTGTGCGTAGGGCGTGGATAGTTGGTTTGTTTTGTGGGTGTAGCGGATAGTAGGCTTGTTTGTGGGTGTAGGGCGTCTATAGTAGGTTTGTTTGTGGTAGGGGCGTGGATAGTAGGTTTGCTCAGGTGTGGGGCAGTGGATAGTAGGTTTGTTTGTGGTGTAGGGCGGATAGTAGGTTTGTTTGTGGGTGTAGAGCGTGGATAGTAGGTTTGTTTGTGGGTGTAGGGCGTGGATAGTAGGTTTGTTTGTGGGTGTAGGGCGTGGATAGTAGGTTTGTTTGTGGGTGTGGGGCGTGGATAGTAGGTGTGTTTGTGGGTGTAGAGCGTGGATAGTAGGTATGTTTGTGGGTGTAGAGCGTGGATAGTAGGCATGTTTGTGGGTGTAGGACGTGGATAGTAGGTATGTTTGTGGGTGTAGGGAGTGGATAGTAGGTTTGTTTGTGGGTGTTTGGGAGTGGATAGTAGGTATGTTTGTGGGTGTAGATACATACATTGTTAAGAGGAATAAATCAAAATGGGAAGAAGATTAAGATAAATATACTGATGATTAATGGTACAGGTGAGTTAATAAAATTGATATAAATAGATAAATACAGTAGATAGATAGATAGATAGATAGATACAGTAGATAGATAGATAGATAGATGTATGATTTTGTATACCGCAAGAGTAACTAAATATTCCTGTACCTGTATTTTCTTTCAGTTATAAAATACACAGGATTATAAATATGAGTATGCATATTGCACATCAGGTGTTACAGTCAGTGGTAATTTTTTTTAATACTCTTAAGTGATGAGGTAACAGAGGAAATAGACGGATACTAACGGAGAGTTTTTGTAGAATTAGACAGACATTCAGACAGTAAAACTTCTTCCGACAATACAAATTTTGACGGTGGAATTTATACACGAGAGTGTATGGATAATTATGATGAGCTGAATTATGACATCTACGTCTGATAATCCGCTGTTTAGAATGGATTATTATTATTTTTGTTGAGTTATTTAACAGTTCGAGAAAAGGTTTATTATGGTACTATGTCCTATTATCACACAAGGTCATAATTGAAGTAAAATAACCAATTATACTGTATTATTTTAGACAATACATAAGAACATAAGAACATAAGAATGGAGGAAACTGCAGCGGGCTTATTGGCCCATACTGGGCAGTCCCGTTTACACCCAACCCCTATTGCTCATATGAGCATCCAACCTATGTTTGAAGCAATTCAGCGTATTCGAGTTAATGAAGATATTTGGTAACTTGTTTCATTCATCCACTGCTCTGTTTCCAAACCAGTGTTTACCTATTTCACGCCTAAATCTAAATTTGTCTAATTTAAAACCATTGTTACGAGTTCGCTCCTGGTTGGATAGTTTGAGTACCTTTGTAATGTCACCTTTGTTTAGCCCTGCCTTCCACTTATACACCTCTGTCAGGTCGCCCTCGCTCTACGTCTCTCAAGGGAGTGCAAATTAAGAAGCTTTAACCTGTCTCTATACTCAAGGTTCCTAATGCCCGGGATTAGTCTTGTCATTCTCCTCTGAATTCTTTCCAAGGATTCTATATCCATTCTGTAATACGGTGACCAGAACTGAACTGCGTAATCCAGGTGTGGTCTCACAAGAGCAAGATACAGTTTTAGGATGGCCTCGCTAGTCTTGTAACTTACACTCCTTTGTATGAACCCAAGTACTTTATTAGCCTTGTTACGAGCAAAAACACATTGTTTACTTGGCTTAAGGTTCCTACTTATCATTACTCCTAAATCTCTCTTGCAGTCGGATTTCTCTATGGCATCGTTGTTCATCTGGTATCTGGTTTCCCTGTTTACATCTCCTATACTGAGAACTTTACATTTGTAGACGTTGAATTTCATCTGCCATTTTTCAGACCATTCGAAAAATTTGTTTAGATCTTCCTGTAGTTTTGCCGAGTCCTCGTCAGATTTGATAACACGTCCTATTTTAGTGTCATCAGCAAATTTACTTATGTTGCTGTCAATGCCGATATCTATGTCGTTTATGTATATAATAAATAATAGTGGTCCAAGTACTGAGCCTTGGGGAACTCCACTTGTGACGTTGCTCCAATGGGACTTCGTGCCGTTAATGCTCACTCGCTGTTTCCTGTCCTGTAACCACGCCCTAATCCATTTAAGGATGTCACCTTTGATGCCATGAGCTTCTACCTTTCTAATTAGTCTTTCGTAGGGGACTCTGTCGAAGGCATTGCTAAAGTCGAGATAAACCACATCATAATTGTGCCCCTCGTCCACCGATTCGAAAACTGATGAAAAGAATGTTAATAGTTTAGTTAGGCAAGAACGTCCGTTTGTGAAGCCATGCTGGGAATCATTGATCAATCGGTGCTTCTCCAGGTGATTTCGAATAGAGCTTGAAATGATTGCTTCCAGTAATTTGCCTACTATTGATGTTAGACTGATTGGGCGGTAGTTAAAGGATAGTGATCTATCCCCCTTCTTGAAAATCGGTATTACATTCGCTATCCTCCAGGATTCTGGTACTACACCTGTTTTAATGACATGTTAAACAACTTTGCTAAGGGCATACTAAGCTCTTCCTTACATTCCTTTAATACTCTGGCAAATATTTCATCGGGACCAGGTGACTTATTAGGCTTTAGTTTGTCTATTTGCTTACTAACATCGTTACTAGTCACTACTATCTCACTTAATTTGTTTTCTTCACTATCTCTGAATAGAGTCGGTGCCTCGGGTATTCCCTGGACATGCTGGATAATATACCATCTACTTAAGGAGGTGATGTAGGTAAGGTAGATTGATATTTTAACATTAATTTACTCAGTTTTTTCTTAGTATCGGATTTTTTTTTTTAGTTTTTTATTCTGACAATTTATAATGCAAGCAGCGTTCACATGTTGTCAACCGCCCCTAAGTGTACAAGAAGTTTGGACTGTAACTGTACCGTCAATAAGTGGCTGTAACTGCACCGTCAATAAGTGGCTGTAACTGTACCGTCAATAAATGGCTGTAACTGTACCGTCAATAAGTGGCTCTGTATTCTGAACACGGGGATCTCTACAGTATAACCTACGAGTATAACTGTGGTGAAAGAACTGCTTCCCCGCATTATGTTGAGGAAGATTCGTATACAAACTTTTTGCCCTGACTTCGTAGTAAAAAAATCTTAGGCAAAATATATTGAATTTATTTTTAATGTTTATTTATTTATTGTTGTCGTTGGTGTTTTTTTTTTTACCGGGATGTGTGTTATATTCAAGAAAATGGAGTCAAGACAAATGTTGGACACGTTGATGTGAAGTAACACAGTAAATGATGTTGTTTGTGTTGCTGTGTTATTTATTTATTGTGTTTCTTATTCTTTTCTGTTTATTTTGTTTTATTTAGTTTTATTGTAGTAATTGTTATTCTTTTTTTTATTCTTACTTATTTTCATTTTACTGTTTATTCGTTTTCTTATTTTCATTTTATTGTTCAATAATTTTCCATTCATTCTTATTTATTTATCGCGTTGGTGTATTTCATTTATTTGCTATTCTCTTAGGTATTTCACATTTGCATTAATTAATCTTCAAATCATTGGTTGCTATTTTTATCATACCAGTTTAATGTTCACCTCAGCAGTCAACTGGCTTATGTCTAAACAATGTCTACCACTGTTTTAGCCAGACTTAGTTATGAGACTTGTAATTCAGTATCCATTACGTACCGTTTATCAGTGTAATTTGTGGTAATGGACTGCCCAATGTAATTATATATATTGTCTTACTGAAAAAAATGCGGTGTAACCAAGATTAAGTTTTATAGAGTTTGTATTTAAGGATTATTCTCCTATACTTCTCTTAGATTCTGAATATATTTTTTTTTTATTATTTCAGTGTATTGTAATGTGTAGTTAGTTACACTATAGATATATAATAATTGCTTTAAGTTTGGTTGGGAGTGTGGAAGGTGTTGTGGTGTGTGATGTACAGGTGTGTACAGGTGGTGGTTACACCTGACTTCGAGGCAGGTGTGTATAGGTGCCAGATACACCTATGGTTACAACACAGGTGTATCCGGCAGCAGTAGTAACAAAGGGGCTATATGGGCTCCGGCGGCCATGTCGTGACACCGGCCGGCAGAATCCCCCGGTGAAAAGGGAAACAAGATGGCCGTCCCCCATTCAATATGTAAACAACTCGACCTGAAATGTTGTTTATTGGACATTTTTCTCATTAGGGAGTCGAACCCTTGTTTTGAGTTGGTGTTCAACTACCGTGGCTGACGGCCATCACCTGTGATTCAACTGGTAGAATTAAGTGTAATAATAATAATAATAATAATAATAATAATAATAATAATAATAATAATTAACGGTTCATTAAGAACATAAGAACATAAGAATGGAGGAAACTGCAGCGGGCCTATTGGCCCATACTGGGCAGTCCCGTTTACACCCAACCCCTATTGCTCATATGAGCATCCAACCTATGTTTGAAGCAATTCAGCGTATTCCAGTTAATGATGATATTTGGTAACTTGTTCCATTCATCCACTACTCTGTTTCCAAACCAGTGTTTACCTATTTCACGCCTAAATCTAAATTTGTCTAATTTAAAACCATTGTTACGAGTTCGCTCCTAGTTGGATAATTTGAGTAGTTTTGTAATGTCCCCTTTGTTTAGCCCTGCCTTCCACTTATACACCTTTATCAGGTCGCCCCTCGCTCTACGTCTCTCGAGGGAGTGCAAATTAAGATGCTTTAACCTGTCTCTATACTCAAGGTTCCTAATGCCCGGGATTAGTCTTGTCATTCTCCTCTGAATTCTTTCCAAGGATTCTATATCCATTCTGTAATACGGTGACCAGAACTGAACTAAGTGAATCCAGGTGTGGTCTCACAAGAGCAAGATACAGTTTAGGATGACCTCGCTTAGTCTTGTAACTAACACTCTTTGTATGAACCCAAGTACTTTATTAGCCTTGTTACGAAAAAACACATTGTTTACTTGGCTTAAGGTTCCTACTTTATCATACCCTCTAAATCTCTCAAGTAGTCGGATTTCTTATGGCATCGCGAAACCATCTGGTATCTGGTTTCTACTTACATCTCCTATACTGAGTATACTTTTACATTTGTCGACATTGAATTTCATCTTTTCAGACCATTCGAAAAATTTGTTTAGATCTTCCTGTAGTTTTGCCGAAGTCCTCGTCAGATTTGATAACACGCCCTATTTTAGTGTCATCTGCAAATTTGCTTATGTTGCTGTCTATGCCGATATCTATGTCGTTTATGTATATAATAAATAATAATGGTCCAAGTACTGAGCCTTGGGGAACTCCACTTGTGACGTTGCTCCAATGGGACAGAGTGCCATTAATGCTCACTCCCTGTTTCCTGTCCTGTAACCACGCCCTAATCCATTTAAGAATATTACCTTTGATGCCATGTGCTTCTACCTTTCTAATTATTCTTTCGTGGGGGACTCTGTCGAAGGCTTTGCTAAAGTCGAGATATACCCACACCTACAATTGTGCCCCTCGTCCACTGATTCGAAAACTGATGAAAAGAATGTTAATGGATTAGTTAGTGCAACGTCCGCCAGAAGTTTCATGCTGGGAATCATCATTGATCAATCGGTGCTTCTCCAGGTGATTTCGAATAGAGTTTGAAATGATTGCTTCCAGTAATTTGCCTACTATTGATGTTAGACTGATTGGGCGGTAGTTAGAGGATAGTGATCTATCCCCTTCTTGAAAATCGGTATTACATTCGCTATCCTCCAGGATTCTGGTACTACACCTGTTTTTAATGACATGTTAAATAACTTTGCTAAGGGCATACTAAGCTCTTCCTTACATTCCTTTAATACTCTGGCAAATATCTCATCGGGACCAGGTGACTTATTAGGCTTTAGTTTGTCTATTTGCTTACTAACATCGTTACTAGTCACTACTATCTCACTTAATTTGTTTTCTTCACTATCTCTGAATAGAGTCGGTGCCTCGGATATCATGTTTAAATTTTCGGTGGTGAAAACTGTTGAAAAATATTTATTCAAATTATTGCTCATTTCTCCGTCGTTATCAGTGAGCTCGCCGAAGTCTGACCGTATTGGTCCAATCTTTTCTCGTGTTTTAGTTTGATACATTTGGTAGAATCCTTTGGGGTTTGTCTTCGCCTCCCTTGCTATCCTTACCTCATTATTCCTCTTTGCTTTCCTTATCTCGGTTTTAACCCTACTCGCCAATACCCTATAATAGTCCCGAAGGTGAATTTCGCCACGATTTATCCTTCTACCTGTAGCCTTCCTTTGGCCAATGATGTTTTTTAAATAATTATTTATCCATTTAGGGTCATTGTTGTCTGATCTGAGTTTTTTGTATGGTATGTTCTGCCTTTGTGCATTAAGTAACTCACTATTTAAATTATCGTGGAACTCGGCAATCTCAGATCTCGTTATCAGGTCGGTGTCATCTGTCAGGTTCACGGCCAAGCGCGACACCCCCTCTCTCAGCTGCCTCTTTAAACTGTCAAAGTTTGCCCTTCTGAAATCTGGTACTTTTGTGGAATTTTCCTTACGTCTGCCCTGAAAATCTAACTGAAATCGAATTTCTTTGTGATCGCTGTTTGCAAGTTCGTTCCCTACCTCGACATTGCTAATGAGGTTTTCTCTGTTCGTCAGAACTAAATCCAGTATATTATTACCCCGTGTGGGTTCGGTTATATGTTGACCTAGGAAACAGTCCTGGATCGTCTCGAGAAAATCCTCTGATTCTGAGTTACCCGTAAGGACAGTCCAATCTATTTGGCCAAGGTTAAAGTCGCCTACTGTACAGACTTTGTTGTGTATGGAAGCCCTGCGCATTTCATCCCAGATAAGTCGCTCATTGACGTTATCAAGATTGGGGGGTCTATATATTACCCCTGTGATTAATTTTTCCCGACCGTCGCTTAATTCTATCCAAATTGTTTCTGTATTCCTCTCAGTTTTTATTTCCCTATTTATTTCACACTTCAGATTATCCCTAACATAGATTGCTACTCCGCCTCCTTTCCTGGCCTGCCTATCGGTATGGAACAGTTTGTAACCCGCAATTTGGTATTCGACTGGTAATTCACGTGTGTCTAGGTTGATCCATGTTTCAGTGAATGCAATTATATCGATTTCTTCGGTACATACCAAGGCCTTAATATCATCCATTTTGTTTCTCATACTTCTACTGTTCACGTAGTATACATTTAAGTTAGTCGTGTTCTGAGTCCTTCCCTTACCGCGTTTAGTTTTAAACTCCCTGTCTAATTTAGTTTTGTCATCATTCCTAACACTATTTCCCTGTAATCTTTCGCCTTGTTTACCCGCTCCCACTGCAGTCTCCTCCACCCCCGTGCTCCTATGTTCTCTTAGCAGTTTAAAGACTTCGATATCTTTTGAACTGCCCCCCCTAGAGCCCCAGCCAGGGTTGCTACTCCAGCCCTAGACAGGTGCACCCCATCCCTAGCATAAAGGTCCCTTCTGCCATAGAAGTTGTCCCAGTTGTCAATGAATGGGACTGATATTGACTTGCAATATCTGTCAAGACGGTCGTTAACACCAACTGCCCTTGACAACCATTCACTGCCAACTCTCCTTCTAGGCAGGACACCGCATATGATAGGGATCCCTCCCTTAGTCCTACTATGATCTATGGCTGCCTTGAACTTATCAAGAAGTTCCTCGCTCCTACACCGGCCAATATCATTGCCTCCTGCACTGAGGCAGATAATGGGTTTGTTCCCATTACCAGACAAGATATTGTCCATCCTGTCAACTATATCCCCACCCCAGCTCCTGGCAAACACACCCTCATCCTATTTTTGTTTTTACCACAAAAGGCCCTGTCCATGTACCTTACCTGTGAGTCACCAACAATTAAAGTTTTTATACCTTCCTTGTCATCCCTGCCCCTGACTGTACTAACGTCCAATTCGTCTATCAAGGGATTGAACGGGTTGGTACACTTAGCTGTTGTTGTCGTTGTTGTCGTATCCTTTGAGTGCTTCTTGACCACCAGCTTGGTCCTCCCACTACTCACGACTTTCCACTCGTTTGATTTTTCGTCAGACACTGGCTTTACTCGTCCAGCCTCTCCTTTTAACTTCGCCAGCTCTTTCCTTAATTTCAGGTTCTCCAACGTGGCCCTCTCAATTTCTAACTTGGCCCTCGCCAATTCTTCAGTGGACCACTCCAGTTTGGTCAACAAACTCTCATACCCAAGACCGCACATATCACTGGCCATATCTGATAATTATCCCTCTGGAGCTAACCCTGCCGTGACCTTTCCCCTAGTGAGGTCAGCCAGAAGGCTGAAAATATACAGTTACATATTTGGGGAATGGGTTTCGAATTACAAATAATATACAAGTAACATAAGTGATACAAATAAGATATATAATAACTAGATGGGGAAAAGCTCAAACTACAGTGCATTTCAACATAGTGACAGTGCAAGAAGTAGTATTTACTGGGAGTGAATACACTGGTTTATTACAAGTTATTTATAATTTTTACAATGGTTGGGACTGGGCTGTTCTTATAGCGATCAGTTCGTGCACTTATGGGCTGGATGCGGTTGTGGTGTCAAACAGCAATTCTCGGGCTAGGGATCTTAGGTGGTAGTAGGAGCCGGTGTCGAGGATGGTGTAGAAGCTTCTTAGCAAATTTGCAGATGTGGTCGTGGTGATGGTCAGTGAGAGTCGAAAGGGTCAGTGTGTTGAGCGCTTCTTGATATGTGGAGTAGGAAGGGGAGAGAATAATCTTGCATGCCCTCTTTTGCACTTTTACTAGGTGGGCATCTTATCAAATGAACCCCTGTCCTAATGGGCCCTAGTCCTAATGGGCCCCAGTCCTATTGGGTCCCAGTTTTAATGGGCCCCAATTCTAATTGATCACATTTCCAATGGTTCTCACTCCTAATGAGCCTCAGTCCAAAGATACCACAGGCCTAATGGTTCCAGTCTTAATAGACCTCAGTCTTAATGAGTCCCAATCCTGACGGCTCTCAATACTAATGGGCCTCAGTCCTAATAGTTTAAGGTTGGGACCCATTAAGACTGGCTTCTATTTACCTTACAAGCACTGTGTTCTACCGTGTCATCCCGTGTGTGTGTGAGTTCCCGTGTCAGGTGGTATAATACGCAGGTGAGTGGCTGCCAGGTAGGGTGGGTGAGGGTGGGCACCTTGATGCAGGGGAAGGTGAGTTCCTGATGCTGATTCACACCAGTGTCATGATGAGGTAATCTTATCACCTTATTAGTGTACGATGAGTGGGTGGGCGTGGTGTGGAGGGGTGGGGGCGCGTAAGGAGTAGGCAGCAAGGGGCGTGGTGTATGGTGGGGGGAGGGTAAGGGGCGTGTAGGGGTAGCTAAGTGGGCGTGTTGAGTTGGGCAAGAGGGAGGCGTGGTGGGTGTAGGGGCGTGTATAGGAGGCGGGAAGTGGTGATGGCCCGCGCCACTAATCACTCTGACCTTACTGAACACAACCCATTATACAGCATAATTAGTGTTGCTTCCATCAGCCTCACACAGTCAAACACACTATTTACATTTTCTCTTCACATATATTTTATTTTATTCGTTTCAAGTGGGACTCGAATTTCAGCCTTGGAGTCGAAGAGGAATTTTTTTTAGGAGAAGTTGAAAAGAAATCGTGTTTAGTTGAAGACGAATGTGTTCTTATATAAAAGTGAAGGAATTAACCAGACGTGTTTGATTGTTTGGGAGTCTCTATCTCTCACACTCGAGTCCAAGATGTCCCCCTTGAGGACGGTGTTCGTGTAGCGTCGTCAAACTCGCTCTTGGTTTTTATTCAGCAGGAAGAGCTACACCCGCCACCTGGTGTTGGCCGTGTCTAGTGACCATCATATTAACAAGGCCGCTCTCTCGTGCCTTGTCCACACGCCACCCCCCACCTCCATATTGTACCGTTTTGTCCTTTATTAACGGTGGTGTTACTACAGGCAGCGTGGTGTGGGGGGAGGGCCGCTGCTTCACATTGTTCAGTCTTTGACGTGTAACACAAAACGTGAGATGTTGTGGTCCTTCACTACCTCACAACACACACATCTCCTAGTTACCACATGCTGTTGTTATTAAAGCTCCACCAATGAGTACGCGTCGCTGTCTCGTCCTTTGCTCCGCCGACCATTACGGTGTGTAGCTGTAGGACTCGCCGCCGTGTTTGTTTCATGTAGCGACACTAAACTCCCGGAAATTTGTAGGTGTTAAGCTGGAGCGTTTGAGCTGTTGTTGTCGTCACCTTGTTGATGTTTTGTAGGTCCGTGTTGGCTGAGGATTGTTGTTAGTGTTTCTTAAGGCATTAATAAACTAGTCATGAGGTTCTATAGGAATTATATCCTGCTGTTCTTTTTGTTCTTGTTCTTTTTATTGTTGTTGTTGTTCTTCAGTTGCATAATTCGAGTTGTGATTATCAGTAGAAGTTTGACAGGCTGGATTCTCTTATCGTTTCTTTAATTCATAAACAAGAACCGTAAACACAAGAGCAAAACAAAGACATAACCAATGAACTAAAAACAAATATATTGAAGGTTTAAATTTCTGGGATAGATTTAAATAGATCTTGGGTATATTTTCTCGTTCTTGGAGGTCAGGCCAGGCCAGGTCAGGTCATGTCATGTTAGGTGTACCGAATACGCTAGCAGAGGTGGTCAGATGCCTTGGGAATACTGCAAAGTAATTGAGGTCAGGTCAGGTGGCCTCAATACCTGCTTCAAGGTGTAATAGAGGTGAAAAATAATGGGTTTCTTGATTGGATCTGGTTAAGTCAGGTCAGGTAAAGTCAGATACAGAGGCTGGGTGTATGACTGTGGGTTGGTGGGTGTATGACTGTGGGTTGGTGGGTGTATGACTGTGGGTTGATGGGTGTATGACTGTGGGTTGGTGGGTGTATGACCGTGGGTTGATAGGTGTATGACTGTGGGTTGGTGGGAGTATGACTGTGGGTTGATGGGTGTTTGACTGCGGGTTGGTGGGTGTATGACTGTGGGTTGGTGGGTGTATGACTGTGGGTTGGTGGTGTATGACTGTGGGTTGATGGGTGTATGACTGCGGGTTGGTGGGTGTATGACTGCGGGTTGGTGGGTGTATGACTGTGGGTTGGTGGGTGTATGACTGTGGGTTGGTGGTTGTATGACTGTGGGTTGGTGGGTGTATGACTGTGGGTTGGTGGGTGTATGACTGTAGGTTGATGGGTGTATGACTGGGTTGGTGGGTGTATGACTGTAGGTTGATGGGTGTTTGACTGTGGGTTGGTGGGTGTATGACTGTGGGTTGATGGGTGTATGACTGTGGGTTGATGGGTGTATGACGCCAGGTTGGTGGCTGTATGACTGTGGGTTGGTGGGTGTATGACTGTGGGTTGGTGGGTATATGACTGTGGGTTGGTGGGTGTATGACTGTGGGTTGATGGGTGTTTGACTGCGGGTTGGTGGGTGTATGACTGTGGGTTGGTGGCTGTTTGACTGTGGGTTGGTGGGTGTATGACTGTGGGTTGATGGGTGTATGACTGTGGGTTGATGGGTGTATGACTGTGGGTTGGTGAGTGTATGACTGTAGGTTGATGGGTGTATGACTGGGTTGGTGGGTGTATGACTGTGGGTTGGTGGGTGTATGACTGTGGGTTGATGGGTGTATGACTGTAGGTTGATGGGTGTATGACTGTGGGTTGGTGGGTGTATGACAGTGGTGACAAGGATTATTTGAGCTTGACAAAATTTAGATAGATAGCAGCATGGTTTAGTCGTGTTCAGTTTAGTTTAAATTGTGTTTAGGTTAGGTTGGGTCATGTCAGGTACAGAGTTTGGCCAGGGTCCTTTATTCAAGCTGTCAGGGTTAAACTTCCTTCCTAGAAAGATGAACACACGAACCTACGGACGACACACGAACACAATAACACATGATCATACACGGAAACGAACACACGAATGGACATACTCAGGATATCGGGGAATAAATATAAAATTATGAAAATGCATAAAAAGTCTTTGACGGATAAACAACTTTGTAATGTTAGAATCGATATTACTGATATTATAGAAAATCAAACTAACTTCCTTTAAACACTCTTGGCTCTTCCTGTGTATAAGAAGAGTTTAATCTGGTATATTTTTTTTCTAGTAATTGGTGTTATCAGGGGAAGAGATTGTGTCGTTTGTGGTCTGTCATTCAAGGTTGTTTAGTGTTTGAAGCTCGTTAATTCATTATGCTTCTAGCCCCCATCTCTACATACAACCCTGGTGCTTCTTGCTGTTGATACTCCCACGAAAATAAATTGTCAGATTAACGAAACGAAGATTAAAAAATTTTGTTTTAATTCACGGATTAACCATACTTCACCCAATCTAACTTAACCTATCCTAACCTAACCTAACCTAATCTAATCATAATTGTGTTTTAAAAAAAGGTTTACAGGCATAGGTAACAAGCTGGTCCTTTAACGGGAGAACACAAGGCTTCCCAACCCTCACCTGATGAAATAGAATCACTATACCCAACCTGATCTAATTAAGGAAACGTTAGGCTTTGTAAGATAGTTTAGTTTGAAGTGTTGTGAATCTCCGTGGGTGTTATAGATTCACTTGGTATACTACATGTGTAAAGTCAGGATATATACAATGTGTGTTGATTTTTCTACCCGTGTGTTAAATATTTTTGTGGGGAGGGGAGGTATTTTCCTGTCGGTTTCCACTCTAGCTTTCCACCAATGTTATTTCACCCTTCTAGATTTCTATACCCTTTGATCCACCTTACCTAAGAGTGGAATGAGATAAATAGAATTGGTGGAGTGGAATGTCTGTATAATTGATGTCAGGATCCAACTCTGCCCTGGACGACACAGGATTGATCGTCACTGGTGTTGTAAGACTACAGAAAACCGCCTCTTGTGTTGTTCCCACGTATTAAAGAGCGATGAAGGTAAACTGAACAAGCACGCTGGGCAATGCTCGTTGTTGTAGTGGAATACACACGAAACCCAGTCAGTTGAGGGTGTAAATCTTCGCCTGCCTCTGGAATGCACTACACACGCTATGCCAAAACTGAGATATACTCGGCATGTCAACACTGAGACACACATGCTATGCTAACAAACATATACTCACATAAACTATGCCAATATTAAGACACATACACTATGCGAAACACGGGCTGTGCCTAAACTAATGATTCCCCTCTCTACATGATCGCTGAGATAACAAGTTGACTTTTTTTATCGAGGAGGAGCCAAAGTCTTTCACGATAGTCACCGTCTTAGCTAAACTTGTTAACATGGTTAGCAACTTCTGGAAACATCGCGCTTAACCGAGTTATCAAGTTGTGAATAAGCTGACTCACAAAGGAGACGTATTCCTTGACGAATTAATCTTACCAGCTTACAAGCTCTTTATTAATTAATGACAAGCGTTACACCTGTCCGCCATTCTAGGCCACGCCTCTCACCCCCCCCTCCCCTTAAGTCAATAGCCTTCAAAAGCAGTGAAAGACGAAATTGGTTCTTATAATCATGACTGCTTTCTCGGGACATTGTGTATACAACACACTCTAAACTAAGCCTAGGTACCTTCTTAACCCCTCATAATCCGCCGATGGAAAGTCTGGGACTCTGACCATATTTTCATTATTTTTCCTTTCCAAATTTAGGGTAAACCTGATTTCTCTGTGATCACTGTTCCCAAGTTCTTTCCCTATTGTGATATCTCTGATAATATTTTCTTTATTTGTTCATACTAGGTCTAATATATTGTCACCTCTAGTAGGTTCTGTAATTAGTTGATTCAAAAAATTGTCTTGTACTCCGTCTAGGAAGTCTTCAGATTCATAGTCACCTACAATGTTGTCCCAGTCAATATTTCTGAAGTTGAAATCCCCCATAATGCATAGGTTGTTGTATATTGCTGCCCTACTCATTTCCTGCCATATGGGCTGAGTTGCTTCTTTCCCAAGACTTGGGGGCCGGTAAATCACTCCCATAATTAGTTTTCGCTTCTTTCTGCCATTTCTACCCATACAGACTCAGTTCCTATTTCACCCTTTATTGTATTATTAATGCACCATTTTAATGTATCTCTGACGAAGAGTGCAACTCCTCCCCCCTTCCTACCTTCCCTGTCCTTGTGAAAAAGTTTGTACCCTTCTTTGTGTTACTCAGATAAAAAGTTCTTGCTCGCCAGATTCATCCAGGTTTAGGTGGCTACTATGACGTCTACATTCTCAGTACATACAACCGCTCTCAGCAAGTCTATTTTATTTCTAATGCTCCTACTGTTTGTATAGTACACATTTAAACCTACCCTTCCCTGGTCCTGTTTTACCCCTTGTTCTAAGTAACCAATTATACTCCCCTCTATCTACTGGCGAAACTTCCCCTGACAAGACTCTATCTATCCTCTCAGCTACATGCCCTATCCCAGCCACAGGAGAACACACCTAAGTCCTACGTTTCCTATCTCTTGCACAAAAAGTCTAATCTAAGAACCTCACCTAATGTCTACATTATTAATATAATGAGCACAACAGGGAGGAAAGGTTATCCTGTAGGCAATTGTACATAGTTACAATTCTCTCTCTCTCTCTCTCTCTCTCTCTCTCTCTCTCTCTCTCTCTCTCTCTCTCTCTCTCTCTCTCTCTCTCTCTCTCTCTCTCTTTCTTTCTCTCTCTCTCTCTCTCTCTCTCTGTGCCCTATTGGACATAGGAACATTAATAGTAGCAGACAAGTCAGAGGAAGAGAGACCAGTTCTGATCACTGTGGATTTACAACGTGAACTGGATGATGTAAGGAGGGAGAGAGATGTTCCTCTCACTGAGAAAAAAAAAGGATGGGAGAAGGAGAGGATTTATTTGCAAGACCAAAGAGAAAATACTTTTATCAAGGCTACTGCTGCGACTAATGATGTTTTTAGTAGTTTTTTCTCTTCCCAAGTGATTTTGTTCTCAACTGGTGTCCCTGTAATATACTGGTCTGAGGAGGATATCAGTCGAGTACTGACCTTTCGCAGCTTAAGCCCGAAAGCTTATCACTACTTGCCTGATAGAAGTCAATTTCGTTTCCCATCTATCAGTACACTGCATCGTTGGATTCTCAGCTCAATGTGGAACCAGGTGTTTTGCATGCACTTCTGCAACTGTTGTACCATAAATGTGAGTCTATGGATGACTGTAAACGTCTACGTGTTTAAACTTTTGATGAAACAAGTGTCAGTGAAGGTAACACTTGTCTTGTGAGGTCATAATTCCTGTCACATCACTCACACCTGGAGGCAAAGGCAGCACCTGTGATCACCTGCTCTAACTGCCCCCCCCCACCATCCATAATCTGATAATCTGTTGTCAGTGGCTGTAACACTTATCATATGAAGTCATAACTCCTGTCACCTCATGTCTACATTATTAGTATAATGGACAAACAGGGAGGAAAAGAACGCCTGTAGGCAACTGTATATATAGTCATCATTACCCTATCTTAAGCTGCAGTTATTTAAATACAAGACTATAACTGAAATACATTGTTTTTCTTTTAACCTTTCCTTCTGTGTATCACCCACCACACTGACTGGTGTCCTTAGCTAAAGTTATATGCAAGATTAAACTCTCTATTAGTATTATTTTCTATGTGAGATACTGAGATAACAAAGTACAGTATATAGAACCATAAAATGTTCTCTTTATAAGAGGTTAGAGGTAGGCGAGGAAGTCTGCCTGCTGACGTCAGCAAAGAACATAAGAACATAAGAACATAAGAATGGAGGAAACTGCAGCGGGCCTATTGGCCCATACTGGGCAGTCCCGTTTACACCCAACCCCTATTGCTCATATAAGCATCCAACCTATGTTTGAAGCTATTCAGCGTATTCGAGTTAATGATGATATTTGGTAACTTGTTCCATTCATCCACTACTCTGTTTCCAAACCAGTGTTTACCGATTTCACGCCTAAATCTAAATTTATCTAATTTAAAACCATTGTTACGAGTTCGCTCCTGGTTGGATAGTTTGAGTACCTTTGTAATGTTCCCTTTGTTTAGCCCTGCCTTCCACTTATACACCTCTATCAGGTCGCCCCTCGCTCTACGTCTCTCGAGGGAGTGCAAATTAAGATGCTTTAGCCTGTCTCTATATTCAAGGTTCCTAATGCCCGGGATTAGTCTTGTCATTCTCCTCTGAATTCTTTCCAAGGATTCTATATCCATTCTGTAATACGGTGACCAGAACTGACCTGCGTAGTCCAGGTGTGGTCTCACAAGAGCAAGATACAGTTTTAGGATGACCTTGCTAGTCTTGTAACTAACACTCCTCTGTATGAACCTGTATAGATATGTGAACACGCCCGACGCCAAGACTCTGTTACCATTCATTGTACCATTTATTCACATGTCTGTATTACTACATATCATTATACCATGTCTGATATCTATGCCTATGTTCACTCACTAGGCCCCGATATTCTATGTCTGTACCGCGCTAGTCGAGTAACTAGAGGACCTCAGTTATTGTCCTAGTGATGTCTAGCAACTCTCCTTGCCCAGCTAGACAACATCCCTCAGATCAGCCTCGGCCTACCTACGGTCCGGGGTCCCTTGTGCCCGCTCCTGTACCGGTCGGCTATCACGCCAAGTCTTGTACACTTATTGAATATACCTACTGCTTGTGCTCTGGAGTTTCAAGAACCTTGTCTAGGATTGCATCCACTACATGGCGCAGTTGAGTAGCTCCAACACGACAGTTCACAAGTTGCAAAAGCCGGCCTAGTCCGTCTCCCGGCCTAGTCCGTCTCCCGGCCCTCTCTGTTTCCCGCCCAGAAGATATACTCCACAGTGCCCCTGGATTTACAGTGCTTTGTGACCTTGTGAAGTGCCCTAAGTGAAGTGCAGTGCCTTTCATGTCTGTTTGCTATGTCTCTGCGGCCCTACAGGTAGCAGAAACGCCTTCAGCCCAGTCTCCAAGACAGCACCTCCGGCATACATCCCCTGCCCGCACAGGCCCGCAAGCCACTGACTCCCCTACACTGAGTCACCACCAGCCGCCCGGGCGCCCGGAGGGATACACCGCTGCCAGCCGTCTCCCCTCACTTCACAAATATTACAGTCAGTACTCTTTTACTTGCCCGCCAGTTCCTGCACTTAGGCAGGTACATTGATAAAAACATAGCACTTCACCTTATTCTCCTTGTCTTTCCCATCGCAACCACACCAAGCACGAGATGTCTGACCACGACGATTTGCCGGGAAATCTAGATGAGGATTATGAGGTAGACGAAGCCTCACAGACCCCCCCACCCCCCCTCACGCCTCACACGCCGGGCGCGCCAAATTCAAAGGATGGGAGCCAGGATATACGTCAGTTAATCTACTTCCTACAAGTTTCCCAAGAGAAGGAAGCCCAAAGACGTCAAGAGGAATCAGCTTACCGTCTCCAACTTCAACAACAACACCAAGCTGATAACCACAAACTCCTGGGACTAGTGGAATTGCTGGCAATGAGGACGACTTCACCAGCTGCCACAACCAATTCGCCAGCTTCAGCCTCTTCACCTATCCCCCTTGGGTATGCCTCAGTGCCTCCTCAACCACCTGTTCCAGTCTCAACTTTCGTCGACCTCTCCGTGCCTCCTCCACCGCTTGCCGTCTCGAGCACACCCCTGCACAGCAAGTCTTCAGTTACCAGCCCCCCACCTCTTCAATCTGATGCAACATATCAAGTATACCGTCAATGGCGACGTCGTTTCGAAGACTTTGCTGTCATGTCTGACCTCAACCGAATGCCCCCTCAGAAACAACTCATCCAATTAAGATCGTGCATCTCCCTCGATGTTCAACGCCTCCTAGAGCACACGCTAGCCATTCCCCCTGACTCCTCCATGTCAGTGACAGAGGTCTTAGACGCCTTGCAGAGTCATTTCCGTGGCCTCCGCAATGAAGCCTTGCGTCGTAGGGAACTGCTATCCTACAAACAAGCCTCTGGGGAATCATTCTCAGACTTCTATGCACGACTTAAGGACCTAGCAGCCGAGGTGGACCTATGTACAGGCGATCCTGTAACCTGTGCCGATATCCAGCTCAAGATGATCTTGCTGATGGGTGTACGTGACGAGGACCTGCTTCAGAAACTCCTCACCCTCGACGCCGCCTCCCCCCTCACCGACTTCGTCACCCATTGCAGGTCGTATGAGGCCACAAGAGAGGCTGCCTCAGCTATACACTCATCGCCATCTCAAGTTCACGCCGTCTCCACCTACAAGAGGAATCAACGCCAGATGCAGACGGCGTCCTCTCCACAGCCCCCGTCACGGTCACCAGTTTTTTCTCCCGAATCCTGCAGAAGCTGTCAGCGCCAGCACGGTCCAGGAAAGTGCCCTGCGGCTGATGGTACATGTCGAAACTGCGGGTTTCAAGGCCATTGGCCCCGCACACCTCGATGTCCCGCCAACAAGGTCTCATGCAACGCTTGCAACAAGCAAGGACACTTCGCCAAGTGTTGCGGGTCCACCAAGAAGCCTCCATCCCCAGGTCAAAATGTCTCTTCACCGTCTCCCAAGAACAACAAAGGATGCCTACGCGTGGATGATGCCTCGAGTGACAGGTCCCCCAAGCCCGTCAATGTTCGTCTGTCCTACGGCACCAACTCTTCCAACCTCCTGATGATACCTGACACGGGCGCGGACATCACGGTG
The DNA here is from genome assembly GCF_018991925.1 of Homarus americanus. Classification (NCBI taxonomy): domain Eukaryota; kingdom Metazoa; phylum Arthropoda; class Malacostraca; order Decapoda; family Nephropidae; genus Homarus; species Homarus americanus. The sequence goes on from NW_024736228.1 coordinate 26,643, forward strand.
ATTGGACCAACACACCTGGACGCCCTCAACATTCCCAGGAGTAGCCTGTCACCCACAGCCATGAACGACGTGCTCACAGCGGACGGGTCCCCGATGTCTCCAGCTTTGGGGTGCTTCAAGGCAACATTACAGCTCGGTCCCAAGTCTTGCCTTGCCACAGTCCACGTCCACGAGGGCATCCAAACCCCTCTCTTGTCATGTGGCCATTGTCAGGACTTGGCCATCGTCTCATCCGAGTTCCCAAAGCCCATCCTCGCCGTGACACACCTCAACAGGTGTGCAGAGATACCTGTTTCAGCCATGACCACACCTGCTGCCGCCCGGGAGTTCTTTTTTCGTCAGTTCAGCGACGTCCTTGTCTCCAAGTCCGACCTCCAGAAGACGCCGCTCAAGAAGATGACAGGCCCCCCGATGAGAATCCACCTCAAGCCTGGCGCGACGCCTTTCGCCATCCACACACCCAGGCCTATCCCCTTTGCCATACGGGACAAGGTGAAGGCGGAGCTCGATTCTCTGGTGCAGCAGGGGATCATCAGACACGCCGGTGAGGAGCCCTCCGAGTGGTGCCACCCTATGGTCTTGGCACCCAAGCCTGTAGGTGTTCGCATCACAGTGGACCTCACCCATCTCAACTCGCAGGTCTCCCGTCCCGCCCATCCATCGCCTACGCCCATCCCAGCAGTCCGCAGCGTCACCCCGTCTGCAAAGTTCTTTACCACGGCGGATGCACTACATGGGTACTGGCAAGTCGACCTGGCGGAAGAAGATCGCCACCTCACTACATTCATCACGCCCTACGGCCGCTTCCAGCACTGCCGCGGACCCATGGGCTTCGCAGCAACGGGGGATGCGTACTGCCTCCGTGGGGATATGGCTCTGCAGGGTGTCACCAACTGCGTGAAGGTCGTAGATGACATCCTGCTCTTCGACGATGATCTCCCGGCCCACTTGAACCGAGTTCATCTGATGCTCACAAGATGTCGTGCCCATGGTATCACCCTGAACAAAGACAAATTTGTGGTCGCCGCCTCCCAAGTTAACTACTGCGGCTACAACATCTCGCCAGAGGGGATCTCAGCTGATGAGGAGAAGGTCAAGGCCATCAGGGACTTCCCTACTCCAGCGAACCTGACCGACCTTCGCTCATTTATGGGCCTGGTAAATCAACTGGCCGACTTCTCCCCTAAAATCGCCACATCAGCCCAACCTCTACGCCCCCTCATGAGCCCCAAGCGCTCTTTCCTCTGGACTCCTGACCACGACCTAGCGTTCAGGAATGTTAAGAAGGCGTTGCTGTCACCACCAGCCTTGGCACCCTTCGACCCGTCCTTACCAGTGGTCCTCCAGACCGACGCCTCCCGTCTATACGGCCTCGGATATGCCCTCCTTCAAGATCACGGCCAGGGTAGACTGCGCTTAGTTCAGTGTGGCTCCAGGTTTTTGACGGACACGGAGACCAGATACGCCACCATCGAACTAGAGATGCTGGCAGTCGCCTGGGCTATGGCCAAGTGCCGCCTTTACCTGTTCGGCCTTGGGCATTTCACCCTCATGACGGACCATCGCTCGCTCATACCCATCCTCAATCACTACACGTTGGACGCCATCGAAAATCCTCGCCTCCAACGTCTCAAAGAGAAGACCGCCCCTTACGTCTTTACAGCTGTGTGGCGCGCCGGGAAGCTTCTGTGCATACCAGACGCCCTCTCCCGAACCCCTGTTAGTCGCCCCACACCCGAAGATGAAGTTGACTGTACCACGGCCGGGGCTCACGTTCGGTCTTTAGTGACACACACAGCCACTTCTCTTGCTGACAAGACGACGACGACGCCCTCCATCGAAGACGATAGGACTCTCCAGGAGCTTCGCATCGCCGCCGCTCAAGACCCGGCATACGTCCAACTCCTCGCCTACGTCTCCGCTGGATTCCCCACCAACCGCTACGACATTCACGCCTCCGCCCTCCCCTTCTGGAAGTTAAGGGATAGCCTCTATGCGGACGGAGAGCTGGTGTTGTACGGCCCCAGGATCGTCGTTCCCGCTGCCCTCCGCCGGCGCACCTTATCCCGCCTCCATGACAGCCACCGCGGCGTTGAAGCCACCAGGCGCAGGGCCCGTCAGACCGTCTTCTGGCCTGGTATTGACGCCGAAATTAAGAGCATGGTTGAGGCCTGTGAGCCTTGCCAGCAACTCCAGCCCAGCCAGCAACAAGAGCCGTACCTGTGCAATGACCTCCCGAAGCGGCCCTTTGAGTCCGTGTCCGCCGACTTCTTTCATGTGGCCGGAAAGTCTTTCCTGGTGGTCGCCGACAGGCTCTCTGGATGGCCCGTGGTAGTTCCCTGTGGTCGGGACACCACCTCTTCCAGGGTCATCTGGATGTTTTGTTGCTTCTTCCCGGAAATCGGAGTGCCTCTCCGCCTCCGAACCGACGGTGGGCCCCCGTTCAATAGCCACGAGTTCAAGAGCTTCGCCGAACGCTGGGGCGTCCACCACATCGCCACCTCCCCTCATTACCCGCAGGCGAATGGCCACGCCGAGGCAGCGGTAAAGTCCGTAAAATACCTCATCCTCAAGACAGCACCGACGGGGAACCTGGACTGCGAGGAGTTCGACAGGGGCCTACTGGAACTCCGTAACACCCCTACCCCTGCCGGACGCTCTCCTGCCCAGGTGTTGTATGGCCGCCCCCTTCGTACTTGTGTGCCTGCCCACCCCCAGTCCTTCTTAGATGAATGGCAGATCAAGGCGGACGAGTGTGACCGCCGTGAGCGAAACTCATTTCCATCTCCGCCCAGTGCCATCCTCTAGTGACGAACCTTCCTCCCCGTCCCCTGTGTCCCCTTGCCCAGACCAGGAACGAAGGTCGTCAGTTGATCCTCCCATTGTCCCTCGCCGCTCCCCCAGACTCATGGAAAAAGAGTCCGTAGCCGCTCGAGATTGCACTACGAGCGTAAAGGGGGAGGGAGGTGTATAGATATGTAAATACCAAGAGATGTGAACACGCCTGACGCCAAGACTCTGTTACCATTCATTGTACCATTTATTCACATGTCTGTATTACTACATATTATTATAGCATGTCTGATATCTATGCTTATGTCTAATGCCTATGTTCACTTACTATGTCCCGATATACTATGTCTGTACCGCGCTAGTCGAGTAATTAGAAGACCTCATTTATTGTCCTAGTAATGTCTAGCAACTCTCCTTGCCTAGCTAGATAACTTCCCTCAGATCGGCCTCGGCCTACCTACGGCCAGGGGTCCCTTGTGCTCGCTTCTGTATCGGTCGGCTATCCCGCCAAGTCTTGTACCACTTATATAAATACGAGTGACTTTGTTTAATAAGTTAAGACGCGAGGGTGTCTAATATGTTGCGCCAGTAGCTCCTGTGTTTTATATTTCGTTCTTTAAGGTTTTCTCTGTAGATGTAATAAGTTATCAGTTTTTTGTAATATATAATTATAAAGTTTGAGGTTTACTTTTTACATCTTTTTTATCAGTTTTCTATATTTCTTTAATTTATTCTCTGTTCAAATAGTTTAATTTCTTTTAATTGTTGCTTATCAAATTTATCAACCTAACATAAATTGTTCTTCCTCCCGACATGAAGATAAAACACATTCAACTATTACAGGAATACAATACTAATAACACAAATAAAACTACTTTTTGAGCATTTAAAATTTGCACTCTGTCAGAAGTTTGGACTTTCAGAAAAATTATCTTCCATGGCTAAGTGACCCTAACAACTAACGATTGTTTCAAAGTACAATTAAAACTTTGGTACTGTACGTCGTGATTATTACCTAATCTTACACAATCTGACAGTTCTTAAGCTTCTTGGTGGAAACCTTATACTGTATCTACACAAAACTAAAAGTTCTTCCTATGTTTCCACAAAGTTTCCAGTAAATACAGTCGATGAGAAATCCATAACAGAGAATTCCATCACCTCTGAAATATGATCCTTGAGACGGAAGCTTCAACAACACACCAGTATCAATTCGTAAGCGACTGACGAGGTTATTCTTCACTAAGCCGGTCGGGTACTACACCCTGTTCCTGTGCTGCGGCTATGACGTCATTTACATAAACATCCTGACACTACTCTTAGCTGTCAGCGTCTCGTGTCAACTGGTCTACTGTGATTGGTTTATGGCGTGACACATGATGCAGAACTAGACAACATTAATCCCTTGTGTACGGCGCCCCTTCTGTGCTGAATAATATCGTCTGGCGTTAACCAAATAAAATATTAGAAGTGGCGTCCCTGTACTGAAGGTGTTAGCGGAGATAATCTATTAAGAGTGACGGTAGACGCTGCGAAGGAAGTGAGGAAATAGGAAAAAAGGGAAGAAATTATAGTAAAATAAAAACAAACTAAAATAAGAGAAGAGAAGAGAAAAGGACAAAACATTAGTAACACACTTAACAAAAACATAGAATCTAAATAGTGCAATATAAAAGTCCACGAATAAGAGACAGAAAAATGGTACAAATCCTTACATAAAAGTGTACAAAAATCTTAAAAGAGGGATGGGTAAAATTCTCAGAGAAAATCACTGGTAAGCGAGTAAAAAATGGTGATAATAAAAGAGATATATTACGGTGGATGGTAAGATTAGCTTCGTGGCGGATGACCTGACCTGACCTGACCTGACCTAACCTAACCTAACCTAACCTAACCAAATCTTATAAATGATAGCAGGAGATTAAACAAGTAATGAGGCTACTGGACTGGTGGTATATTTAGAGGTTGAGGAAATAGGACTAATGACAAATGGTTCCCCAAACCTTCCTCGACAAACAACCGCCACAAACATACTCCCAAAACAACCATCTACCACAGTTAACAGAGCTATCATCTACTTCACTATCACACGTGCTGGAAGGAACAGTCCTGCCCTCAAACACAAACTCACTACATTATTACCCCGGCTTATTGTTTCATTAATTTACACACCTGGTAAAACTATACAAGGATTCTTTAAGTCCATGGATTTGATCTAAGAATCTTTTGGCGGCTACAGACACAAACGAGTTGCTGAAGTTAATAAAGATGTTATGAAGTTTCCAACATCTAACATAACGAACGGGCCTGTCCGGGATTTGAACCCGGGACCTCCTGCACCCAAAGCAGGAATCATACCTCTAGACCAACAGGCCGCTGCATAATAAAGAGAAGATAGATAGATTTAAGGAATTGATGCCATGCAATGATAACGTGAGTGACGTGGATTTGATAACCAGTTCCGGTCAGATGTGACAAGGGTGTTATCCAATGTAACCCCACTAAACGTCGCAGCTTTTCTCCAGTTACTCTAATTTTCTCCTGTAAAACGTCTCCTGGACCCTACCTGGAAGACGCCTCCTGGACCCCACCTGAAAATCGCCTCCTGGACCCCACCTGTAAGACGTCTCCTGGACCCCACCTGGAAGACGACTCCTGGACCCCACTTGGAAGACGCCTCCTGGATCCCACTTGGAAGACGCCCCCTGGACTACACCTGGAAGACGCCCCCTGGACTACACCTGGAAGACGCCTCCTGGACTCCACCTGAAAAACGCTTCATGGACTCCACCTGAAAGACACCTCCTGGTCCCCACTTGAAAATTACCCCCTGGATCCCACCTGCAAGACGTCTCCTGGAGCCCACCTGGATGACGTCTTCTGGACCCCAACTGGAAGACACCTGGGCCCTACTCAAATAAGACTCCTTGACTCCACTTGTATGACACCTCCTGGGCCCCACGTGAAAGACCCCTCCTGGACCCCACCTGGAACACTCCTTCTGGACCCCACCTGAAATACGGCTCTTGCACCCTACCTGAAAGACGGCTCTTGGACTCCACCTGGACCCCGCTTGAAAGACGTCTCCTGGGGCCCACCTGGAAGATACCTGGACCCCACCTGGAAGACGCCTCTTGTACCCCACTTGGAAAACACCGCCTGGACCCCTACCTACCCTGATCTATCATAACCTGTTCTAACCTATCCAAAGCGAACCTTATCTGTCGTAGTCTAGGCTAATATCTCCTGAGTCACTATAACGTGAGTCAGCGGCCGTGATCGTATAGTGGTTAGTACATTGCGTTGTGGCTGCAATAACCCAGGGTCGAATCCTGGTCACGGCATGGGGATGACTCTAAGAACCTTTTGGCGGCTACAGACCCACGAGATGTTAAAGATTATAAAGATGTTATAAAGTTTTCAACATCTAACATAACGAAAGGGCTTGTCCAAGATTTTAACCCGGGACCTCCTGCATCCAGAGAATTAGTGTGTGTGTGTGAACGTGACAGTGAGGGAAGAGTTCAATCTCCAGAAGAAAATAAAACAATTCCACAGACTTTGTCTAAAGCTGAGAAAGATTCAAGAATATGTTTGAGGTACGAACTCTGAACACAAGAGAGCTGCAGGAGGAAAGACTAGGAGGGGCGAGGAGGGACTGGGAGGGAAGAGGAGTACTGAGAGGTGGGGGGAGGGACTGTGGGGAGTGTGAGGGGGAGGAGAGACTTTGAGGAGGAGGAGGGACTGTGGGGAGTGTGATGGGGAGGAGAGACTTTGAGGG
>NW_024736229.1:0-14272 GCF_018991925.1 Homarus americanus
TCGATCTGGGGACTTTGTTATACTGGGCCAGGAGACTTTGTTATACTCGATCAGGGGACTTTGTTATACTCGACCAGGGCCTTTTTTATACTCGATGAGGGGCCTTTGTTATACTCGATCATGGGCGTTTGTTATACTAGATCAGGGGACTTTGTTATACTCGATTAGGGGCATTTTGGACTCGATCAGGGGCCTTTGTTATACTCGATCAAGGGACTTGTTATACTCGATCAGGGGACTTTGTTATACTCGACCAGGGGACTTTTTTATACTTGACCAATGGACTTTGTTATACTCGATGAGGGGCCTGTGTTATACTCGATCTGGGGACTTTGTTATACTGGACCATGGGACTTTGTTATACTTGATCTGGGGACTTTGTTATTCTCGACCAGAGGACTTTGTTATACTCGATCAGGGGATATATTATACTCGATCAGGGGACTTTGTTATACTTGATTAGGGGAATTTGTTATACTCGATCAGGGGACTTTGTTATACTCGATCAGAGGACTTTGTTATAGTCGACCAGGGGCCTTTGTTATGCTCGATTAGAAAACTTTTTATACTCGACCAGGGGACTTTGTTATACTCCACCAGGGACTTTGTTATACTCGATCAGGGGATATGTTATACTCGATCAGGGGACTTTGTTATACTCGGTCCAGGGGTCTTTGTTATACTCGTCCAGTGCGCTTTGTTATACTAGGATCAGGGGACTTTGTTATGCCCGATCTGGGGACTTTGTTATACTCGTCCAGGGGGCTTTGTTATACTAGGATTAGGAGGCTTTGTTATACTCGTCCAGGGGGCTTTGTTATACTAGGATCAAGGGACTTTGTTATTCTCGACCAGGGGACTTTGTTATACTCGACCAGAGGCCTTTGTTATACTCGGTCAGGGGACTTTGTTATAATTGATCAGGGCACTTTGTTATGCTCGATCTGGGGACTTTGTTATACTGGGCCAGGAGACTTTGTTATACTCGATCAGGGGACTTTGTTATACTCGATCAGGGGATATATATTTACTTGATTACGGGACTTTGTTATACTCGATGAGGAGCCATTTTTTACTCGATCAGGGGACTTTGCTATACTCGATCAGGGGACTTTGTTATACTCGATCAGGGGACTTTGTTATACTCGACCAGGGGACATTTTTATACTTGACCAATGGACTTTGTTATACTCAATGAGGGGCCTTTGTTATACTCGATCTAGGGACTTTGTTATACTCGAGAAGGCGACTTTGTTATACTCGATCAGGGGACTTTTTTATACTCGACCAGAGGACTTTGCTATACTCGATCAGGGGATATATTATACTCGATCAGGGGACTTTGTTATACTCAATCAGGGGACTTTGTTATACTCGATTAGGGGCCTTTGTTATACTCGATGAGGGGGCCTTGTTATACTCGACCATGGGACTTTGTTATACTCGATCAGGGAACATTGTTATATTCGACCACGTAACTTTTTTATAATTAATCAGGGGACTTTGTTATACTCGATTTGGGGAATTTGTTATACTCGACCATGGGACTTTTTTATACTTGACCAATGGACTTTGTTATACTTGATGAGGGACCTTTGTTATACTCAATCAGAGGACTTTGTTATACTCGACCTGGGGACTTTGTTCTACTCGATCAGGGGACTTTCTTATACTCGAGCAGGGGGCTTTGTTATACTCGATCAGGGGACTTTGTTATACTCGATCAGGAAGATTTGTTTTACTCGATCAGGGAACTTTGCTATACTCGACCAGGGGACATTGTTATACACGATCAGGGGACATTGTTATACTCGACCAAGGGACTTTTTTATACTTGACCAATGGACTTTGTTATACACGATGAGGGGTCTTTGTTATACTTGACCAGGGGCCTTTGTTATACTCGATTAGAAAACTGTTATACTCGACCAGGGGACTCTGTTATATTCTACCAGGGACTTTGTTATACTCGATCAGGGGATATAATATACTCGATTAGGGGACTTTGTTATACTGGGCCAGGTGACATTTTTATACACGATCAGCGGACTTTGTTATACTGGACCATGGGACTTTATTATACTCGATCAGGGGAATTTGTTATACTCGATAAGGGGACTTTGTTAGACTCGAACAGGGGACTTTGTTATACTCGACCAAGGGACTTTGTTATACTCGATTAGGCGGCTTTGTTATACTCAATCAGGGGACTTTGTTATACTCGATGAGGGGCCTTTGTTATACTCGATCAGGGGCCTTTGTTATACAAGATCAGGGGACTTTGTTATACTCGATTAGGGGCCTTTTTTGGACTCGATCACGGGCCTTTGTTATACTCAATCAGGTGACTTTGTTATACTCGATCAGGGGACATTCTTATACTCGAGCAGGGGGCTTTGTTATACTCGATCAGGGGACTTTGCTATACTCGACAAAGGGGACTTTGTTATGCTCGATTAGGGGACTTTGTTATACTCGACCAGGGGACTTTTTTATACTTGACCAATGGTCTTTGTTATACTTGATGAGGGGCCTTTATTATACTCGATCAGGGGACTTTGTTATACTCGACCAGGAGACTTTGTATATATTCGATCAGGGGACTTTTTTATACTCGACCAGAGGACTTTGTTATACTAGTATCAGGGGACTTTGTTATTCTCGACCATGGGACTTTGTTTTTCTTGATCAGGGCCCTTTGGTATACTCGACCTGGGGTCATTGTTATAATTGATCAGGGGACTTTGTTATACTGGACCATGGGACTTTTTTATTCTCGATCAGCGGACTTTGTTATACTGGACCATGGGCTTTTTTATACTCGATCAGGGAACTTTATTATACTCGATCAGGGGACTTTTGTTATACTCGATCAGGGTCCTTTGTTATACTCGACCAGAGCCTTTGTTATACTCGATCACCGGACTTTGTTATACTCGATAAGGGGACTTTGTTATACTCGATAAGGGGAATTTGTTATACTCGATAAGAGGACTTTGTTAGACTCGAACAGGGGACTTTGTTATAATCGACCAGGGGACTTTGTTATACTCGATTAGGCGGCTTTGTTATACTCAATCAGGGGACTTTGTTATACTCGATGAGGGGCCTTTGTTATACTCGATGAGGGGCCTTTGTTATACTAGATCAGGGGACTTTGTTATACTCGATTAAAGACCTTTTTTCGACTCGATCACGGGCCTTTGTTATACTCAATCAGGGGACTTTGTTATACTCGATGAGGGGCCTTTGTTATACTCGATGAGGGGACTTTGCTATAATCGACCAGGGGACTTTGTTATACACGATCAGGGGACTTTGATATACTAGACCAGGGGACTTTATATACTTGACCAATGGACTTTGTTATACTCGATGAGGGGCCTTTGCTATACTTGACCAGGGGCCTTTGTTATACTCGGTTAGAAAACTGTTATACTCGACTAGGGGACTTTGTTATACTCAACCAGGGACTTTGTTATACTCGATCACGGGATATGTTATACTCGATCAGGAGACTTTGTTATACTCAGTTCAGGGGATTTTGTTATACTCGTCTAGTCGGCTTTGTTATACTAGGATAAGGGGACTTTGCTATAATCGATCAGAGGACTTTGTCTTACTCGATCAGGGCCCTTTGTTATACTCGACCAGGGGACTTTGTTATACTCGATCAGGGGACTTTGTTATACTCGTCCATGGGGCTTTGTTATATTCGACTATGGGACTTTGTTATAATCGATCAGGGGACTTTCTATGCTCGATATGGGGACTTTGTTATACTGGGCCAGGGGACTTTTTTATACTCGATCAGCGGACTTTGTTATACTGGACCAGGGGACTTTTTTATACTCGATCAGGGGACTTTGTTATACTCGATCAGGGGACTTTTGTTATACTCGATCTAGGGACTTTGTTATACTCGACCAGGGGCCTTTTTTATACTCGATCACTGGAATTTGTTATACTCGACATGGACTTTTGCTTCTCGTCCAGGGGCTTTGTTATACTTATCAGGACTTTGTTATACTCCGGATCAGGGACCTTTTGTTATACTCGACGTGGACTTTGTTATACTCTCGGGATGAGGGCCTTGTTATGTTTCCGGATCAGGGCCTTTGGTTAATTACAGATCAGGGACTGTTATAATTGATTAGGGCATTTTTGACCTGACTGAAAGCCTTTGTTGTTCTCGACCAGGACGGTTATACTCGATCAGGGGACTCTTCTTATACTCAGCAGGGGACGGTTATGCTCGATCAGGGACTTTTGTTATACTCGACCAGGAGGCTTTATATACCTGATTAGGGACTTTGCTATACTGATAAGGACTCTTTGTTATACCTGATAAGAGTGAATTTGTTATACTGATCAGGGACTTTGTCTTACTCGATCAGGCCCTTTGCTATACTCGACCAGGGGACTTTGTTATAATCGATCAGGGGACTTTGTTATGCTCGATATGGGAACTTTGTTATACTGGGCCAGGGTACTTTTTTATACTCGATTAGGGGACTTTGTTATACTAGTATCAGGGGACTTTGTTATACTGGACCAGGGGACATTGTTATACTCGATCAGGGGACTTTGTTATTCTCGACTAGGGGACTTTGTTATACTCAGTCAGGGACTTTGTTAATATCGATCAGGGGACTTTGTTATGCTCGATCTGGGGACTTTGTTATGCTGGGCCAGGAGACTTTGTTATACTCGAACAGGGGATATGTTATACTCGACCAGGGGACTTTGTTATACTGGACCAGGGGACATTGTTATACTCGATCAGGGGACTTTGTTATTCTCGAGAAGGGGACTTTGTTATACTCGTCTAGGGGGCTTTGTTATACTCGATCAGGGGACTTTCTTATACTCGATCAGGGGACTTTGTCTTACTCGATCAGGCCCCTTTGCTATACTCGACCAGGGGACTTTGTTATAATCGATCAGGGGACTTTGTTATGCTCGATATGGGGACTTTGTTATACTGGGCCAGGGGCCTTTTTTATGCTCGATCAGGGGACTTTGTTATACTCGATCAAGGGACTTTTGTTATACTCGATCAGGGGACATTGTTATACTCGACCAGGAGCCTTTGTTATACTCGATCACCGGACTTTGTTATTCTCGATAAGGGGTCTTTGTAATACTCGATAAGGGGAATTTGTTATACTCGATAAGGGGACTTTGTTAGACTCGAACAGGGGACTTTCTTATACTCGACCAGGGGACTTTGTTATACTCGATTAGGCGGCTTAGTTATACTCGATCAGGTGACTTTGTTATACTCGATGAGGGGCTTTTCTTATACTTGATCAGGGGCCTTTGTTATACTAGATCAGTGGACTTTGTTATACTCGATTTGGGGCCTTTTTTGGACTCGATCAGGGGCCTTTGTTATACTTGATCAGGGGACTTTCTTATACCCGATCAAGGGACTTTCTTATACTCGAGCAGGGGGCTTTGTTGTACTCGATGATGGGACTTTGTTATATTCGATGAGGAGGCTTTGTTATACTCGATCAGGGGACTTTGCTATACTCGACCAGGGGACTTTGTTATACTCGATCAGGGGACTTGCTATATTCGTCCAGGGGACTTTTTTATACCTGACCAATGGACTTTGTTATACTAGATGAGAGGCCTTTGTTATACTTGATCAATGGACTTTGTTATACTCAATGAGGGACCTTTGTTATACTCGATCAGGGGACTTTTTTATACTCGACCAGAGGACATTGTTATACTCGATCAGGGGATATGTTTTACTCGATCACTGGACTTTGTTATACTCGATTAGGGGCCTTTGTTTTACTCGATGAGAGGGCTTTGTTATATTCGACCAGGGGACTTTTTTATACTCGATCAGGGAACTTTGTTATACTCAACCAGGGGACTTTTTCAAAATTAAACAGGGGACTTTGTCATACTCGATCAGGGGAATTTTGTTATACTCGATCAGGGGATATGTTATATTTGATCAGGGGACTTTGTTATACTCAACCAGAGGACTTTGTTATACTCGATTAGGGGACTTTGTTATACTCGATCTGGGGACTTTGTTATCCGCGATCAGGGGACTTTGTTATACTCGGCCAGGGGACTTTGTTATACTCGATCAGGGGACTTTGTTACACTCGATCTGGTGACTTTGTTATACTCGACCAGGGGACTTTCTTATACTTGACCAATGGACTTTGTTATACTCGATGAGGGGCCTTTGTTATGCTCGATTAGGGGACTTTGTTATACTCGACCAGGGGACTTTTTTATACTTGACCAATGGACTTTGTTATACTCGATGAGGGGCCTTTGTTATACTCGATCAGGGGACTCTGTTATACTCGACCAGGAGACTTTGTTATACTCGATCAGGGGCCTTTTTTATACTCGACCAGAGGACTTTGTGATACTAGTATCAGGGGACTTTGTTATTTTCGCCCATGGGACTTTGTTTTTCTTGATCACGGCCCTTTGCTATAGTCGACCAGGGGTCATTGTTATAATTGATCAGGGGACTTTGTTATGCTCGATATGGGGACTTTGTTATACTGGGCCAGGGGACTTTTTTATTCTCGATCAGCGGACTTTGTTATACTGGACCATGGGACTTTTTTATACTCGATCAGGGGACTTTTGTTATACTCGATCAGGGGCCTTTGTTATACACGACCAGGGGCCTTTGTTATACTCGATCACCGGACTTTGTTATACTCGATAAGGGGACTTTGTTATACTCGATAAGGGGAATTTGTTATACTAGATAAGAGGACTTTGTTAGACTCGAACAGGGGACTTTGTTATACTCGACCAGGGGACTTTGTTATACTCGATTAGGCGGCTTTGTTATACTTAATCAGGGGACTTTGTTATACTCGATGAGGGGCCTTTGTTATACTCGATCAGGGGCCTTTGTTATACTAGATCAGGGGACTTTGTTATACTCGATTAAAGACCTTTTTTCGACTCGATCACGGGCCTTTGTTATACTCAATCAGGGGACTTTGTTATACTCGATGAGGGGCCTTTGTTATACTCGATCAGGGGACTTTGCTATAATCGACCAGGGGACTTTGTTATACACGATCAGGGGACTTTGATATACTAGACCAGGGGACTTTTTATACTTGACCAATGGACTTTGTTATACTCGATGAGGGGCCTTTGCTATACTTGACCAGGGGCCTTTGTTATACTCGATTAGAAAACTGTTATACTCGACCAGGGGACTTTGTTATACTCAACCAGGGACTTTGTTATACTCGATCACGGGATATGTTATACTCGATCAGGAGACTTTGTTATACTCAGTTCAGGGGACTTTGTTATACTCGTCTAGTCGGCTTTGTTATACTAGGATCAGGGGACTTTGCTATAATCGATCAGAGGACTTTGTCTTACTCGATCAGGGCCCTTCGTTATACTCGACCAGGGGACTTTGTTATACTCGATCAGGGGACTTTGTTATACTCGTCCATGGGGCTTTGTTATATTCGACTATGGGACTTTGTTATAATCGATCAGGGGACTTTCTATGCTCGATATGGGGACTTTGTTATACTGGGCCAGGGGACTTTTTTATACTCGATCAGCGGCTTTGTTATACTGGACCAGGGGACTTTTTTATACTCGATCAGGAGACTTTGTTATACTCGATCAGGGGACTTTTGTTATACTCAATCTAGGGACTTTGTTATACTCGACCAGGGGCCTTTTTTATACTCGATCACCGGACTTTGTTATACTCCATAAGGGGACTTTGTTTCCTCGTCCAGGGGGCTTTGTTATACTCTATCAGGGGACTTTGTTATACTCGATCAGGGGACTTTGTTATACTCGACCAGGGGACTTTCTTATACTTGACCAATGGACTTTGTTATACTCAATGAGGGGCCTTAGTTATACTCGATCAGGGGACTTTGTTATTCTCGAGAAGGGGACTTTGTTATACTCGTCTAGGGGGCTTTGTTATACTCGATCAGGGGACTTTCTTATACTCGATCAGGGGACTTTGTCTTACTCGATCAGGCCCCTTTGCTATACTCGACCAGGGGACTTTGTTATAATCGATCAGGAAGCTTTGTTATACTCGATCAGGGGACTTTGCTATACTCGATAAGGGGACTTTGTTATACTCGATAAGAGGAATTTGTTATACTCGATCAGGGGACTTTGTCTTACTCGATCAGGGCCCTTTGCTATACTCGACCAGGGGACTTTGTTATAATCGATCAGGGGACTTTGTTATGCTCGATATGGGAACTTTGTTATACTGGGCCAGGGTACTTTTTTATACTCGATCAGGGGACTTTGTTATACTAGTATCAGGGGACTTTGTTATACTGGACCAGGGGACATTGTTATACTCGATCAGGGGACTTTGTTATTCTCGACTAGGGGACTTTGTTATACTCAGTCAGGGACTTTGTTAATATCGATCAGGGGACTTTGTTATGCTCGATCTGGGGACTTTGTTATGCTGGGCCAGGAGACTTTGTTATACTCGAACAGGGGATATGTTATACTCGACCAGGGGACTTTGTTATACTGGACCAGGGGACATTGTTATACTCGATCAGCATCTCGATCACGGGACTTTGTTATCGTCCAGAACTGTTATACTCGATCAGGGACTTTCGATCAGGGGACTTTGTCTTACTCGATCAGGCCCCTTTCGACCAGGGGACTTTGTTATACTCAACCAGAGGACTTTGTTATACTCGATCAGGGGACTTTGTTATACTCGATCTGGGGACTTTGTTATCCTCGATCAGGGGACTTTGTTATACTCGGCCAGGGGACTTTGTTATACTCGATTAGGGGACTTTGTTATACTCGATCTGGTGACTTTGTTATACTCGACCAGGGGACTTTCTTATACTTGACCAATGGACTTTGTTATACTCAATGAGGGGCCTTTGTTATACTCGATCAGGTGACTTTCTTATACTCGACCAGGGGACTTTGTTATATGTGATCAGGGGACTTTTTTATACTCGATCAGGAGACTTGTTATACTCAACCAGAGGACTTTGCTATACTCGATCAGGGGACTTTGTTATACTCAATCAGGGGACTTTGTTATACTCGATAAGGGCCTTTGTTATACTCGATGAGGGGGCTTTGTGATACTCGACCAGGGGACTTTGTTATACTCGACCAGGGGACTTTGTTTTACTCGATCAGGGGACTTTGTTATATTCGATCAAGGGACTTTTTTTTCTCGATCAGGGGACTTTGTTATACTCGACGAGGGGCCTTTGTTATACTCGATCACCGGACTTTGTTATACTCGATAAAGAGACTTTGTTATACTCGATAAGGGGAATTTGTTATACGCGATAAGGGGACTTTGTTAGAATCGAACAGGGACTTTGTTATACTCGATCAGGGGACTTTGTTATACTCGTCCTGGGGGCTTTGTTATACTCGATCAGGGGACTTTGTTATACTCGTCCTGGGGGCTTTGTTATACTCGATCAGGGGACTTTGTTATACTCGATTAGGGACTTTGTTATACTCGACAAGGGGACTTTTTTATACTATACCAATGGACTTTGTTATACTCGATGAGGGGCCTTTGTTATACCTGATCTGGGGACTTTGTTATACTCGAGCAGAGGACTTTGGCATATTCGATCAGGGGATATGTTATACTCGATCAGGGGACTTTGTTATACTTGATTAGGGGACTTTGTTATACTCGATCAGGGGACATTGTTATACTCGACCAGGGGCCTTTGTTATACTCGATAACCGGACTTTCTTATACTCGATAAGGGGTCTTTGTAATACTCGATAAGGGGAATTTGTTATACTCGATAAGGGGACTTTGTTAGGCTCGAACAGGGGACTTTGTTATACTCGACCTGGGGACTTTGTTATACTCGATTAGGCGGCTTAGTTATACTCGATCAGGTGACTTTGTTATACTCGATGAGGGCTTTTCTTATACTTGATCAGGGGCCTTTGTTATACTAGATCAGTGGACTTTGTTATACTCGATTAGGGTTTTTTTTGACTCGATCAGGGGCTTTTGTTATACTCGATCAGGGGACTTTCTTATACCCGATCAAGGGACTTTCATATACTCGAGCAGGGGGCTTTGTTATATTCGATGATGGGACTTTGTTATATTCGATGAGGAGGATTTGTTATACTCGATCAGGGGACTTTGCTATACTCGACCAAGGGACTTTGCTATACTCGACCAGGGGACTTTTTTATACCTGACCAATGGACTTTGTTATACTAGATGAGAGGCCTTTGTTATACTTGATCAATGGACTTTGTTATACTCAATGAGGGACTTTTGTTATATTCGATGAGGAGGATTTGTTATACTCGATCAGGGGACTTTGCTATATTCGACCAGGGGCCTTTGTTATACTCGATCACCGGACTTTGTTATACTCGATAAGGGGACTTTGCAATACTCGATAAGGGGAATTTGTTATACTCGATAAGGGGACTTTGTTAGACTTGAACAGGGGACTTTGTTATACTCGACCAGGGGACTTTGTTATACTCGATTAGGCGGCTTAGTTATACTCGATCAGGTGACTTTGTTATACTCGATGAGGGGCTTTTCTTATACTTGATCGGGGGCCTTTTTTATACTAGATCAGTGGACTTTGTTATACTCGATTAGGGGCCTTTTTTGGACTCGATCAGGGGCCTTTGTTATACTCGATCAGGTGACTTTCTTATACCCGATCAAGGGACTTTCTTATACTCGAGCAGGGGGCTTTGTTATACTCGATGATGGGACTTTGTTATATTCGATGAGGAGGATTCGTTATACTCGATCAGGGGACTTTGCTATACTCGACCAGGGGACTTTGCTATACTCGACCAGGGGACTTTTTTATACCTGACCAATGGACTTTGTTATACTAGATGAGAGGCCTTTGTTATACTTGATCAATGGACTTTGTTATACTCAATGAGGGACTTTTGTTATACTCGATCAGGGGACTTTTTTATCCTCGACCAGAGGACTTTGTTATACTCGATCAGATGATATGTTATACTCGATCACTGGACTTTGTTATACTCGATTAGGGGCCGTTGTTTTACTCGATGAGGGGGCTTTGTTATATTCGACCAGGGGACTTTTTTATACTTGATCAGGGAACTTTGTTATAGTCAACCAGGGGACTTTTTCAAAATTAAACAGGGGACTTTGTCATACTCGATCAGGGGAATTTTGTCATACTCGATCAGGGGATATGTTATATTCGATCAGGGGACTTTGTTATACTCAACCAGAGGACTTTGTTATACTCGATCAGGGGACTTTGTTATACTCGATCTGGGGACTTTGTTATCCTCGATCAGGGGACTTTGTTATACTCTGCCAGGGGACTTTGTTATACTCGATCAGGGGACTTTGTTATACTCGTTCTGGGGACTTTGCTATACTCGACCAGGGGACTTTCTTATACTTGACCAATGGACTTTGTTATACTCAATGAGGGGCCTTTGTTATACTCGATCAGGTGACTTTCTTATACTCGACCAGGGGACTTTGTTATATGTGATGTGGGGACTTTTTTATACTCGATCAGGGGACTTGTTATACTCAACCAGAGGACTTTGCTATACTCGATCAGGGGACTTTATTATACTCAATCCGGGGACTTTGTTATACTCGATGAGGGGCCTTTGTTATACTCGATGAGGGGGATTTGTGATACTCGACCAGGGGACTTTGTTATACTCGACCAGGGGACTTTGCTATACTCGATCAGGGGACTTTGTTATATTCGATCAAGGGACTTTTGTTTTCTCGATCAGGGGACTTTGTTATACTTGACGAGGGGCCTTTGTTATACTCGATCACCGGACTTTGTTATACTCGATAAGGGGACTTTGTTATACTCGATAAGGGGAATTTGTTATACGCGATAAGGGGACTTTGTTAGACTCGAACAGGAGACTTTGTTATACTCGACCAGGGGACTTTATACTTGACCAATGGACTTTGTTATACTCGATGAGGGTCCTTTGTTATACTCGGTCTGGGGACTTTGTTATACTCGAGCAGGGGACTTTGTTATACTCCATCAGGGGACTTTTTTATACTCGACCAGAAGACTTTGTTATACTCGATTAGGGGACTTTGTTATACTCGACCAGGGGACTTTCTTATACTTGACCAATGGATTTTGTTATACTCAATGAGGGGCCTTTGTTATACTCGATTAGGGGACTTTGTTATACTCGACCAGTGGACTTTTTTATTCTCGACCAGAGTACTTTGTTATACTCGATCAGGGGACTTTTTTATACTTGACCAATGGACTTTGTTATACTCAATGAGGGGCCTTTGTTATACTCGTTCAGGGGACTTTGTTATACTCGACCAGGGGGCTTTGTTATATACGATCAGGGGACTTTTTTATACTCCATCAGGGACTTTGTTATACTCAACCAGAGGACTTTGTTATACTCGACCAGGGGACTTTGTTATATACGATCAGGGGACTTTTTTATACTCCATCAGGGACTTTGTTATACTCAACCAGAGGACTTTGTTATACTCGATCAGGGGACTTTGTTTTACTCAATCAGGGGACTTTCTTTTACTCGATTAGAGACCTTTGTTATACTCGATCATTGGACTTTGTTATACTCGACAAGGGGACTTTTTTATAATTAATCAGGGGTCTTTGTCATACTCGATCAGTGGACTTTCCTATATTTGACCAATGGACTTTGCTATACTCGATGTGGGACTTTTGTTATACTCGATCAGGGGACTTTGTTATACTCGACCAGGGGACTTTGTTATACTCGATCAGGGGACTTTGTTATACGCGAGCAGAGGACTTTGGTATATTCGATCAGGGGATATGTTATACTCGATCAGGGGACTTTGTTATACTTGATTAGGGGACTTTGTTATACTCGATCAGGGGACTTTGTAATACTCGATCAGAGGACTTTGTTATACTCGACCCGGGGCCTTTGTTATACTCGATGAGAAAACTTTGTTATACTCGACCCGGGGTCTTTGTTATACTCCATCAGGGACTTTGTTATACTCGATCAGGGGATATGTTATACTCGATCAGGGGACTTTGTTATGCTCGGTTCAGGGGTCTTTGTTATACTCGTACGGTGGGCTTTGTTATAATAGGATCAGGGGACTTTGTTATACTCGATCAGGGGACTTTGTCTTACTCGATGAGGGCCCTTTGTTATACTCGACCAGGGGACTTTGTTATAATCGATCAGGGGACTTTGTTATGCTCGATCTGGGGACTTTGTTATACTGCGCCAGGAAACGTTGTTATCCTCGATGAGGGGATACGTTATACTCGATCAGGGGACTTTGTTATACTGGACCAGGAGACTTTGTTATACTCGATTAGGGGACTTTGTTATATTCGACCAGAGGCCTTTGTTATACTCGGTCAGGGGACTTTGTTATGCTCGATCTGGGGACTTTGTTATACTGGGTCAGGAAACGTTGTTATACTCGATCAGGGGATAGGTTATACTCGATCAGGTGACTTTGTTATACTGGACCAGGGGGTTTTTGTTATACTCGTCCAGGGGGCTTTGTTATATTAGGATCAGGGGACTTTGTTATTCTCGACCAGGGAACTTTGTTATACTCGACCAGAGGCCTTTGTTATACTCGGTCTGGGGACTTTGTTATAGTCGATTAGGGGACTTTATTATGCTCAATCTGGGGACTTTGTTATACTGGGCCTGGAGACTTTGTTATACTCGATCAGGGGATATGTTATACTCGATCTGGGACTTTGTTATACTGGACCAGGGGACTTTGTTATACTCGATCAGGGGACTTTGTTATACTCGTCTAGGGGGCTTTTTTATACACGATCAGGGGACTTTTTAATACTCGATCAGGGGACTTAGTCCTACTCGAACAGGCCCCTTTGCTATTCTCGACCAGGGGACTTTGTTATAATCGATCAGGGGACATTGTTATGCTCGATATGGGGACTTTTTTATACTGGGCCAGGGGACTTTTCTGTACTTGATCAGGGGACTTTGTTATACTGGAACAGGGGACTTTTTTATACCCGATCAGGGGACTTTGTTATACTCGATCAGGGGACTTTGTTATACTCGATAAGGGGACTTTGTTATACTCGATAAGAGGAATTTGTTATACTCGATCAGGGGACTTTATCTTACTCGATCAGGGCCCTTTGCTATAGTCGACCAGGGGACTTTGTTATAATCGATCAGGGGACTTTGTTATACTAGTATCAGGGGACTTTGTTATACTGGACCA
>NW_024736230.1:0-11104 GCF_018991925.1 Homarus americanus
TCAATAACAGACAGAAAGAAATAATCCAAGCAGCCGACACTACCTAACCTTGGTGTAAAGTCTATTGGCGGCCTAAATTTTATAGAGATATACAGGCAGCCACCACTACTTTCGCCGGAGGTTTCGTCACGCTCCCCGATGGCGAAATCCTCCATTACAGCAAAAGTGTGTAGCCACCTGCTCCAAGTGTCTGTTTAACCTAACCTTAGTACCAAGTCTATTGGTGTCCACAATTTTATAGAGGCTAGCCAGCCTAAGTCAATAACAGACAGAAAGAAATAATCCAAGCAGCCGACACTACCTAACCTTGGTGTAAAGTCTATTGGCGGCCTAAATTTTATAGAGATATACAGGCAGCCACCACTACTTTCGCCGGAGGTTTCGTCACGCTCCCCGATGGCGAAATCCTCCATTACAGCAAAAGTGTCTGTTTAACCTAACCTTAGTACAAAGTCTATTGGTGTCCTTAATTTTATAGAGGTTAGCCACCCGAAGTCAATAAGAGACAAAGAAATAATCAAAGCAGCCACCACTATCGAGCCTAAACTGTTTAGCCTGACCGTGGTAAAGTCTAACGGGGGACCTTAAATTTTAGATTAATATTTGAGCGCTTCGCCTAACCCAACCCACGAATGCGGAACTTAAATCGATGTCGAAATCCTCTTCCTTCTTGTATTGGCAAAGGGAGTTTGCTTTAACTTAGGTATGCTAGCCTAAGTAAAAATAGATGCCCCTTCCTTATTGGTGTTGTCGATGGCACAGCACAGCACAGCACCATGCCTATGACGAAATCAACTTCATTAAACTCAACTCATACTTCAAATGCACCAAGAGAACTTGCACACCCGAATGGGAGACCGTCAGAGTCAATCGAGGGTCGATTTAATAGCATACTATACAAAATGATCCGAGAATCTGCACATACCGAGTGGGAGACGATCGTGAAAGCGTCCGCCCTTGTACGCTGGATGGCACTATTTCACTATAGTAAGGGGTAGGGGCACCTCGGTCATATTATACAACATACCAAAGAAGTTCCACACCCGCATGGGAGACCGTCAGAGTCAATCGGGGGTCGATTTGATAGCATACTACAGAAACTTGCACACCCGAATGGGAGACCGTCAAAGTCAATCGGGGGTCGATTTGATAGCATACTACAGAACCTTGCACACCCGAATGGGAGCCAGTCAAAGTCAATCGGGGGTCGATTTAATAGCATACTACAGAAACTTGCACACCCGAATGGGAGACCGTCAGAGTCAATCGAGGGTCGATTTAATAGCATACTATACAAAATGATCCGAGAATGTGCACACACCGAGTGGGAGACGGTGATGAAAGCGTCCGCCCTTGTACACTGGATGGCACTATTTCACTATAGTAAGGGGTAGGGCCACCTCGGTCATATTATACAACATACCAGAGAAGTTCCACACCCGCATGGGAGACCGGCAAAGTGAATCGGGGGTCGATTTGATAGCATACTACAGAGAACTTGCACACCCGAATGGGAGACCGTCAAAGTCAATCGGGGGTCGATTTGATAGCATACTACAGAGAACTTGCACACCCGAATGGGAGACAGTCAAAGTCAATCGGGGGTCGATTTAATAGCATACTACAGAAACTTGCACACCCGAATGGGAGACCGTCAAAGTCAATCGGAGGTCGATTTGATAGCATACTACAGAAACTTGCACACCGGAATGGGAGACAGTCAAAGTCAATCGGGGGTCGATTTAATAGCATACTACAGAAACTTGCACACCCGAATGGGAGACGGTCAAAGTCAATCGGGGGTCGATTTAAGAGCATACTTTACAAAATGATCCGAGAATCTGCACACACCGAGTGGTAGACGGTGATGAAAACGTCCGCCCTTGTACGCTGGATGGCACTATTTCACTATCGTAAGGGGTAGAGGCACCTCGGTCATATTGTACAACATACCAGAGAAGTTCCACACCCGCACGGGAGACCGTCAAAGTGAATCGGGGGTTGATTTGATAGCATACTACAGAGAACTTGCACACCCGAATGGGAGACCATCAGAGTCAATCAAGGGTCGATTTAATAGCATACTATACAAAATGATCCGAGAATGTGCACACACCGAGTGGGAGACGGTGATGAAAGTATCCGCCCTTGTACACTGGATGGCACTATTTCACTATAATAAGGGGTAGAGGCACCTCGGTCATATTATACGACATACCAGAGAAGTTCCACACCCGCATGGGAGACCGTCAAAGTCAATCGGTGGTCGATTTAAGAGCATACTATACAAAATGATCGGAGAATCTGCACACACCGAGTGGGAGACGGTGATGAAAACGTCCGCCCTTGTATGTTCGATTGCACTATTTCACTATATTAAGGGGAGAGGGTGCCTTCGCACACATATTCGGTGTGAAATATCTTCCGCCCCCCAGCGGAGCGCTTCGGCGGCTCTGCGAAGCAAAGCGCGGCATTCAAAAACAACAACTAAAATTGCCTTTGCTTTCCCTTCCCTGCCCTGCAATGGCTGGAGCAGCAGAAGGAGAGAGAGAGAAAATAGTCTCATGGGGTCAGAGGAATGGCAGTGGAGCGGGTTCTATGAATTTCACTAGCCAGGTCTGTCTCCCAATTGAATATTATTACTCTCTCGGCGCACACGTCACCACCACGGTTTCCGTGACAGCAGCAGCATCATGATGTTGCGTCTATTGTAAGTCCGGAACCGGGTTATTCGGCTGTTCGCGAACAGTCAGGTTTTAACCTTGCCTAACAAAAGATCAAACAACTTCCACTCTCGAGTTGCGGTACGGTGACTGTCCTATCGTCCTCTCTTGTATGCTGGATTGCACTATTTCACTATATTAAAGGGAGAGGGTGCCTTCACACACCTATTCGGTGTGGAATATCTTCTGCCCCCCCAGAGGAGCGATTCGGCGCCTCTGCGAAGCAAAACGCGGCATTCAAAAACAACAACCAAAATTGCCGTCGATTTCCTCTCCCTGCCCTGCAATGGCTGGAGCAGAAGGAGAGCGAGAGAGAAAATAGTCTCATTGGGTCAGAGGAATGGCAGTGGAGCGGGCTAATGGCCAGTAGGCTCGTGATCTATCAATTACACTAGCCAGGTCGCTCTCCCTATTGAACATTATTACTCTCTCTCGGCGCACACGTCGCTACTGCGGTTTCCGCGACAGCAGCAGCAGCAGCATCATGATGTTGCATCCACCAATTAGTCCGGAACCGGGTTATTCGGCTGTCTGCGAACAGTCCGGTTTTAACCTTACCCAACAAACAACATCCACTCTCGAGGTGCGGTATGGTGAATGTCCTATCGTCCGACCTTGTATGCTGGATTGCACTATTTCACTTTATTAAGGGGAGAGGGTGCCTTCACACACATATTCGGTGTGAAATATCTTCCGCCCCCCAGCGGAGCGCCTCTGTGAAGCAAAGCGCGGCATTCAAAACAACAACCATAATTGCCGTCGCTTCCCTGCCCTGCAATGGCTGGAGCAGAAGGAGAGAGATTTTAGTCTCATTGGATCAGAGGAATGGCAGTGGAGTGGGCTTATGGCGAGTAGCCTCGCGCTCTATCAATTACACTTGCCAGGTCTCTCTTCCGTTTGGACATTATTTACTCCGTCTCTCTCTCGGCGCACACGTCGCCACCCTACTAGTTTCCTTCACAGCATATGCTGCGGCCTTTCAGTCCGGGCTCCCCTTCGCCTTGCTGTCTGCCCAACTTAGCGGACTTGCGTTGGCTGATCACCCCGTCTTCGCGTCTGTGCCGGCCTTCAATGCAGCGCCCAACCGTCTCTTGACCGAGATTCATTGCACTATTCCACGCGCAAACGGCTACCCTAAATGTGCATAGACAACGCTCATGGTTCAACACGACCAGGGCGCAGTCTGGGAGCCGAGTATACTAAAAAGAGAGTTTAGCAGCCAAAACTCGTCAAAGCACACGTTGGGTTACCCCATCACCTAACAACGATGGCGGTTCCCACCCGTGAAATACACAACCTAACCAATATTGGGCGACGATGGCGCACATGAGCCCACGTCCCCACAAGCAGTAAGAGAGAGTGAGAAAGAAAGAGAGAGAGGAGAAGGATAAGGGAGGAGATTGGCCAACGTGCGGTCCCTCGCCCAATGTCTTCTGCCTCGCTGGAGCTGGGGCAAAGATAAGAGGAGCGGATAAGGGAGGAGATTGGCCAACGTGCGGTCCCTCGCCCAATGTCGGCTGCCTCGCTGGAGCTGGGGCAAAGAGGAGAGGAGCGGATAAGGGAGGAGATTGGCATACACGGTGGCGCTGCCGGCGCCGAGGATAGCAAGAAAAGGTGCAGTTTGATCTGATCATCTGGTTTGCTATTTCTCTAAGGCCAACGTGCAGTCCCTCGCCCAATGTCGGCTGCCTCGCTGGAGCTGGGGCAAAGAGAAGAGGAGCGGATAAGGGAGGAGATTGGCACACACGGTGGCGATGTCGGCGCCGAGGATAGCAAGAGAAGGTGCAGTTTGATCTGATCATCTGGTTTGCTATTTCTCTAAGGCCAACGTGCGGTCCCTCGCCCAATGTCGGCTGCCTCGCTGGAGCTGGGGCAAAGAGAAGAGGAGCGGATAAGGGAGGAGATTGGCACACACGGTGGCGCTGCCGGCGCCGAGGATAGCAAGAGAAGGTGCAGTTTGATCTGATCATCTGGTTTGCTATTTCTCTAAGGCCAACGTGCGGTCCCTCGCCCAATGTCGGCTGCCTCGCTGGAGGTGGGGCAAAGAGAAGAGGAGTGGATAAGGGAGGAGATTGGCACACACGGACGTGCGGTCCCTCGCCCAATGTCTTCTGCCTCTCTCTCAATCTCTCTCACTATTTTGGCCGCCGTGATAGGCGCCGCCAACAGCAGCAGCTACCTGGTTGATCTTGCCAGTAGTCATATGCTTGTCTCAAAGATTAAGCCATGCATGTGTAAGTACAAGCCGATTTAAGGCGAAACCGCGAATGGCTCATTAAATCAGCTATGTTTCATTGGATCTGTAAACCCACTTACTTGGATAACTGTGGCAATTCTAGAGCTAATACATGCAATTGGTCTGTGACCGCAAGGGAAGAGCGCTTTTATTAGTTCAAAACTGGTCGGGCCCCGGTCCGTAACCCACCTGTGGTGAATCTGAATAACTTCTGGCTGAGCGCACGGTCTCCGCACCGGCGCCGCTTCTTTCAAGTGTCTGCCTTATCAGCTTTCGATTGTAGGTTATGCGCCTACAATGGGTATAACGGGGAATCAGGGTTCGATTCCGGAGAGGGAGCCTGAGAAACGGCTACCACATCTAAGGAAGGCAGCAGGCACGCAAATTACCCACTCCCGGCACGGGGAGGTAGTGACGAAAAATAACGATGTGAGTCTCATCCGAGGCCTCGCAATCGGAATGAGTACACTTTAAATCCTTTAACGAGTATCCATTGGAGGGCAAGTCTCTGGTGCCAGCAGCCGCGGTAATTCCAGCTACAATAGCGTATATTAAAGTTGTTGCGGTTAAAAAGCTCGTAGTTGGATCTCAGTTCCGGACTGACGGTGCACTGCCCGGTGTTTACTGTCACGCTCCGAACAGCCGCCCCGTCGGCTCGCACGGGATGCTCTTTGTCGAGTGTCCCGAGTGGCCGGAGAGTTTACTTTGAAAAAATTAGAGTGCTCAGAGCAGGCTATTTGAATGGCCCGAATGGTGATGCATGGAATAATGGAATAGGACGTCGGTTCTATTTTTGTTGGTTTTCGGAACCAGAGGTAATGACTAATCAGAACAGGCGGGGGCATTCGTATTGCGACGCTAGAGGTGAAATTCTTGGACCGTCGCAAGACGAACTACTGCGAAAGCATTTGCCAAGGATGTTTTCATTAATCAAGAACGAAAGTTAGAGGTTCGAAGGCGATCAGATACCGCCCTAGTTCTAACCATAAACGATGCCAACTAGCGATCCGCCGGCGGAAGATATTTCACACCGAATATGTGAGAAGGCACCCTCTCCCCTTAATATAGTGAAATAGTGCAATCGAACATACAAGGGCGGACGTTTTCATCACCGTCTCCCACTCGGTGTGTGCAGATTCTCGGATCATTTTGTATAGTATGCTATTAAATCGACCCTCGATTGACTCTGATGGTCTCCCATTCGGGTGTGCAAGTTCTCTGTAGTATGCTATCAAATCGACCCCCGATTGACTTTGACGGTCTCCCATTCGGGTGTGCAAGTTCTCTGTAGTATGCTATCAAATCGACCCCCGATTCACTTTGACGGTCTCCCATGCGGGTGTGGAACTTCTCTGGTATGTTGTATAATATGACCGAGGTGCCCCTACCCCTTACTATAGTGAAATAGTGCCATCCAGTGTACAAGGGCGGACGCTTTCATCACCGTCTCCCACTCGGTGTGTGCACATTCTCGGATCATTTTGTATAGTATGCTATTAAATCGACCCTCGATTGACTCTGACGGTCTCCCATTCGGGTGTGTAAGTTCTCTGTAGTATGCTATTAAATCGACCCCCGATTGACTTTGACGGTCTCCCATGCGGGTGTGGAACTTCTCTGGTATGTTGTACAATATGACCGAGGTGCCTCTACCCCTTACTATAGTGAAATAGTGCCATCCAGCGTACAAGGGCGGACGTTTTCATCACCGTCTCCCACTCGGTGTGTGCAGATTCTCGGATCATTTTGTAAAGTATGCTCTTAAATCGACCCCCGATTGACTTTGACTGTCTCCCATTCGGGTGTGCAAGTTTCTGTAGTATGCTATCAAATCGACCCCCGATTGACTTTGACGGTCTCCCATTCGGGTGTGCAAGTTTCTGTAGTATGCTATTAAATCGACCCCCGATTGACTTTGACGGTCTCCCATTCGGGTGTGCAAGTTTCTGTAGTATGCTATCAAATCGACCCCCGATTGACTTTGACGGTCTCCCATTCGGGTGTGCAAGTTTCTGTAGTATGCTATCAAATCGACCCCCGATTGACTCTGATGGTCTCCCATGCGGGTGTGGAACTTCTTTGGTATGTTGTATAATATGACCGAGGTGCCCCTACCCCTTACTATAGTGAAATAGTGCCATCCAGCATACAAGGGCGGACGCTTTCACGACCGTCTCCCACTCGGTATGTGCAGATTCTCGGATCATTTTGTATAGTATGCTATTAAATCGACCCTCCATTGACTCTGACGGTCTTCCATTCGGGTGTGCAAGTTCTCTTGGTG
This sequence comes from Homarus americanus, assembly GCF_018991925.1. Classification (NCBI taxonomy): domain Eukaryota; kingdom Metazoa; phylum Arthropoda; class Malacostraca; order Decapoda; family Nephropidae; genus Homarus; species Homarus americanus. The sequence continues at coordinate 7,244 of NW_024736230.1, forward strand.
CATTTGAAGTATGAGTTGAGTTTAATGAAGTTGATTTCGTCATAGGCACGGTGCTGTGCTGTGCTGTGCCATCGATAACACCAATAAGGAAGGGGCATCTATTTTTACTTAGGCTAGCATACCTAAGTTAAATCAAACTCCCCTTGCCAATACAAGAAGGAAGAGGATTTCGACATCGACGAAACCTCCGGCGGCCCGGTAGTGGTTGGTTAGGTTAGGTAGTTGCCTGTATTATTAATCTATAAAATTTAAGGTCCCCCATTAGACTTTACCACGGTCAGGCTAAACAGTTTAGGCTAGATAGTGGTGGCTGCTTGGATTATTTCTTTCTGTCTGTTATTGACTTAGGCTGGCTAGCCTCTATAAAATTGTGGACACCAATAGACTTTGTACTAAGGTTAGGTTAAACAGACACTTCTGCTGTAATGGAGGATTTTGCCATCGGGGGGCGTGACTTAACCTCCAGCCGTCTGGTAGTGTGGACTGCACCACGGTTAGGTTAGGTAGTAGTGGCTGTCTGGATTATGTCTTTGTCTTACTCAGGCTGGCAAGCCTCGCTAAAACTTTAGGACACCAATACACTCTTCAACTACCAAGGAGAGGTTGTTGGATTATTTGTTTGTCTCTTACTCAGGCTGTGCAAGTCTCCATAAAACTTCAGGACACCAACACACTCTCTACTACTACTACTACTACCACCACCAAGGAGAGGTTGTTGGATTATTTGTTTGTCTCTTACTTAGGCTGGCAAGCCTCTATAAAACTTCAGGACACCAATACACTCTCTACTACTACTACCAAGGAGAGGTTGTTGGATTATTGTTTGTCTCTTACTTAGGCTGGCAAGCCTCTATAAAACTTCAGGACACCAATACACTTTAAACAAGGTTAGGTTAAACAGACACTTGCGCAATGGAGCAGGCCGCTAGATACTGCTGCCGCTGCTGTAATGGAGGATTTCGCCATCGGGGGGCGTGGCGAAACCTCCGGCCTGGTAGGGAGAAGTCTTAATGAATCGCAGTGAGGATGCTGCTCTGCCATCTACAACACCCTGACCGGTACGTAAATCGTCTACGAACGATTCGGTACGGCACATCAGCATTCGGGTGATCCGCATTTGGGACGGGAGAGCCGGCACTGATGACACGACTCCCCCGAGTTCCCCTTGCATGGGTCCATTCTCCGGCAGTTGCAACAAGCTGCCCGCCTCGCTCAATATCTTTGGCCGTCCCCATGCAGGCCGTCTGGCGGTATCGTTTAGCTACTCTGGCGAGGATGCTGCGCCCAAGGGCTTTCAGGCATAATCCACGGACGTAGCCTCGCTCCACTGGCCGATCGACCAAGAAACGGAACCATATGTCCGGACCTGCGTTCCGTACTGAGCAGGACTGCTATCACCAACGACCTCTAATTTTAACAGTGAATTAAACTAACCTGTCTCACGACGGTCCTAAACCCAGCTCACGTTCCTGTTAGTGGGTGATCCAACGCTTGGTGAATTCTGGCTACAATGATAGGAAGAACCGGCATCGAAGAAGGATCAAAAGCGACGTCGCTATGAACGCTTGGCCGCCACAAGCCAGTTATCCCTGTGGTAACTTTTCTGACACCTCTTGCTTAAAACTCCTAAAGTCAAAAGGATCGATAGGCCTTGCTTTTGCAGTCCGTATTCGTACTGAAAATCAGGATCAAGCCAGCATTTGCCCTTTTGCTCTACGCGAGGTTTCTGTCCACGCTGAGCTGGCCTTAGGACACCTGCGTTATCATTTGACAGATGTACCGCCCCAGTCAAACTCCCCTCCTGATAATGTCCTCGGAGCGGATCGCGGCGGGCGCGAGCGCCCGGCCTTCTCGTAGACGCGGGCCCGGCGCGGCTTCGCTGTTAGCGTACCCGGCCGGAACCGCACGTCCACTTGTCGGCCCTTCCGCCGCTTAGGGCTAGAAAGAGGAGACGCTCCCGCGCGGGGAGACTCCCATTCCGTCTCACCGACTAAGTAAAGAAACGATCAGAGTAGTGGTATTTCACTGGCGGCCTCCAACTTATGCTACACCTCTGATGTCTCTCTACAAAATCAGACTAGCGTCAAGCTCAACAGGGTCTTCTTTCCCCGCTGTTTAGTGCAGGCCCGTTCCCCTGCCTGTGGGTTCGCTAGATAGTAGATAGGGACAGTGGGAATCTCGTTATTCCATTCATGCGCGTCACTATTTAGATGACGAGGCATTTGGCTAGTAATACTCACAAACAATTTTTATTAGTTACAACAACACGGAGCCGCTTCCTGCATGCCCGGACGCTCCTCACTTTCTCTACTTTTCTTTAAAAATTAAAACTCAAATGCACAACTGTGCCCCTAAAATCTGACTATCTTGCAGGGATTACCAGGTTCCCTGCACAACTACTCTCCTGGCATTTATACCCTTCCTGGTATGGAGCTCCCCGCAGTGCTTGGATGTTGGTCACCGGATGTCTAAGATGTAGTTCGCAACTGGCACCCCATCCCACCCCATAAAGATATTTTAAGGGCCTTATTTATTGACCGCCGGCCCTGCTGGCGGCTGCTGGTTTGGGAGGGTTGCCAGTTGCTCGTGGTGACACACTTGTGGAGCTCATGGATGAGGCTGCTGTCCGTGTCTCTGTTGCAGAAGGAATCAGAGCGATGGTCATCTCCCACTTGTCAGGAGAGGACTAAAACCTAGCTAAAAATTTTTAAAAAATGAAGGAGTTAAAAAACCTCTTGTCCAAGTTTTTAGGATAGAGCGCCCGCCACAGCAGGCTCGAACTCGGCGTGTGTCCCGGGAGCAGCAGCACCCCGGTGGATTGGAGCTCCTTGGCAGGGATGAGATCGAACTGCCCTGCTTGCAGTGTGAGCGAACGCCCCAGCCCCAGCATTCCTGCCGCGGAGCGACATCCTAGCCGTCCGCCTACAGTCTGAGCGATCTAAGGATGTTTATAGATCCCTCAATGGCCATTGTGACAAGTATCTCGATGCCCGCGCGTCTGATGCCCAACCGGCTGAGCAGCTTGATAGTGGCTGGTCTTATGCCACCTCGTGCGCCGAAGGCAACACCCAGGAAGTTCACTGCAGCTACCTGAGGCAGCGAGCTGTTGTTAGCAATGAACCTCCTGATGTCGACCTCGTGTGCACGGTACTTATCGATCTTGTGCTGCTCAGCTAAGCGAAGGGTGTTAATATCGCTTTCGAAGGGCACACAGACGTCGAGCACCGAGTACTGGCCATTTTTCTGCAGGATCAGATCAGGCTTCACGAACGTGTGACCACTTTGTACCCGCGGCTCTAAGAGTAAATGGAAGCCTTCTCCCTGTAGCCATTGTTTTAGCTTAAGGAGGATACGGTCATGTCTTGTCACCCTGTGGTTTTGGGCAGCAGGACACCTCTGTAAGAGATGTAATATATCCTCCTGCCCTTCCCCACATTGGCGACAGGTCATTCTTCCCAAGTCCTCATTAGGCACCCGGCCAATGGCTCTAGAGACTCGGCAGTTGATGGTCTGAGACCTGAGTCACAATAGGTCGATGGCTTTCCTGCCTGGGCCTAGGTCGTTTCGCAAGATGGCATTGCTGGCCCGGCTGCCAAAGAAGGTCTCCGCCCCCTTGCCATGCCAGGATGTACTCCACTCTTCCCTCTTCTTCCGCAACAGCGACCTTTTCAATTGAGACAAGGTGTTATTGTCTATATGGCCTACCCGGAAGTGCCTCGCCATTGCCCCGACTTCGCGACCCCAGAGACCCCCAGAGGCTATAAACCTTACTGCAGGGTCGTCTGAGGCCTTGAGACGCCGGAGCAGTCCCATCTTCTGATGGGAAACGGTCTCCAGTAGTGAGGGCACTCCCACGCCCTC
>NW_024736231.1:0-18110 GCF_018991925.1 Homarus americanus
CTCTCTCGGATTTGTTCTCTCTTCTTGGCATTAGCAATCTGCTTCTTTGTTTCTGAATAATCTAATGAACCCATTTGCATACTTCCTTGGCCTTCTGCCTTTGTCCTCTGTGCCTTTATAAATTCAAGCTCTAAAACAGGGATCTTCTTTTCACGAGGACAACCACAATCAATGTGGGAATTATTTTCTCTCTTACCTGAGTGAGAACAGTTGGATTCAGAACATAATTGTATGGAGCACTTGCAGGTCAAACAGAGTATCAAGTGTGTGCAGAAATTCATTTTTCCTGGCCAAGTTTCCTTTACCAAGTGATGTTTCAACTGCTTTGTGCCATAATTTCGTTAGTTCGACACTGATTAATCACAGGTGGTTTGAATAGTGCATTAGCTTTTGTCCATTGATGCAGAAGAGGGACTATCATGTCATTTATGAGTTCTTTATCTGTATAGTTCCTTCTGTCCTTTGCATTTTTTTCTCGAACGAGTAACCCTAATCTTAGCATGTCTCTCACTGTTGGAAGTTCTGATACAGGAAGCTCCTTCCCTTTACCAAGTGGGTTGACAACTGACTTCAATTTTGACATCTTCACACTATCTGACAAATAGAAAAATATTTCATAATTCAATTGTTGTTTCAAAAAATATCAATTTGTTTATCAAAAATGCTGTAACAGAAATAACATAATAATTTCTTAGAACATAATGTTTTATACAATGATATAAGTAACTGCGACAATCAATATGCCCTACTTACAATAATTAAAATGTAGAATTCGTCTGGTAGAGTAGGTGCAAGTGTAATGAGAGCAAACCACCGTCTATGATATCTAGAAGGAGAGTGAGCCGGGCGCCTTATCCTCACGCTTGGTACAAGTCAAAACAAGAATTAAACTGTCCCACACGGAGAGCCTGTTCATGTTCTGACATGCATATTGTACACAAGCTATAGAACCATCAAATACTCCATATGCTTACATGAGATTAGTTAATATCAAGTGAATAATTCTAATCAAGTCTCATTAATTTGTTGAAATACTGATATTTGAAACTTTAAGGTATAATTGATGTAGGTGAGGGTTATTTCAATTCATTTTTGTTTGCTAATCTCAAGTTTAGACATAAAGAGGCACAATATTTTGACTACCAAATTTGATTTTTAACATGTTGACACACCCTACTGGACAGTGTGTACAGTTGAGTCTGTACTGGTCATACCGAGATGTGTTGCTGGTCCTTCAAGCTTCCTGGAAATGTAACCAATAACACACAACACTGTAAAACATTATAATGAGTAAAGGTGAAGGAGACCGTTAGCACCAGAACAAAAAAAACTCATGGAATTGAACCCAAATTTTTGGAGGAGATACTATTTGCATGATATTGAACACAAAAAATGGAAACAAAAATGAACAGGACCCAACACAACCTAACCTTACCAAAGAAACTTATTTAACCTAATCTAATTTCAGTCGGGGGTTCTGCATATTATGCAAAAATTAAATAAATAAATAAACTTTCTTTGATGGAAGCAACTTCCGGGGACGAGATATTTGCCGGTGTCCAAACGACTTTCTCAAACACAGAAAAATCCCTTGTCCTCGGATTTCTTTTTTTCGGTTACCGGGAAAAGTTTCCCAGAGACTAAACAACACAGAATGTTTCTGGGTGCTGGGGAAAGATTTCCGGGAGTCTAAACTACCGGAGTCCGTATAAGCAGTTCTTCTTAAGTTAGAAATTCCATTTCTTTACTAGAATAATCCCGAATTGTTTATCTAAATAAATATAATTAAAAAACTACAAATCTTTGATACGGTGTTACAACGACGACGGGTATTTCCCAGTCACACTGAGCTGTGGGGGTCTCCTGTTACTGAACAGACATGATGCAATGTCAGGTGGAGGTAGGGTGGACGATGAGTGGTCTCAAAATACTGACCTTCTGATGCAATGTCAGGTCACCAACAGTTGGGTCTCATGACCTGACAATGTCTTGAATAAACACAAAAGCTAAGGTGCTCCAGTGTTTCCCACTTACAGTACAGTACTGTATAAGACATCACCAATTCCCAACAAGTGGACAGGGCTTTGAAGTAGATGGAGAATGTGGGGTAAGATACTAAAAATAACAAACCTTTGAAAACCTGACCTAACCTTCCTTAATCTATAGAAAGGTTAAAAATCACTTTTCAAGTTCATAGATCCCCTCCCCACCTGAACACGGAAAACTTCAACACATTAAACAACAACAATAAGGTGCTGTACGTGCTTTATAGTTTTAGGATTTTTATAGGTCAGGTCAGGTCAGGTTTTCAAAGGTTCGTTTATTGTTCTTTTTAGTATTTTACTCCACATTTTCCCTCTTTCAAACCCTTCTCCACTTTGAGCAACTACCGTAATATTATTGGTACTTTTATCGGCTAAAATACTCGAAAAATATAATACTGTACTCACAATACATTGTCAATCCAAATAAGTGATTAACAACATACTGAGCTGTCCTATAGAATTTGAATATGAAAATTGCAACTACTGAATTTATATGCTATTTAATATTAATTTTTGATTCACATTACTCTCCAAGATTATGCACAGAATCAACAGGACTGAATTACATTTCCCCAAAGTACTGTATAAAGGAGCCCAATCATCTGTGTCTTCTCCCTTCATATTTCCCTGGATGACGATAATCTCGGTTCTGCGATTATTCAGTCCAAGTTTTCTCCAAGCCATCCAAATCTTAATACGTATCAGACATTAAAGATTTCATTATCATCGGCATAGATGCAAGACTACTGGTGTAGACTGTAAACACAAGTGGTCCCAAAACTGATGTCTGTGGGACTCCAAACTGCAAAGGGACAGGATCTGCAATGGTTCCACCAATCATCACACACTGAGATCTCTCTAACAAATAGGACTCAACCAGTGAAATATATGACCTCACTTTACCTGGTGACATCACGAGATCTGAGGTTGACAAGTTCCACAACAATTTAAATGAGTTACTTAATACACAAAGGCAGAACATACTATACAAAAAACACGGATAGATAATTATTTAAAGAATATTATTGGACAAAGAACGGCTGAAGTTTGCCTCCGAGATCATTATAAGGAATTGGCCAGTAGGGTTAAGACTGAGATAAGAAAAGCAAAGAACTGAAGGTATCAGGGGAGGCAAAGTCAAACCCGAGAGATTCTTCCAAATGTATCACACTAAAACACGTGACAATATTGGACCAATACAGTCAGATACTGGCAGGCTAACGACAGGGAACCGAGCAATAATCTGAAGATATTTTTCAACAGTTTTCGTCATCGAAACTTTAAACATGATACCCGAGGCACCGACTATATACAGAAATAGTGAAGAAAGTAGATCAAGCAAGATAGGAGTGACTAGTAACTATGTTAGTAAACAAACAGACAAGTTAAACCTAAGAAGTCGGCAGTTCCCGATGAGATATTTGCCAGAGTATTAAAGGAATGTAAGCACCCAGTCCTAGCTTAATGTTGCCCCACACAATGCTGTTTCGTTATAACGTTCCTACTCTTTAGATACCCACGATTCCGACCAATTCAGTATAACGTTGTCACCCAACACGGGCTACTTTACATGGCGCGCCACCCTCTCTCACCTCGGTGTGCTACGCTCTCTTGCGGAGCATCACAGCGTCCCCGACTGTTTTCTCCCCAGTCATTGTTAAGCTTCCACAGCGTACGTGTGTGCTTAAGTACCCTAAAGCTCAGTACTTGGACCATTCATTTTTATGATATATGTTGGGCTCAAAGACCAAAAATGACCACAATGCATTGTGGATGTTTTCAAAAGAACCAGAAATCGAAATTTTGCCTCTTGGGTTTTGCCCAATAAATACAACCTAACCTAACCTAACCTTCCCTAACCTGTAGTAAAAAAAAAAAAAAATCTTTATTTTCGGCACATAACTACAGGGCCAGTAGTGATTATCTCCCCCAAAACACATCTCTATAGCGATATCAACGATGGTGAGTATACATAGAGTACAGTTGGGTCTGCATTTACGCGGTCAATTGAACCCGCGGAGGCCCGCGAGAAACGCGTAAATGAAATAATGGAACATGGGGAATTAATTAAAATAGAGACTGGGCCGACCCCCAAACTCCACTTTTTGCGACACAATACGTACATTGTAGTAAAACTAGTATCTTAACTTTATGATGGTATGCACACACATAATACAGAAAAGAAATATCAATAATATTAGGTTTTTTAACACTTACGTTAGTAGAAAAGATGGCTGGGCAGACGGCAGATTATTGGCCCTCACCTGTATCACTATCCACCACAGAGGCTTGCAGGGCCTCTTTGTCAAACCCCTCAAAGTCCATATCCTCACTATCACTATCACTATCCCTGGCTTGGGCCGACTGTGGTGGGTGAAGAACTCGGTAATGCTTCGATGACTGGACGACCTCGTGCGCACCCTGCCCGCGCCGCTTCCCGCGTAAATGACCAAATTTACCGCGTAATTAAAGAATTTCATTCTGGCAAGGCACCGCGTAAACGACCAAACGCGTAAACCAAACCCGCGTAAATCCAGACTCGACTGTATTTATGTCATGGTCACATTGACTGTTAGTCTGTTTTAACACTAATGATTCTCATTAAACTCTACGACCACAAAACACGAGTGGGTTAGCCGTCCCCGAGAAGACGTGTTTTTCGCCGTCGACGCTTCGACTCGCGATCCCTCCCGGTAAGTCCCGCCTTCGAACGCAGTTGTTAATACGTTTTTTCCAATCTCTCCTGACAAGCTCAATCTTGATTAGTCTGTCTAAATCAACTTTAGTAATTCGCCAGACCTTTGTCAACTGAGGGTCATACTTGAATGAGTAACAGTCGAGTTGTTGCACGAGTAGCGATCGCTGGCAACTCGGGGGTATATTACCACGGGGGAGAGCGTCCCGTGACGTCCTCTCCCGTTTGTTCCCAGGTATGTAGCGGTGTTTTATAGCCATTCAGTTTGATTCAGTCAATTGTAGTGAATATCAATGTTCATGCTTTAACAGTGGAATTGTCATTCACCCAGTGTAAAAAAGTAATATAAAGTAAATGTCGTCTGACGTTGCGAGACGAAAGATTTGTTTTGTGTTGTCATCGTGCTTCCCAGTCCTGTGACGTCCTCTCCCGTTTGTTCCCAGATTCCAGGGTGGGCTTATTTGAACACCCCATCGGCTGCTGAGCCGGTGGGTAACCAGCAGGGATCAATATATGCATCGGTCGGTGATTCGACATGATTAACTTACTACAGATCAACATCGCGGGGCTGGACCCCAGACGCTCGCCACGTGTCGACCGCGACGGTAGTCGTCAGTTGTTAGAGGCGCCGGTGCTATACCCTGGGACATGCTTTGGAGTTATGGTCCACAATGTGGTTGTATGTGTTTGCTAATAATTATCCCATGTTGGGTAATGGACCCATGTATTTGCTGGTTTCAGTATTAACATGTTGTGTGTTTTGAGTGCATCTCATATGCCCTACCAACAGTTAGTGTGAAATACCATATGTAAGTTGGCCATGTAATGTGGGTGAAGTAAGTACCTACTGGGATTGGCAGTTAAGAGGAGCCAAGGAGTTGTCATGTGTCTATATGTAATGTGAGTAAAGTCAAGGAATTGATCCTTGTAACTGTAACGTAATGTAACACCAGTAAGGTTGTGTGCAGTAAGAGTGTAGGATCTGAGTAACTTGCAGAGGAGTGAAAATAAGTAAATAAGAAATACTCAGTCTGCAATAAGCCCAGGAGTGAGCCTGGTAGTTATATGTTAATGATATATTTTTCCCCACTTTGATTCAATATTAATAAACTTGTTCTTTGAGTATTTTAGGAGTATTCATTTCTCCCACAGCAGTTACCTTTATTTCCGTCCAAGTGACATGATACCAGAATTACAATACCCATGTGCCTAGACCCTCGTCCATGCTACCAAAAAGAACTGAGGTTATGTAGTAACCATGAATTGAGGTAAGTAAAAACAACACTTGAAAGAACTAAGACAAGAAAAGTATGAGTAAGATAAGGGTGGCAGAGCAAGAGAGAGAAACTGCCGCTCTTACAGTGATGACAGTATGTTCAGCCACCCTTACATTTATATTGGATAATCACATATATTTGAGCTGTATTCAAGACTTGCAATAATTTTAGCAACAAAACCTCCCAGATTACCTAGTTGTGATGGGTACCTAGTTTATAGAAGAGGATATGAATGAAAGATTATGAATACTATCTTAACGCCGCAGCAGAAGAGAAAATGAAAGTACTGCATTGTAGTCGCAGGCCAATGTGTTGTCTACACTCCCTAACGCTCCATCAAACAACTTTATCTCTTCTGTTAAACGATCAGGTAAATCCGATAGCAGCTCTTATCTATATACAAGATAATATAGCAAAGAATAATTATATAATATTCGTATTATTTGGTTGGATATTTTGCCTTAGTTTTTCATACCTAACAGTTGATTTACGTCAATTTTAGTTTACCTTGTAAGAATGAATAATCGGCAGTTTTGTTAATAATTATTACTTTGTATCATTTCTTTTCGGGTTAATACTAATCTAATTGCACTGTGAAGATGGATTTGTATATATTGGAATTGAAATATAAGAAAATATTCACTACGGCTGCGAGTTACTTTGCTCACATAAGTATCCCAAAGTCTGACAGGTAAAGGGTCCACACTTACCCCACCCCCAAGTCGTTTTAGATTATTAATTTATATCACCTGTTTAATTAGTAATTTATATATATGGTGAATTAGTCAAATTTATATTAACTATAAACTGTTAAGTTGGCAGGAAAAGTATATTATATGTAATAATACTTGGAGAGTTATATAATGGAATAAATGTTCCTCACCACAATCCTTCTCTCAGTGGCATCATTACAATCACTCCCTCAGTAGCACCATTACAATCATTCAGTAGCACCATTGCAATCACTCCCTCAGTAGCACCACCACCATCACTTCCTCAGTAGCACCACCACAATCACTCCCTCAGTAGCACCACCACAATCACTTCCTCAGTAGCACCACCACAATCACTCCCTCAGTAGCACCACCGCAATCACTCCCTCAGTAACACCACCACAATCACTTCCTCAGTAGCACCACCGCAATCACTTCCTCAGGAACACCATAATCATTTTCCCAGTAGCACCACCACAAACACTTTTCTGACAGTACCACCGCAATCACTTTTCCGGTAACACCACCACAATCATTTTCTCGTTAGCACCACCACAATCATTTCCAAGTAGCACCACCACAATCACTTTCCCAGTAGCACCACCACAACTACTTTTCCGGCAGTACCACAGTCACTTTCCTGATACCACCACCCTTGTTTGACTAACCTTAAACACACAACATTGGCAAGACAAGACTCACCTCTCTCCTCTCGCCCTTCGTCCCCCTCAAGCCACTAAACATAAGAACAAAAGAACATAAGAATGGTGGAAACTGCAGCGGGCCTATTGGCCCATACTGGGCAGTCCCGTTTACACCCAACCCCTATTGCACATAATTATAAGCATCCAACCTATGTTTGAAGCTATTCAGCGTATTCGAGTTAATGATGATATTTAGTAACTTGTTCCATTCATCCACTACTCTGTTTCCAAACCAGTGTTTACCTATTTCGCGCCTAAATCTAAATTTGTCTAATTTAAAACCATTGTTACGAGTTTGCTCCTGGTTGGATAGTTTGAGTACCTTTGTAATGTCCCCTTTGTTTAGCTCTGACTTCCATTTATACACCTCTATCAGGTCGCCCCTCACTCTATGTCTCTCGAGGAAGTGCAAATAAGATGCTTTAACCTGCCTCTATACTCAAGGTTCCTAATGCCCGGGATTAGTCTTGTCCTTCTCCTCTTAATTCTTTCCAAGGATTCTATATCCATTCTGTAATACGGTGACCAGAACTGAACTGCATAATCCAGGTGTGGTCTCACAAGCGCAAGATACAGTAACTAGTCTTGTAACTAACACACCTTTGTGTAAGAACCCAAGTACTGTCCTGTAACCACGCCCAACTTGCTTAAGGATATTACCTTTTGATGCCATGTGTGCTTCTTACCTTTCTAATTAGTCTTTCGTGGGGACTCTATCGAAGGCTTTGCTAAAGTCGAGATATACCACATCATAATTGTGCCCCTCGTCCACCGATTCGAAAATTGATGAAAAGAATATTAATAGATTAGTTAGACATGAATGCCCGCTTGTGAAGCCATGCTGGGAATCGTTGATCAATCGGTGCTTCTCCAGGTGATTTCGAAGAGAGTTTGAAATGATTGCTTCCAGTAATTTGCCTACTATTGATGTTTGACTGATTGGGCGGTTGTTAGAGGATAGTGATCTATCCCCCTTCTTGAAAATCGGTATTACATTCGCTATCCTCCAGGATTCTGGTACTACACCTGTCTTTAAGGACATGTTAAACAACTTTGCTAAGGGCATACAAAGTTCTTCCTCACATTCCTTTAATACTCTGGCAAATATCTCATCGGGACCAGGTGACTTATTAGGCTTTAGTTTGTCTATTTGCTTACTAACATCGTTACTAGTCACTATTATCTCACTTAATTTGTTTTCTTCACTATCTCTGAATAGAGTCGGTGCCTCCGGTATCATGTTTAAATTTTCGGTGGTGAAAACTGTTGAAAAATATTTATTCAGATTATTGCTCATTTCTGCATCGTTATCGGTTAGCTCGCCGGTATCCGACCGTATTGGTCCGATCTTTTCTCGTGTTTTAGTTTGATACATTTGGTAGAATCCTTTGGGGGTTTGTCTTCGCCTCCCTTGCTATCCTTTCCTCATTATTCCTCTCAGCTTTCCTTATCTCGGTTTTAACCCTACTCGCCAATACCTTATAATAATCCCGGAGGGAAATTTCACCACGATTTATCCTTCTACCTATAGCCTTCCTTTGGCCAATGATGTTCTTTAAATAATTATTAATCCATTTAGGGTCATTGTTGTCTGATCTGAGTTTTTTATATGGTATGTTCTGCCTTTGTGCACTAACTAACTCGTTATTTAAATTGTTGTGGAACTCGGCAATCTCGGATCTCGTTATCAGGTCGGTCTCGACCGTCGGGTCTCCTGGTATGGCGAGGTCGCCCTCTGTGGGTGCATTGAGTGAGGTCACCTCATGTGAGGTCATGTAGCTCACCCCCAAGCATGACACCCCCTACCTCAGCTGCCTCTTCAAACTGTCAAAGTTTGCCCTTCTGAAATCTGGGACTTTAGTGGAATTTTCCTTACGTCTGCCCTGAAAATCTAACTGGAGTCTAATTTCTTTGTGATCACTGTTTGCAAGCTCGTTCCCTACCTCGACATTGCTAATGAGGTTTTCTCTGTTCGACAGAACTAAATCGAGTATATTATTACCCCGGGTGGGTTCGGTTATATGTTGACTTTGGAAACAGTCCTGGATCGTTTCGAGAAAATCCTCCGATTCCGAGTTACCCGTACGGTCGGTCCAATCTATTTGGCCAAGGTTAAAGTCGCCCACTATACAGACTTTGTTGTGCATGGAAGCCCTGCGCATTTCATCCCAGATATGTCGCTCATTAACTCTATCAAGATTGGGAGGTCTATATATTACTCTTGTGATTATTTTTCCTTACCGTCGATTAATTCTATCCAAATTGTTTCTGTAGTCCGCTCAGTTTTCATTTCCTTATTTATTTCACACTTCGTCCAAATGATTAACTTTGATGCAAACTACCCCAATAGAGCCACTCACCCCCCCCACAACAGCCACTGCCCCACCACCACCGCTCCACCACTGCAAATGCGCCACCACCACAGACCACTGACCCCCTTCAAAGCCACTGCCCCACCACCACCACTCACTGCTTCGCAACCCCACCATAGCCACACCACAGCCACTGACCTACCACCACCACTGCCGCCACACCACCACTGCCCCACCACAGCCACTGACCCACCACAACACCACTGTCCCACCAACCCCACTGCCCCACCAACCCCACTGCCCCACTACCACTGCAACTGCCCCCACCACCACAAAACCACTGACCCCCCACCACCACTACACCACTGCCCCACCACCCCCACTGTCTCACCATCACTGCAACTGCGCCACAACGACAGCCACTGCCCCACCACAGCCACACCACTGCCGCCACAGCCCTACCACAATCACTGGCCCACCCCCACCACCACTGCCCCACCAACGCCACTGCTCCGCCACCCCACCCCATCACAACCTCACCACCACTAACCCACCGACACCACACCACCACTGCACCGTCACTGCCCCACCACCACCACCTCACCACCATCACATCCCCACCACCACCACCCCACCACCACCACTGCTCCGCCACTTACCCACCACAACCACAGCCCCACTACTGCTCCGCTACCACTGTCCCGCCACCACCACCGCTGCCCCACCGCCGCCACTGCTCCACCACCGCCCCACCACCGCCACTTCTACTCCACTGCCCCACCACCACCAATGCTCCGCCACTGCCCCGCCACCACCACTGCCCCACCACCGCGCCACAACCACAGCCCCACGACAGCCACTGACCCCCCACCACAGCCACTGCTCCGCCACTACCCCATCGCCGCCACACCATCACCACCGCTGCGCCCACCACTGCCACTGACCTACCACCACCACTGACTCACCACAGCCAATGCTTCACCACCACCACTGCCCCACCACAGCCACTGCAACACCACCACCACTGCCCCACCACCACCACTACCCACTGCCCCACCACCACCACCACACTACTGCCACACCACTTACACGCCACCGCGCCACCACCACAGCCACTGACCCCCCCTACAGCCACTGACCCACCACCACCGCTCCACCACTGCAAATGCGCCACCACCACAGACCCACCACAGCCACTGCCACACCACCACCACTGCTCCGCCACTGACCCACCACAACCACTGCCCCACCACTGCTCCGCTACCACTGCTCCGCCACCACCGCCGTCACACCACTGCCCCACCGCCGCCACACCACTGCAACTGTTCCACCACCACCAGTCACTGCTCCGCAACCCCACCACAGCCACACCACAGCCACTGTCCTACCTATAACCACCACTGCCGCCACACAACCAATGCCCCACCACAGCCACTGCCCCACTACACCACCGCCGCTCCACCACCGCCGCTCCACCACAGCCACTGCCCCACCACCGTCCCATCACCACAGCTGCTCCGCCACTGCCCCAGCACCACCACATACCCACCACCACTACCCCACCATCACCACACCACTACCACTGCCACACCACCACCACTGCTCCGCCACTGACCGACCACAACCAATGTCCCCACCACTGCTCAGCTACCACTGTCCCGCCGCCACACCATTGCCCCAACACAGCCAATGACCCCCCACCACCACCACTGCTCCGCCACTGCCCCACCAACCACCACCACCACTGGTCTGCCTCTGACCCACCACCACCACTGCTCCGCCACTGCCCCGCCGCCACACCACTGCCGCCCCACCACCTCCACCACTGCCCCACCACCACCACACTACTGCGACAGACCCACCACCACCACACTACTGCCACTGACCCACCACCACCACTGCCCCACCACAGCTACTGCAACACCATCACCATTGCAACCGCCCCACCACTGCAACCGCCCCACCAGCCACTGCCCGACCATCACCACAGCCACTGTCCCACAGCCCCACTACCACCGCCATACCACTGCTCCACCACCACCACCACACCACTGCCGCCCAACCACCTCCACCACTGTCCCACCACCACCACTGCCCCACCACACTACCGCCACTGACCCACCACACCACTTCCACACCACCGCGCCACCACTGCAAAAGCGCCACCACTGCAAAAGCGCCACCACAGCTACTGCAACACCACCACCACTGCAACCGCCCCACCACATCCACTGCCCGACCACCACCACAGACACTGCCCCACAGCCACTGCCCCACTACTACCGCCATACCACTGCCGCCCAACCACCTCCACCACTGTCCCACCACCACTACTACCCCACCACACTACTGCCACTGACCCACCGCACCACTTCCACACCACCGCGCCACCACTGCAAATGTGCCACCACAGCAACACCACCACCACTGCCCCACCACAGCTACTGCAACACCACCACCACTGCAACCGCCCCACCACAGCCACTGCCCCACCACAGCCACTGCCCCACCACAGCCAGTGACTCCCATCACAGCCACTCCTCCGCAACCCCACCACAGCCACACCACAGCCACTGACCTACCACCACCTCTGCCGCCACACCACCACTGCCCCACCACAACACCACTGACCCACCACCCCACCACAACCACTGCCCCCCCACCACCACTGTCCCACCACAACCACTGTCCCACCACAACCACTGACCCACCACCACCACAACACCACTGACCCCCCACCACCACCACTGCTCCACCACAGCTACTGCAACACCACCACCACTGCAACCGCCCCACCACATCCACTGCCCCACCACAGCCAATGACCCCCATCACAGCCACTCCTCCGCAACCCCACCACAGCCACTGACCTACCACCACCTCTGCCCCGCCACACCACCACTGCCCCGCCACAACACCACTGACCCACCACAACCCCTGCCCCCCCACCACCACTGTCCCACCACAACCACTGCCTCACCACAACCACACCACCACTGACCCACCACCACTGCAACTGCTCCACAACCACAGCCCCACCAGAGCCACTGACCCCCACACCGCCACACCACTGCCCCTGCCCTAACATAACCACTGCCCCACCACCACCACTGCTCCGCCACCCCACCACAACCACTGCCTCACCACCACTAACCCACCACCACTAACCCACCGCCACCACACCACCACCACTGCTCCGTCATTGACTCACCAGCACCACTGTCACACCACCGCCCCACCACCACCACTGACTCACTCCTGACCCACCACAGCCACTGCTCCGCCACTGACCCAACACCACCACTGCCCCACCATAGCCACTGCTCCGCCAATGACCCAACACCACCACTGCTCCGCCACTTACCCACCACAACCCCACCACTGCTCCGCCACTTACCCACCACAACCACAGCCCCACCACTGCTCCGCTATCACTGTCCCGCCACCACCACAGCTGCCCTACCAACCCCACTGACCCACTACCACTGCAACTGCCCCCACCACCACCAAACCACTGACCCACCCCCACTGTCTCACCATCACTGCAACTGAGCCACAACGACAGCCCCACCAGAGCCACTGCCCCACCACAGCCACACCACTGCCGCCACAGCCCAACCACCACTGCTCCGCAACTGCCCCACCAACGCCACTGCTCCGCCACAACCTCACCACCACTAACCCACCGACACCACACCACTACAACCTCCACTGACTCACCACCACCACCCCACCACCACAGCGGCTCTGCCACTGCCCCACCACCACCACTACTGATCCGCCACCTCACCACCACCACATCCCCACCACCACTACCCCACCACCACACCACCACCACTGCTCCGCCACTTACCCACCACCACCACAGCCCCACTACTGCTCCGCTACCACTGTCCCGCCACCACCACCGCTGCCCCACCGCCGCCACTGCTCCACCACCGCCCCACCACAGCCACTTCTACTCCACTGCCCACCACCACCAATGCTCCGCCACTGCCCCGCCACCACCACTGCTCCGCCACTGCCCCACCACCGCGCCACAACCATAGCCCCACGACAGCCACTGACCCCCCACCACAGCCACTGCTCCGCCACTACCTCACCGCCGCCACACCATCACCACCGCTGCCCCGCCACTGCCACTGACCTACCACCACCTCTGACTCACCACAGCCAATGCTTCACCACCACCACTGCCCCACCACTGCCCCACCACAGCCACTGCCACACAGCCACTACCCCTCCACCACTGCCATACCACTGCTCCACCACCACCACACCACTACTACTCCACCACCACCACACAACTGCCGCCCAACCACCACCACCACCACTGTCCCACCACCACCACACTACTGCCACACCACTTACACGCCATCGCGCCACCACCACAGCCACTGACCCACCACCACCGCTCCACCACTTCAAATGCGCCACCACCACAGACCCACCACAGCCACTGCCACACCATCACCACTGCTCCGTCACTGACCCACCACAGCCACTGCCCCACCACTGCTCCGCTACCACTGTCCCCCCGCCACCACCACCGCTACACCACTGCAACTGTTCCACCACCACCAGTCACTGCTCCGCAACCCCACCACAGCCACACCACAGCCACTGTCCTACCTACAACCACCATTGCCGCCACACAACTAATGCCCCACCACAGCCACTGCCCCACCACCGCCCCAGCACCACCACTGCCCCAGCACCACCACTGCCCCAGCATCACCACTGCCCCAGCACCATCACAGTCCCACTACACCACCGCCGCTCCTCCACCGTCCCATCACCACAGCTGCTCCGCCACTGCCCCACCGCCACCACTACCACAGCACCACCACTGCTCCGCCACTGACCCACCACAACCACTGCCCCAGCACCACCACAGCCCCAGCACCATCACTGCCCCAGCACCATCACAGCCCCACTACACCACCGCCGCTCCACCACAGCTGCTCCGCCACTGCCCCGCCACCGCCACAGCTCCGCCACTGCCCCACCACCGCGCCACAACCACAGCCCCACGACAGCCACTAACCCCCCACCACAGCCACTGCTCCGCCACTACCTCACCGCCACCACACCATCACCACCGCCGCCCCGCCACTGCCACTGACCTACCACCGACTCACCACAGCCAATGCTTCACCACCACCACTGCCCCACCACAGCCACTGCAACACCACCACCACTGCCCCACCACCACCACAGCCCCACCACAGCCACTGCCACACAGCCACTACCCCTCCACCACTGCCATACCACTGCTCCACCACCACCACACAACTGCCGCCCAACCACCACCACCACTGTCCCACCCCCACCACACTACTGCCACAACACTTACACGCCAACGCGCCACCACCACAGCCACTTACCCACCACCACCGCTCCACCACTGCAAATGCGCCACCACCACAGACCCACCGCAGCCATTGCCACACCATCACCACTGCTCCGCCACTGACCCACCACAACCACTGCCCCACCACTGCTCCGCTACCACTGTCCCGCCACCACCGCCGTCACACCACTGCCCCACCGCCGCCACACCACTGCAACTGTTCCACCACCACCAGTCACTGCTCCGCAACCCCACCACAGCCACACCACAGCCACTGTCCTACCTACAACCACCACTGCCGCCACACAACCAATGCCCCACCACAGCCACTGCCCCACCACAGCCACTGCCCCACCACCGCCCCAGCACCACCACTGCCCCAGCACCACCACTGCCCCAGCACCATCACTGCCCCACTACACCACCGCCGCTCCACCACCGTCCCATCACCACAGCTGCTCCGCCACTGCCCCACCACCACCCCGCCACCATCACCACACCACTACCACACCACCACCACTGCTCCGCCACTGACCCACCACCACCACTGCTCCGCCACTGACCCACCACAACCACTGCCCCACCACTGTCCCGCCACCACCGCCGTTACACCGCCGCCACACCACTGCCCCAACACAGCCAATGACCCACCACCACCACTGCTCCGCCACTGCCCCACCAACCACCACCACCACTGCTCCACCCCCCACCACCTCCACCACTGCCCCACCACAGCCACTGCCCCACCACCACCACACTACTGCCACTGACCCACCACCACCACAAAATCACCACCGCCGCACCACTGCCGCCACACCACTGCCCCACCACTACCACCGCCGCAGCAACACCACCACCACTGACCCACCACCGCCACTGACCCACCACCACCACTGACTCACCACAGCCAATGCTTCACCACCACCACTGCCCCACCACAGCAACACCACCACAGCAACACCACCACCACTGCCCCACCACAGCAACACCACCACCACTGCCCCACCACAGCAACACCACCACCACTGCCCCACCACAGCTACTGCAACACCATCACCACTGCAACCGCCCCACCACAGCCACTGCCCGACCACCACCACAGCCACTGTCCCACAGCCTCTGCTCCACTACCACCGCCATGCCACTGCTCCACCACCACCACACCACTGCCACCCAACCACCTCCACCACTGTCGTCCCACCACCACCACTGCCCCACCACACTACTGCCACTGACCCACCACACCACTTCCACACCACCGCGCCACCACTGCAAATGCGCCACCACCACTGCCCCACCGCAGCAACACCACCACCACTGCCCCACCACAGCTACTGCAACACCATCATCACTGCAACCGCCCCACCACAGTTACTGCCCGACCACCACCACAGCCACTGCCCAACAGCCACTGCCCCACTACCACCGCCATACCACTGTTCCACCACCACCATCACACCACTGCCGCCCAACCACCTCCACAACTGTTCCACCACACTACTGCCACTGACCCACCACACCACTTCCACACCACCGCGCCACCACTGCAAATGTGCCACCACAGCAACACCACCACCACTGCAACCGCCCCACCACAGCCACTGCCCCACCACAGCCACTGTCCGACCACAGCCAGTGACTCCCATCACAGCCACTCCTCCGCAACCCCACCACAGCCACTGACCTACAACCACCTCTGCCGCCACACCACCACTGCCCCACCACAACACCACTGACCCACCACAACCGTCCCACCACGCCCGCTGCCCTGCACAGCCACTGACCCACCACCACCACAACACCACTGACCTACCACCACAACACCACTGACCCACCACCACTGCAACTGCCTACACCACCACAACACCACTGCCCCACCACCACCACTGTTCCGCCACCTCACCACAACCACTGCCTCACCACCACTAACCCACTGCCACCACACCACTACCACACCACCACCACTGCTCCGTCACTGACTCACCAGCACCACTGTCGCACCACTGTCGCACCACCACCACTGACTCACCCCTGCCCCTCCACAGCCACTGCTCCGCCACTGACCCAACACCACCACAGCCACTGCTCCGCCGCTGACCCAACACCACCACTGCCCCACCACAGCCAACTGCCCCACCACCACCACACTACTGCCACTGACCCACCACACCATCACCACTGCCCCACCACCACACCACTGCCCCAAAACAACACTGCCCCACTACAGCCACTGCCCCACCACCGCGCCACAACCACAGCCCCACCACAGCCAAAGACTCCCACTACAACCACTGACCCCCATCACAGCCACTGACCCCCCACCACAACCACTGCTCCGCCACACTACCCCAATAGAGCCACTCACCCCCCCCACAACAGCCACTGCCCCACCACCACCGCTCCACCACTGCAAATGCGCCACCACCACAGACCCCCTTCACAGCCACTGCCCCACCACCAGCACCACTGCAACTGCCCCACCACCACCACCACTCACTGCTTCGCAACCCCACCATAGCCACACCACAGCCACTGACCTACCACCACCACTGCCCCACCACAGCCACTGACCCACCACAACACCACTGTCCCACCAACCCCACTGACCCACCACCGCTACACCACTGCCCCTCCACCACCACTGTCTCACCATCACTGCATCTGCGCCACAACGACAGCCCCACCAGAGCCACTGACCCCCCACCACAGCCACAGCCCTACCACAATCATTGGCCTATCCCCACCACCACTGCCAATGCTCCGCCACCCCACCAGAACCACAACCTCACCACCACTAACGCACCGACACCACACCACTACACCATCACTGCACCGTCACTGACTCACCACCACCACCCCAGCGGCTCCGCCACTGCCCCACCACCACCACTCCTGCTCCGCCACCTCACCACCACCACATCCCCACCACCACACCACCACCACTGCCCCACCACAACCACAGCCCCACCACTGCTCCGCTACCACTGTCCCGCCACCACCACCGCTGCCCC
>NW_024736232.1:0-30483 GCF_018991925.1 Homarus americanus
TTACTGTAGCGGTAACAAAGACTAATCCCGAATATCCTACACTAAGTAAGGTTATCGGCTAGTGCTGCAGAATATTCTACACTAAGTAAGTGTTGATAGTTAGTGTTGCAGAATATTCTACACTAAGTAAGTGTTATTAGCTGTAGTGCTGCAGAATGAGGAATGCCAGAAAAAGTTAGGTTACAAAAATTTGGCTCAGGAGTTTAATACAGTATACACACCATCTTACTACAATAGCGCTTAGCTCTCTGGTCAATGTCACTCTGCTGCCAAGTTGCCGGATACCTGTTTGAACTAATCATGCTGAAAACTGCGGCATAACATTCTGTATATTGAAGATCTGTGTGCCAAGCCATAATCATTAACTATTATGAATACCTCTTTCATTTCAGTTTCAGGATAACTGGTTTCCTATAATAATGAAATATAGAAAAGATCCTGTAGTGTAGAATGTAAGAAATTTAGAGTAAAAAACAGTTTTTGTTTTCCAGCATGAAAAGATAAAATGCATCTCATGACAACAAACTCTCAAACTCGGAGCTTGATTAATGTATATTCACCAGGCTCCATAAGATTTTGCAGAAAAATTCTCCCCTAGTTATTATGAAACATTGTAGACTATCTGGTGAAAGATGTACTATACACACCACCAACCTGGCCCGCAAGCCACGCCCCTCGTCTCTCTTCACAAATAGCTGATTGGTTCCCCTGAGCGTCTTACGTCTCCCCCAGACTGCGCACATGTACAAGCACGTATTTATATCGATCTTTTGTGAGTAGTTATCTCCAGAATTTTCCTAACATCCTCTCTGAAGTGCTAATGCCTTGAAATCATTTGCATTTTTTATAGTTCAGATGCTTATTTAACATTATTTTTGAATGTTAATTTTCTATAGACCAATCGGCTATTAGTACAGCATAGAAGAGGTGCATGGCTTAGGACCAGGTTGAGGAAATATGCAGGGGTGGCTGCGGTGTTGAATTAAAAAACTTTTCTTTATTAGTCGTTTGTAAAACTGTTTAATGAATATTCATCAATTGAGTACCATCGCCTAAATCGCTTGAGGACTTGGTGTCATTTTTATGCTTAAAAGGCTGCCCTTTTAATAGTTTCATCTCCAATAATGGCTGCACCACAGGACTTAACCATTCATCTGAAATGCTGCATCAGGATTTGGTTAGGATAAAGAATTTGATAGAATGAAGCCCATTATCTGTGAAAATGTGGATCTTCTTATCAGATTAAAGGCACCTATCTGATATCAGGCTAATTATTTATTTTATATGTAATTTCATGATATTTTATTCAAAAGGTACACAGAACTGGAGCCAGGAGATACTGGCTCAAATAATAACAGTTTAACACTTTCTATGAAGCCTGAACAGCACTTGGGGGAAACCATGAAGCACTGGTGGCACCCAGCCAACCACAGTATATCCTGGACTGTAATGTGTAGCTTCTGAGTAATGGTTAATCAGGTTTGTTGATACTGGCAGTGACAAGCTACAGGACACTGTCTGGGTTTTTAATCCCCAGCATTGGTCGAGATGTGAGGGTTTCACTCTGCCCTACTTACTGGAACAAGATTACTAATAGACAAACCAACTGTTTATAATAAGTTAGTGCCTAAAATCCGTTTAATTGGCTGAGACCAATAACCCCCTGAATGTGAATTGTAAAATAGTTGCAAAATATTGGCAAGGAGAATTAAACCTTTTTTACATTCAATATTGTCAAACGACCAATACTGTTGTATTAAGGAAGGTCAATAATAGATTATAATATATGGTTTGGAGGATATAGTTCGAATTTGTTAGTAGTGAGAATTACAAATGTGCCATGATATTAGATTGGTCAAAGCATTTGACGAGTTGATCTTAAATTTGTGTTTGTGGAATGCAAGATTGGCATTACGATAATGTTTTATGTAGACTGGATTAAAATGTTGTATGGAAATTGTGGGATGTAAGTTTTTGGTTAATGGCATACAAAGTAAGTCATTCAGGATTGAAAGATCAGTAAGACAAGGATGTCCTCTTTCTCTTTCTCTATATATTTTTCCAAGGACCTTTTTTATTTATCAGTAAGCATCAATGCCAGAATAATTCCCCACAGTTACCAAACAACATAAAATGCCCATACTGGTATACGCTGATGATTCTACAGTCTTTGTTGTCACAGTCCATAGTTGAGGTTATGAGAAATGGAAAGGTTTGAAGAAGCAACAGGTGCTATATTAAACAAATATAAAACAAGTATTATGGGCTTGGGTGGTGGAGAAAGAGATTTATAGCCTGTGCTGTGGATGAGATCAGCAGAATATTCAGAACTTTAGATACTATATACCGGTATTATGCTGAAGATTACAGCGAACACGCTGCTAATATGAATTGGAACAAATCTTGGAAAATATCAGCATTACTGTAAGATTATTTATCAAACAGAAGATTATCCTTGTACCAAAAGCAATTATTGTGAACTCAAAAGTTTGGTCAAGGTATGGTACCTATCATACATTTCCATTAAACTGAGGCTCTCTTTCAAGGAAGAATGATCATGTATTTTTAAATACATATGGAGTGGTATGTACCAGCAATTAAAAAGACAAACTTTGTATTTTTCCTGTCAAACAAGGTGGTATTGGTGTAGTTAATATGTTTTACAGCAAAATAGCTGCTTTGTATACTTACGACTTTCAGGTGGCTTCACACACACACCATGAAGGGAAATCTTTAACTCCCGCCATTATACAAATGCAGGACCAGCTATCTCTGTAAAAAGTAGAGCCTACGGATAATAATGTTTCCTACTTGTTGTCTCAACCCTAATTAAAGAGTATTGCAATCAATACCCTACGAAGGTTAGCAAGGCATCATAACTTTCCCAATGTCAAGAATAAAGATGTATATACAATATGTTAATGATATGGACAAAACCTGCAGTTGAAGAAAAATCACATGTTTAAATGGCCTTTTATTGGGAAAATATTACTTGTAAATGGATCCTCACCAGAGGCTTCATATACTATGATAGTTGTGTAAGATGTGGTGGTGAATATCCATTACATGTGTTTACTTATTTCCATAACAAAAGAAAATTAAATGGTTTTAAATCTCCTGAATACGATCTGCAATATCAATATGAAGTGTTCTGCATTTCTTAATGTTTAATATTAACTGTAGCAATAATAAGGATAAGAATACAGTAGTCATACTTTGATATCAGTTATGCTACACTTATGTGATTTAGAAATAGGAAAAGAAAATTATATTATTAAAGGAACTATCGCCTTTATTAAAAACTTGGGATATATTATAATAAATGGATGATCAGGTACATTTAAAAAGTCATCCAATATTTCCTTACAATTATGTTAATAATAGCAATATTATGTATACTAGTATATATATGGTGTAAAGTTTTATAAATAATAAAAATAAGTGAGTAGATGTACCTATATTAACCAACTAACTGAATATTAAGTTTCTTGTATACTTGTCTGCACCAATGGTTTTAGAACTTTTCATTGTCCAGAATAACCGAACCCTTCTCAAGGGAACACATTTTAGACTTAATGAAGAATGATTTGGCTTGAAAAGATAAACACAATATGAAGGTAATGTTAAGGTTGTTTGTCCTTGTTGATCATTTTAAGATATACATTTATGAATCAACAGCCACCAAATACCCTGCCAACCTGGGAAGTGTTTCAACAACGATCTACCTGTCTGTGCCAAACAGCCTGGTGGTGTCAGCTTAGATGTATATGCAGGTAGCTGTGAGAGAAATGTGTGAGGCAGGGCAGTTGAGTGCCCCAGGGGAAGTTAACATCCTGCCTGTAGCTATTATCTTGGGTTTGGACCATCTGGAAACACGCTGAGGAACCCCAAGAGTGGTAAGTCAAATGAGAACATGAAGTTATTGACCCAGGATATGCTTGTAGTTTTCAGTAGGATGATCATTTGTGGACTCTTAACAATGGGTGTAGGAAAAAAGATGAAGATGGTTGTTGCTAGTCTGAAAATAATATTGTAGTGCTGGTGAAGCAGTTGGCATTTTTCAGTTGTTGTTGCTGAACAATTAAGTTGGGGGAACTGGGAGGCCCCATGTATAAAGCTGGAGTGAAATAATATGATTATAGGAGTCTCTTAACTGCATTTAAATTGAACAACACAGTTGTGTAGTATAAAAGGAACTGCCCTAGAGAAACTAGCCTTCTTGGGAGTGTCATGTGATCCCAAGAATGACCTCAGAGATGACTCTCTTGTATGATAGGATAGTAGACAGAGTTTGGGAAAGACTCCTTTTCTAAAAACTTTCTCAAAACTTATTCAAAGGTGAAAGTGCATCATTGACGGATGTTGAAGGCATGGTGAAATAATGAATTAGACTAAAATGTGACTATTTTGCTGAGGTTGATATAATAGTTGTTTTCATAATGGGCGTTTAGTTGCTCGATCTTGTGGAAAACAAGCACAGGGGTGTAGATGGGGCATGGGAGGAGGAGCATGAAATGAAGCATAGGGGAGGAGGAGCATGGGGAGACGGAGCATGGGAGGAAGAGGAGGAGCATAGGGCAGAAAGCACAGGGGTAGATGGAGCATAAGGAGGGAGGAAGGCAGAAGCACAAGGGAAGACACATGGAAAGGAGTCAGAGACTGGGGAGGAATAGGAACACGGGAGGAGGAGGAGCTGGGAGGAGGAGGAGCACGGGAGTGGGAGGGAGCACGGGAGGAGGAACACGTGGAAAGGAGGAACAGGAGCACAGGGAGGAGGAGGAACACGGGAGGAGGGACAGGCACAGGGGAGGAGGAGGGAGAACACGGGAGAGAAAGACGAGCCTGAGGGAGGAGCTACACAACCCTTCAGCGCACAGTGGGGAGTGGGCCTGAAGTATAAGACTAACCGTTCGAAATTTCTGTGATCCTCACGTGATACGATGGTTAAGTGTTTTACCTGCCACTCTTCGAGGCCCAAGTTCGATTCAGCCTTCTCTTTTTATTGTTTTTTTCTTTATAGGACGCTCTTTTTTTTTTTTTTTTTTTCCTTTGTGTTATAGCCTAAAAGTTAATCAAAGTGAGGTGGATTACAAATTTGACGTTTATACGTATTTTAACGTATATTAGTTTTCAGCTTCGATAGCTTCAATGAAGCATCAAAAATGATTCAATGAAGCTTCGTAACGTCACTCTGAACCTTCATATAAAATGTCTGGACTCGTATTCGGCCCATTCTTCTCGACTTCTCCCCCACTCATTGAGTTGCAGCTGACAGGCAGATAGGACCCGCCTCTAGTCTCCTAGCGTGTGTATACAAAGTGGCCAAAAATAGTTCTTCTCTTGGGTAGTGTAACATAGTTAATTAGTGCAAAATAAATGTTGATTTTAAGTATAAAAAGTTGCCGGCCGGTTGTTGGGTGATTCACTTACCTCATGGGTCATGCCCCAAGTTTCTGCTGGGGCTGTAAACTACATGATTTTCACTGCAGCTTCGCTATTACATTAATATGGTTTGCGTATTATATTTAAGTCTTTCTTTAACTGGCCAGTAATTATTTAATATTTGGTGTCTCCCAAATAAAGCCGCGTGTAAAGCGAGCTAAACTGTGGAAGCCAGTCGGCAGACAACGAGCATAAACCGTACATCAGTAATTATGTTATAATTATAGTAGTACAATGACCAAGTTAGGTTAAATTACTATAATATTTTAATGCACATTTTCCCTCTGCTTTGACTGTCACTTTTGACTGAGCCGGGTGGTCAGACTCATAGTGAATTCTTCACAAAACTATTCGCTCTGGCATTACAATTCCCCCATTGCCTCGTGGTCTGGGTCCAGCGCCGCCACTACCACAGGCAGGTCCTTCTTATGCCACGCCTACCCCACTATTTAAGACCTGACCTCGTGGTGATCTGCCTCTCTCTCACCTACACCAACCAGCCAACACCTCCCTGCCTGCTTGGTCCTCCTCTCCCGCTGGCGGTCCTCTCTCCCCTGCTAGCGAGCATGGCGACCTAGCTGTCCTTCTCTGCGTCCTCACCAACCAGCTCTCTCTACATCACTTGTATTGTGCCTTCCCAGCACAAGCTGTGTACATCAATACAACATGTATATATAGAGAGCACATTGTGTTTCCTTTCTCCATCCCATCCTGAGTGTGAACCAAACAATCTCCTTACACTGTATTCGCATTTCCCCAAACGTTCATCACCACCAATGTATTCATCATTAAAACACCTTCCTCGTAGGCTCGGTTTATGTAAAATATAACGATTTTTGCGTTATATTTTTACTTGTTAGTTTGTTATAAACTACGATTTCTGGGAGTTAAGTAAGTAGTTTGTTGTGGGTGGGGCGGTGGGGGCCAGGTGGTCCAGGAGGAATGAGGGGCAGGCGGGGCTGGGAGGGAGGTGAGGCCAGCCAGGCAGAGCCGGCGGGGGCGGGGCAGGCGGGGTGGAGTGAGGGGAGCTAAGGAGGCCAGTGAGGCGGGCCAGGCTGGTGAGGCCAAACCTGGGCAGGCGGGCGGGCGGAGGTGGTGAGGCCAGCCGAGCCGGAGCCGGGTGGGTGGGTGGGTGAGGAGCATGGCAGGCTAGTGAGGTGGGAGGCAGTGGGGGAGCGGGGGGGGCAGGGGCAGGCAGTGAGGCCGGGCGGTTGGGTGAAGGGCAGGGGCAGGGGTGGGGCAGGGCAGGTGCAGGAGCTGGCAGCAGCTGGGCGGGCCAGGACGGGCGGACAGGCGGGCCGGCAGTGGGGAGCCGGGTGGGGGGACGGATGAAAGAGCCAGGTGTGGGCAGGTGGCGGATCAGGCGAGACAGCCGGGCAGGTCGGGTGAGAAGCCGAGCGAGGGCGAGGCAAACCAGGTGGAGCAGGCCGGGCGGGCAGGCAGGCCGAGCCGAGCCGGGAGGCGGGGCGGGGCAGAGGCGGGAAGGCCGGGCAGGGGCAGAGCCGGGCGAGAGCCGGGCAGACGGAGCCGGGCGGCCAGGCGGAAAGCAGGGCCAGGCCGGGCCAGGTTGGGCCGGGCAGGGAAAAGCCGGGCAGGTGGGCGGGGCGGCAGAGCCAGCCGAGCCGAGCCAGGCAGGCACTGTGAGCGGGCGGGCGAGGCGGGCGGGCGGGCAAGAGCGCGGGGCTGAGCCGGGTTGGGCAGAGCCAGGTCAGGCCAGGCCGGGCCGGAACAAGCCGGGCCGGGCGACAGAGCCGGGCCGGAGCTGAGCCGAGCCGGGCCGGGCGGGCGTCGGGCGGGCGGGCGGGCGGGCGGGCGGGCAAGAGAGCCGGGCGGGCCGGGCCCGAGCGGAGCCGGGCCAGGCCGGGCCGGGCCGGGCGAAAGAGGTGGGAGGAGAGCCGGCCTGTGGGTGAGAGATTCACCCCCTTATTTCTGTGGGTCAATTTAACCTTAACCATCTCGTGTTACAATGGCTCTGGTGAATCATTATTTCTTTTTCCAGATCAAGGGATGACTACAGATCAACTACAGTATAAAATGCTGTTATTGGTGTGGTGCAGTATGTGGCCATCAGTGTGGTGCAGTATGTGGCCATCAGTGTGGTGCAGTGTGTGGCTATCAGTGTGGTGCACTATGTGGCCATCAGTGTGGTGAAGTATGTGCCCATCAGTGTGGTTGCGGATGATGGCCATCAGTGTGGTGCAGTATGTGGCCATCAGTGTGGTGCGGTATGTGGCCATCAGTGTGGTGCGGTACGTATGTGATCCATCAGTGTGGTGCAGTGCGTATGTGGCCATCGGTGTGGTGCAGTATGTGGCATCAGTGTGGTGCAGTATTAGCCATCATTGTGGTGCAGTATGTAGCCCATCATTGTGGTGCAGTATGTGGCCATCGGTGTGGTAGTAATACGGCCATCATTGTAGTGCAGTATGTGGCCATCGGTGTGGTGCAATATATGTGTGTGTGTGTGGTGCAGAGTGTGTGTGTGGTGCAAAGTGCGTTGTGTGTGTGTGTGTGTGTGTGTGTGTGTGTGGTGCAGAGTGCGCGCGTGTGTGGTGTGTGTGTGTGTGTGTGTGTGTGTGTGTGTGTGTGGGGGGGGGTGTGTGTGTGTGTGGGGGGGTGCAGGTGTGTGTGTGTGTGTGTGGTGTGGTGTGTGTGTGTGTGTGTGTGGTGCAGTGTGTGTGTGGTGCAGTGTGTGTGTGTGTGTGTGTGTGTGTGTGTGTGGAGTGTGTGTGTGTGTGTGTGTGTGTTGAGTGTGTGTGTGTGTGTGTGGTGCAGGTGTGTGTGTGTGTGTGTGTGTGTGTGTGTGTGTGTGTGTGTGTGGTGCAGAGTGTGTGTGTGTGTGGTGCAGGTGTGTGTGTGTGTGTGTGTGGGGTGAGTGTGTGTGGTGCAGAGTGTATGTGTGTTTGAGTGTGGTGCAGAGTGTGTGTGTGTTTTGTGTGGTGCAGAGTGTGTGTGTTGTGTGTGGTGAGAGTGTATGTGTGTGTGTGTGTGGTGGTGTGTGTGTGTGTGTGTGTGTGTGTGTGTGTGTGTGTGTGTGTGTGGTGCAGGTGTGTGTGTGTGTGGTGCAGAGTGTGTGTGGTGCAGGTGTGGTGTGGTGCAGGTGTGTGTGGTGCAGAGTGTGTGTGTGTGTGTGTGTGGTGCAGAGTGTGTGTGTTGTGTGTGGTGCAGGGTGTGTGTTTGTGTGTGGTGCAGTGTGTGTGTTTGTGTGTGGTGCAGAGTGTATGTGTGTGTGTGTGTGGTGCAGAGTGTGTGTGTGTGTGGTGCAGGTGTGTGTGTGGTGCAGGTGTGTGTGTTTGTGTGTGTGGTGCAGGTGTGTGTGTTTGTGTGTGGGTGCAAGTGTGTGTGTTTGTGTGTGGTGCTGGAGTGTGTGTGTGTGTTGTGTGTGAGGTGTGTGGTGAGAGTGTGTGTGTGTGTGTGTGTGTGGTGTAGTGTGTGTGTGTGTGTGTGGTGCAGTGTGTGTGGTGCAAAGTGTGTGTGTGTGTTTGTGTGTGGTGCAGAGTGTGTGTGTTGTGTGTGGTGCAGAGTGTGTGTGTTTGTTGCCGCTGCCTACTAAAACCAGGAGCGCCTTCCAGGCACGTCCTGTCTCACTGAGGTTGACAAGTGTGTGTGTGTGTGTGTGTGTGTGAGGTAGTACAGGTGTGTGTGTGAGTTAGTACAGGTGTGTGTGTGTGAGGTAGTACTCGTGTATGTGAGTAGGACAGGTATGTGTGTGTGGTGGTAAGGGTGTGTGTGTGTGTGTGAGGTGGTACAGGTGTGCGTGTGTGAGGTGAGGTACAGGTGTGTGTGTGTGAGGTTGTTGGTGTTGAGGTAGTACTGGGTGTGTGTGTGTGTGTGTGAGGTATGACTGTGTGTGTGTGTAGGTAGTACAATTATCTGTGAGGTATTACAGATGTGTGTGTGTGAGGTAGTACAGGTGTGTGTGTGAGGTGAGTACTGGTGTGTGTGTGTGTGTGTGTGTGTGTGAGGTAGTACAGGTGTATGTGTGAGGTAGTACAGTTGTGTGTGTGTGGAGTAGTACTCATGTGTGTGTGTGAGTAGTACAGGTGTGTGAGGTTGTGCTGGTATGTGTGTGTGTGAGGTAGTACTGTTGTGTGTGTGTGTGTGAGGTGGTACAGGTGGGTGTGTGAGGTAGTACAGGTGTGTGTGGTGGTACATGTGTGTGTGAGGTGGTAGGGTGTGTGTGTGTGTGTGAGGTGGTACAGGTGTGTGTGTGCAGGTGAGTACTGGTGTGTGTGTGAGGTAGTACTGGTGTGTGTGTGAGGTGGTACTGGTGTGTGTGTGTGAGGGTAGTACAGGTGTGTGTGTGTGTGTGTGAGGTGGTACAGGTGCGTGTGAGGTAGTACTGGTGTTTGTGTGTGTGTGTGTGAGTACAGGGGTGTGTGATGTGAGTACAGGTGTGTGTGTGTGGGGTGGTGCAGGTGTGTGTGTGTGTGGGGTGGTGCTGGTGGGTGTGTGTGGGGTGGTACAGGTGTGTGTGTCTGAGGTGGTGCAATTGTGTGTGTGTGTGTGTGTGTGTGGGTGGTACAGTGTGTGGGTGTGTGGTGGAGGTACAGGCGTGTGTTCAGGTGAGTACAGATGTGTGTGTTTGTGTGTGTGAGGTGTGCTGGTGGGTGGTGGGGTGGTACAGGTGGGTGTGTGTGAGGTTGTGTTGGTTGTGTGTGGGGTGGTACAATTGTGTGTGTGTGTGTGTTTAGATGGTGCAGTTGTGGGTGTGTGGTGGTACAGGCGTGTGTGTGTCAGGTGTACAGATGTGTGTTTGTGTGTGTGTGGGGTGAGTACAGTTGTGTGTGTGTGGTGGTGCAGGTGTATGTGTGGTGGTACAGTTGTGTGTGTGAAGTGGCTCATGTGTGTGTGAGAGGGCAGGGTGTGTGTGTGGGGTTGTGCTGGTATATGTGTGTGTGTGTGAGTGGAGTGCTGGTGTGTGTGTGTGAGGTGGTACAGATGGGTGTGGCATGTGTGTGTGGTGGTGAGGGTGTTTGTGTGGTGTGAGTTGGTGCAGGTTGGTGTGTGCAGGTGGGTGCAGGTTGTGTGGTGCTGGTGTGTGTGAGGTGGTGCTGGTGTGTGTGTGGGGTGGTGCAGGTGTGTGTGTGAGGATGGAGTGCAGGTGTGTGGTGGTGCTGGTTTGTGTGTGTGTGTTGGGTGGTGCAGGTGGGTGTGTGTGGTGCAGGTGTGTGTGGTGCAGGTGTGTGGGTGGTGCTGGTGGGGTTGGGGTGGTGCAGGTGTGTGTGTCTGGGGTGGGGTGCAGTTGTGTGTTGTGTGTGGTGCGGTTGTGGGTGTGTGAGGTGAGTACAGGCGTGTGTGTGTCAGGTGGTGGATGTGTGTTTGTGTGTGTGGGGTGGTGGGTGTGTGTGAGGGTGGTGCAGTTGAGTGTGTGTGGGGTGAGGTAGTTGTGTGTGGGGTGGTACAGTTGTGTGTGTGTGTGTGTGTGTTTGAATTGGTACAGTTGTGGGTGTGTGGGTGGTGCAGGGCGTGTGTGTGTCAGGTAGTACAGATGTGTGTTTGTGTGTGTGTGTGGTGGTACAGTTGTGTGTGTGTGTGGGGTGGGTACAGGTGTGTGTGAGATGGAGTACAGTTGTGTGTGTGTGGAGTGAGTACTCATGTGTGTGTCAGGTGGTACAGGTGTGTGTGTGGGGTTGTGCTGGGTATGTGTGTGTGTGTGAGGTGAGGTGCTGGTGTGTGTGTGTTGGGTGGTGCAGATGTGTGTGAGGTGGTACAGGTGTGTGTGAGGTGGTACATGTGTGTGTGTGGGGTGTGTTTGTGTGTGTGTGAGGTGGTGCAGTTGTGTGTGTGCAAGGTGGTGCAGGTTGTGTGTGGGGTGGTGCTGGTTGTTGGTGTGGTGGTGCTGGTGTGTGTGTGGGGGTGGTGCAGGTGTGTGTGTGGGGTGGTGCAGGTGTGTGTGTGTGTGTGGGGTGGTGCTGGTGTTTGTGTGTGTGTTGGGTGGTACAGATTGGGTGTGTGGTGGTGCAGGTGTGTGTGGGGTGGTACAGGTGGTGTGTGTGTGTGGGGTGGTGCTGGTGGGTGTGGTGGGGTGGTACAGGTGTGTGTGTGAGTGGTGATGGTGTGGTGTGGTGGTGGTGTGTGTGTGTGTGTGTGTGTGAGGTGTGCAGTTGTGGGTGTGAGTGTACAGGCGTGTGTGTGTCAGGTGAGTACAGATGTGTGTTTGTGTGTGTGTGAGTTGTGCAGGGCGTGTGTGTGTGTGGTGGTGGATGTGTGTGTGTGTGTGGGTGTGGGGTTGGTGCAGGTGTGTGTGTGGGGTCGTGCAGGTGTGGTGTGTGTGGGGTGAGTGCTGGTGTGTGTGAGGTGGGACAGGTGTGTGTGTGTGTGGGGTGTGGGGTGTGTGTGTGTGTGTGTGTGTGGGGTGGTAGCAGGTGTGTGTGTGGGGTAGGTACAGGTGTGTGTGTGAGGTGGTACTGGTGTGTGTGAGGTGGTGCTGGTGTGTGTGTGTGAGGTGGTACAGGTTGTGTGTGTGCAGGTGCGTGTGAAGACTGGTGCTGGTGTGTGGTGGGTGGAGTGCAGTGTTGGTGTGGTGGTGCAGGTGGTGTGTTGGGGTGGTGCAGGTGTGGTGTGGTGGTGCTGGGGTGTGGTGCAGTTGGTGTGTGTGGGGTGTGGTGCAGTTGTTGTGTGTGTGTGTGTGTGTGGTGGTGCAGTTGGGTTGTGTTGGGGTGGAGTGCAGGCGTGTTGTGTGGGTGTGGATGTGTGTTGTTGTGTGTGGGGTGGTGCTGGTGGGTGTGTGTGGGGTGGTGCAGGTGGGGGTGTGTGTGGAGTGGTATTGGTGTGTGTGTGGGGTGGTACAGTGTGTGTGTGTGTGTGTTGGTATTACAGTTGTGTGTGTGTGAGGGTGAGGCCTGGGCGTGTGTGTGTCAGGTGGTACAGATGTGTGTTTGTGTGTGTGGGGTGGTACAGTTGTGTGTGTGTGTGAGTGGTACAGGTGTGTGTGTGAGATTGGTACAGTTTTTGTGGAGTGTTGTGTTATTATTGGGAGTACAGGTGTGTGTGGTTGTGCTGGTATGTGTGTATGTGTGTGGTGAGTACTGTGTGTGTGTGTGTGAGTGGTACAGGTGGGTGTGTGGGAATTGGTACATGTGTGTGTGTGGTGTGGGGTGTGTTTGTGTGTGTGTGGGGTGGTACAGGGTGTGTGTGTGGGTGGTGCAGGTGGTGAGGTGGTGCTGATTGGTGTGTGTGGGGTGGTGCTGGTGTGTGTGTGAGATGGTGTGTGTGTGAGGATGGTGCAGGTGTGTGTTGGTGGTGCTGGTGTTTGTGTGTGTGTGTTGGGTGGTGCAGGTTGTGTTGGTGTGGTGTGGTGCAGGTTGTGTGGTGTGTGGGGTGGTACAGGTGTGTGTGTGTTGGGGGTGGTGCTGGTGTGTGTGTGGGGTGGTACGGGTGTGTGTGTGTGGTGGTACGGTGTGTGTGTGTGTGTGTGTGTGTGGGTGGTACGGTTGTGGGTGTGTGTGCAGGCGTGTGTGTGTCAGGTAGTACAGATGTGTGTTTGTGTGTGTGTGAGGGTGGTACTGTTGGGTGTGTGTGGGGGGTGCAGGTGGTGTGTGTGGAGGTATTGGTGTGTGTGTGGGGTGTCAATTGTGTGTGTGTGTGTGTGTGTTTTAAGGTGGTACAGTTGTGGGTGTGTGGGGTGGTACAGGCGTGTGTGTGTCAGGTGGTGCAGATGTGTGTTGTGTGTGTGTGGTGGTACAGTTGTGTGTGTGTGAGGTGGTACAGGTTGTGTGAGGGTGGTACAGTTGTGTGTGTGTGGAGTGGTACTCATGTGTGTGTGGGGTGGTACAGGGTGTGTGTGTGTGAGGTTGTGCTGGTGTGTGTGTATGTGTGTGAGTGGTACTGGTGTGTGTGTGTTGGGTGGTACAGATTGGGTGTGTGGGGTGGTACAGGTGTGTGTGAGGTGGGTACATGTGTGTGTGTGTGGGGTGGTGGGGTGTGTGTGTGTGTGTGGTGGTACAGGTGTGTGTGTGAGGTAGTGCAGTTGTGTGTGTGAGACTGGTGTGTGATGTGTGTGTGTGTTGGGTGGTGCAGTTGGGTTGTGTGAGGTGGGTACAGGTGTGTGTGTGGGGTGGTGTGCAGGTGTGTGTGTGTGTGGGGTGTAGTGCTGGTGGGTGTGTGTGGGGGTGGAGTGCAGGTGTGTGTGTGGGGTGGTGATGGTGTGTGTGTGAGGTTAGTACAATTGTGTGTGTGTGTGTGTGTGTGTGTGGGGTGGTACAGTTGTGGGTGTGTGGGATGGTACAGGCGTGTGTGTGTCAGGTGGTACAGATGTGTGTTTGTGTCTGTGTGAGATTGTACAGGCGTGTGTGTGAGATGAGTAAGATGTGTGTGTGTGTGGGTGTGAGGTGGAGCTGGTTTGTGTGTGAGTGGAGTGCTGTGTGTGTGAGGTGGTGTGTGTGTGTGGTCATACAGTTTGTGTGTGAGGTGGTGCTGGTGTGAAGTGTGAGGTGGGACAGTGTGTGTGGGGTGAGTGGGGTGTGTGTGTGTGTGTGTGAGTTGGTGCAGGGTGTGTGTGTGCAGGTGGTACAGGTGTGTGTGTGGGGTGGTGCTGGTGTGTGTGTGGGGTGGTGCTGGTGTGTGTGTGTGGGGTGGTGCAGTTGTGTGTGTGGGGTGGTGCAGGTGCGTGTGGAGTGGTACTGGTGGGTGTGTGTGTGTGTTGGGTGGTGCAGGTGGTTGGTGTGGTTAGTGCAAGTGTGTGTGTGAGGTGGTGCAGGTGTGTGTGTGTGAGGTGGTGCTGGTGGGTTGGTGTGGGAGTGGTGCAGGTGTGTGTGTGGGGTGGTGCAGGGTGTGTGTGTGTGTGGGGTGGTGCTGGTGGGTTGTGTGTGTGGGGTGGTGCAGGTGTGTGTGTGTGCGGTGGTGGTGTGTGTGTGGGGTGGTCAGGTGTGTGTGTGTGTGTGTGTTTAAGGTGGTACAGTTGTGGGTGTGTGTGTGGGGTAGAACAGGCGTGTGTGTGTGTAGGTGGTACAGATGTGTGTTTGTGTGTGTGTGAGGGTAGTACAGTTGTGTGTGTGTGAGGTGGTGCAGGTGTATGTGGTGGTACAGTTGTGTGTGTGTGGGTGGTGCTCATGTGTGTGTGAGGTGGTGCAGGTGTGTGTGTGAGGGGTTGTGCTGGTATGTGTGTGTGTGTGTGAGGTAGGTACTGGTGTGTTGGGTGGTGCAGTTGGGTGTGTGAGATTGGAGTGCAGGTGTGGTGTGTGTGTGTGTGTGGGGTGAGTGGGGTGTGTGTGTGTGTGTGTGTGGGGTGGTGCAGGTTGTGTGCAGGCTGGTGGGTGTGTGTGGGGTGGATTGTGTGTGAGTTGGAGTGCTGGTGTGTGTGAGATTGAGGTGGGGTGTGTGTGTTGAGGGGTGGTGCAGTTGTGTGTGTGGTGTGTGCTGGTGTTTGTGTGTGTGTTGGTTACTCAGTGGTTGTGTGAGGGTGGTGCAGGTGTGTGTGTGAGGTGGTGCAGTGTGTGTGGTGGTGCTGGTGGGTGTGTGTGGGGTGGTGCAGGTGTGTGTGTGGGGTGGTGGTGTGTGTGTGTGGGGTGGGCTGGTGTGTGTGTGTGTGTGTGTGTGTGTGTGTGTGAGGTGTTACAGTTGTGGGTGTGTGGGGTGGTACACGCGTGTGTGTGTCAGATGGTACAGATGTGTGTTTGTGTGTGTGTGGAATTGTACAGGCGTGTGTGTGTGAGGAGTGGCACAGATGTGTGTGTGTGTGGGTGTGGGGTGGGCAGGGTGTGTGTGTGGTGGTACAGGTGTGTGTGTGTGGTGGTGGTGTGTGTGTGAGGTCGTACTGGGTGTGTGTGTGAAGTGGTGCTGGTGTGTGTGGGGAGGTGGGACAGGTGTGTGTGTGGGGTGTGTGTGTGTGTGTGAGGTGGAGTACAGGTTGCGTGTGTGGAGTGGTACAGGTGTGTGTGTGAGGTGGTACAGGTGTGTGTGTGAGGTCGCACAGGTGTGTGTGTGGTGGAGTGCTGGTGTGTGTGTGAGGGAGGACAGTTGTGTGTGTGTGGGGAGTATTGTTGTGTGTGAGGGTGGTACAGGTGTGCGTGTGTGGGGGTGGTGCAGGTGTGTGTGTGGGGTGTGCTGGTGTGTGTGTGTGAGGTGGTGGTGTGTGTGTGGTGTGGGGTGGTGCTGGGGTTGGTGTGTGTGGGTGGTGCTGGTGTGTGTGGGGTGCAGTTATCTGTGAGAGTGTTGGTTGTTGTGTGAGTGGAATGGTGTGTGTGTGGGGTGGTGCTGGTTGTGTGTGTGGGGTGGTGCAGGTGTGTGTGGGGTGGTGCAGTTGTGTGTGTGTGAGGGGTGGTACAGTTGTGTGTGTGTGGTGTGCTCATGTGTGTGTGAGGTGGGTACAGGTGTGTGTGTGGGTTGTGTGCTGTGTGTGTGTATGTGTGTGGGGTAGTGCTGTTGTGTGTGTGTGTGGGGTGGTGCAGGTGGGTGTGTGAGGTGGTGCAGGTGGTGTGCAAGGTGTGCAGGTGTGTGTGTGAGAGTAGTGCTGGTGTGTGTGGGGTTGTGGCCAGGTGTGTGTGTGTGTGTGTGAGGTTGGTGCGGTTGTGTGTGTTGAGGTGGTACAGATTGGGTGTGTGAGATTGGTACAGGGTGTGTGGTGGTGCATGTGTGTGTGTGGGGGCAGTGGGTGTGTGTGTGTGTGTGTGCGGGGTGGTGCAGTGTGTGTGTGTGCGGGGATGGTGCAGGTGTGTGTGTGGGGAGTGGTGCTTGAGATTGTGTGTGTGTGGGGTGGTACAGGTGGTTGTGTGTGTAGTACATTGGGTGTGTGAGTTAGTGCAGGTGTGTGTGTGAGGATGGTGCTGGTGTTTGTGTGTGTGTGTTGGGTGGTACAGGTTAGTTGTGTGAGATTGGTACAGGTGTGTTGGTGGTGTGCAGGTGTGTGTGTGAGGAGTGGTGCTGGTGGGTGTGTGTGGGGTGGTGCAGGTGTGTGTGTGAGGTGGTGTGGTGTGTGTCTGAGTTGGTGCAGTTGTGTGTGTGTGTGTGTGTGTGTGTGTGGTGGTACAGTTGTGGGTGTGTGAGGTGGTACAGGGCGTGTGTGTGTCAGTGTACAGATGTGTGTTTGTTTGTGTGTGAGGGTGAGTGCTGTTGGGTGTGTGTGGGGTGGTACAGGTGAGTGTGTGTGGGGATTGGAGTGGTGTGTGTGTGGGGTGGTGACAGGTGTGTGTGTGTGTGTGTGTGTTTAAGGTGGTGCAGCTGGTTGATGTGTGAATTGGTACAGGCGTGTGTGTGTGAGTGGTACGGATGTGTGTTTGTGTGTGTGAGATTGGTGCAGTTGTGTGTGTGTGAGGTGGTACAGGTGTGTGAGGTGAGTACAGTTGTTTGTGTGTGGATTGAGTGCTCATGTGTGTGTGTGAGGTGGTACAGGTGTGTGTGTGGGGTTGTGCTGGATATGTGTGTGTGTGTGGGGTGGTACTGGTGTGTGTGTGTTGGGTGGTACAGGTTGGGTTGTGTGAGGGTGGCAGGGTGTGTGTGAGGTGTAGTGCATGTGTGTGTGTGTGGGGTGGTAGGGTGTGTGTGTGTGTGTGTGTGGAGTGGGTGTGTGTGTGCAAGGTGGTGCAGGTGTGTGTGTGGGGTGGTGCTGGTGTGTGTGGGGTGGTGTGGTTGGTGAGTGTGTGCAGTTAGTGGTGTGAGTTGGTGCGGATGTGTGTGTGAGATAGTGCTGGTTTGTGTGTGTGTGTTGGGTGGTGCAGTTGGGTTGTGTGAGGTTGGTACAGGGTGTGGTGTGTGGGGTGGTGCAGGTGTGTGTGTGTGGGGTGGTGCTGGTGGGTGTGTGTGGACAGGTGTGTGTGTGGGGTGGTGTGGTGTGTGTGTGGGGTGGGGTGCAGTGTGTGTGTGTGTGTGTGTGTGTGTGTGTGGGGTGGTGCAGTTGTGGGTGTGTGGGGTGGTACAGGCGTGTGTGTGTGTCAGGTGTAGATGTGTGTTTGTGTCTGTGTGAGATTGTACAGGCGTGTGTGTGTGGATGGTGTACAGATGTGTGTGTGTGGGTGTGAGGTGAGTACAGGTTTGTGTGTGAGGTGGTACAGGTGTGTGTGTGAGGGTGGTACAGGTGTGTGTGTGAGGTCGACGGTTGTGTGTGTGAGAGTGGAGTACTGGTGTGAGATGTGTGGTGGGACAGGTGTGTGTGTGGGGTGGTGGTGTGTGTGTGTGTGTGTGTGTGGTGTGAGGTGGGTGCAGGTGTGTGTGTGCAAGGTGGTACAGGTTGTGGTGTGTGGGGTGGTGCTGGTTGTGTGTGTGGTGGTACTTGGTGTGTGTGTGTGGTGTGGTGCAGGTTGTGTGTGTGGGGTGGTGCAGTTGCGTGTGGGTGGTGCTGGTGTTTGTGTGTGTGTGTGGGTGGTGCAGATTGGGTGTGTGGAGTGTGGTGCAGGTGTGTGTGTGTGGTGCAGGTGTGTGTGTGTGGGGTGGTGCTGGGGTGTGGGTGTGTGTGAGGGTGGTACAGGTGTGTGTGTGGGTGTGCAGGTGTGTGTGTGTGAGGGTGGTACTGGTGGGTGTGATTGGGTACAGGTGTGTGTGTGCAGTGAGTTTGGTGTGTGGTGTGAGGTGGTACAATTGTGTGTGTGTGTGTGTGTTTAGGTAGTGCAGTTGTGGGTGTGTGGGGTGAACAGGCGTTGTGTGTGTCAGGTGGTCAGATGTGTGTTTGTGTATGTGTGGTGCAGTTGTGTGTGTGTGGAGTGGTGCTCATGTGTGTGTGGGGTGGTGCAGGTGTGTGTGTGGGGTTGTGCTGGTATGTGTGTGTGTGTGTGAGGTGGTGCTGGTGTGTGTGTGTTGGAGTGGTACAGTTGGGTGTGTGAATTAGTGCAGGTGTGTGTGAGGGTGGTGCTGTGTGTGTGTGAGGGGTGGTAAGGGTGTGTGTGTGTGTGTGTGAGGGTGGGTACAGGTGTTGAGGTACAGGTGGTGCAGTGGTGTGTGTGAGGTGCTGGTTGGTGGTGGTGTGTGAGGTGCTGGTTGTTGGTGGTGGCTGGAGTTGGTGGGGTGTGTTGTGTGAGATTGGTGCAGTTGGTGGTGGTGTGAGATTGGTGCTGGTTTGTGTGGTGTGTTGGGTTGCTGCAGTTGGGTGTGTGGGGTGGTGCAGTTGTGGTGTGTGAGGTGGTGCAGGTGGTGGTGTGTGAGGTGGTGCTGGGTGGGGTGTGTGGTGTGAGTTAGTACAGGGTGTGTGTGTGGGGTTGGTGGTTGTGTGTGTGTGGTGGTACAGTTGTGTGTGTGTGTGTGTGTGGGTTGGTGCGGTTGTGGTTGTGTGGGGTGGTACAGCGTGTGGTGTCAGTTGGTACAGATGTGTGTTTGTGTGTGT
This sequence comes from Homarus americanus, assembly GCF_018991925.1. Classification (NCBI taxonomy): domain Eukaryota; kingdom Metazoa; phylum Arthropoda; class Malacostraca; order Decapoda; family Nephropidae; genus Homarus; species Homarus americanus. The sequence goes on from NW_024736232.1 coordinate 18,695, forward strand.
GTGTGGGGTGTACAGGCGTGTGTGTGGGGGTGTGGTACAGATGTGTGTGTGTGTGTGTGTTGGGTGGTACAGGTGTGTGTGTGTGTGTGAATTGGTGCAGTGTGTGTGTGAGGTCGTGCAGGTGTGTGTGTGAGTGGTGCTGGTGTGTGTGTGAGGTGGGACGGGTGTGTGTGAGGTGAAGTAAGGTGTGTGTGTGTGTGTGGGGGGTGGTACAGGTGTGTGTGGGGTGGTCTGGTGAGGTGTCTGTGTGTGTGTGTGTGTGTGAGGGGTACAGGTGTGTGTGGGAGGTCGTGGTGTGTGTGTGAGGTGAGTACAGGTGTGTGGTGGTCAGTTGTGTTACAGATTGGGTGTGTGAGAGAGTGGTAGCAGGTGTGTGTGTGGGTGGTACAGGGTGTGTGTGTGTGGGGTGGTGCAGTGTGTGTGTGTGTGTGTGGGATTGGTGCAGGTGGTGTGTTGGTGAGTGGTGCAGTTGTGTGTGGGGTAGGTGCTGGTGTGTGTGTGTGTGGTTGGGGTGGTGCTGGTGGGGTGTGTGTGAAGGTGGTGCTGGTGTGGTGTGGGGTTTGGGTGTGTGTGTGTGAGGGTGGTGCTGGTGTGTTTGTGTGGGCTGGTGTGTGTGTGAGTTAGTGCAGGGTTGTGGTGTGTGAGGGTGGTGCAGTGGGGTGTGTGGTGGTGCTGGTGTGTGTGGTGAGGTGTGTGGGTGTGTGGTGTGAGGTGGTGCTGGTGTGTGTGTGGGGTGTGGTGCAGGTGTGTGTCTGGTGGTGGTGGTGTTTGTGTGTGTTGGTTGGTGCAGGTGTGTGTGGGGTGGTGCAGGTGTGTGTGTGTGTGTGTGTGTGTGTGTGTGTGTGTGTGTGTGTGTGAGGAAGTGCAGGTGTTATTGAGGTGGTACTGGTGTGTGTGTGTGGGGCAGTGCTCGTAAATAATAAACAGTTTATTAATAGAGGTTGCAGCCGATTGGCTGAAATATACTGACTTATATTTGATTTAGACATAATGAATAATACTGCATGAATACATTTACAGGCTGTACAGTACATAAATCAGGAGTTGTTTATTATTTTAACAATAGATGGTGTGTGAGATTAGTACAGGTGTGTGAGATAGTAGTGGTGTTTGTGTGTGTGTGTTGGGTGGTACTGGTGTGTTTGTATGAGCTAAGTACAGGTGTGTATGTGGTGAGTACAGTTTTGTGTGTGTGTGAGGTGAGTACTGGTGTGTGTGTGTGTGTGTGTGGGGTGGTACAATTGTCTGTGAGGGTGGTACAGTTGTGTGTGTGTGGTGGTACAGGTGTGTGTGTGGGGTGGTACTGGTGTGTGTGTGTGTGTGCGTGTGTGGGGAACAGGTGTGTGTGTGTGGGGTGGTACAGTTGTGTGTGTGGTGGTACAGGTTGTGTGTGTGAGGAGAAGTACGGTTTGTGTGTGTGTGGAGTAGTACTGGGTGTGGTGTGAGTACAGGTGTGTGTGTGTGTGTGTGCTGGTGTTTGTGTGTTGTGTTGGGTGGTACAGGTTGTGTGTGGTGGGGTGCACAGGTGGTGGTGTGGGGTGGTGCACGTGTGTGTGTGGGGTGGACAGGTGTGTGTGTGTGGGGTTGTGCTGGTGTGTGTGTGTGTGTGTGTGTTTGGGGACTGGACAGGGTGTGTGTGGGGTGTGTGGTGTGTGTGGGGTGGTTCTGGTGTGTGTGTGTGTGTGTGTGGTACAGGTGTGTGTGTGTGTGTGTGGGGTGGTACTGGTGGGTGTGTGTGGACAGGTGTGTGTGTGGGGTGGTGTGGTGTGTGTGTGGGGTGGGGTACAGTGTGTGTGACATGTGTGTGTGTGTGTGTGTGTGGGGTGGTGCAGTTGTGGGTGTGTGGGGTGGTGCAGGCGTGTGTGTGTGTCAGGTGTGGATGTGTGTTTGTGTCTGTGTGAGATTGTACAGGCGATGTGTGTGTGAGAATTGGTGTTACAGATGTGTGTGTGTGTGGAGTGTGAGGTGAGTACAGGGTTTGTGTGTGGGGTGGTACAGGTGTGTGTGTGAGGGTGGTACAGGGTGTGTGTGTGAGGTCGACTGGTTGTGTGTGTGAGGAGTGGAGTACTGGTGTAGAGATGTGAGGTGGGACAGGTGTGTGTGTGGGGTAAGTAAAAGGTGTGTGTGTGTGTGTGTGTGTGGTGTGAGGTGGGTACAGGTGTGTGTGTGCAAGGTGGTACAAGATTGATGGTGGTGTGAGGTGGTACTAGTTGTGTGTGTGGTGGTACTTTGGTGTGTGTGTGTGGTGTAGTCACAGGTTAGTGTGTGTGGGGTGGTGCAGTTGCGTGTGAGGTGGTGCTGGTGTTTGTGTGTGTGTGTGGGTGGTGCAGATTGGGTGTGTGGAGTGTGGTGCAGGTGTGTGTGTGTGGTGCAGGTGTGTGTGTGTGGGGTGTAGTGCTGGGGTGTGGGTGTGTGTGAGGGTGGTACAGGTGTGTGTGTGGAGTGTGCAGGTGTGTGTGTGTGAGGGTGAGTACTGGGTGGGCGTGAAATTGAGTACAGGTGTGTGTGTGCAGTGAGTTTGGTGTGTGGTGTGAGGTGGTACAATTGTGTGTGTGTGTGTGTGTTTAGGTAGTACAGTTGTGGGTGTGTGGGGTGAACAGGCGTCTGTGTGTGTCAAGGTGGTCACAGATGTGTGTTTGTGTATGTGTGGTTCAGTTGTGTGTGTGTGGAGTGGTACTCATGTGTGTGTGGGGTGGTGCAGGTGTGTGTGTGGGGTTGTGCTGGTATGTGTGTGTGTGTGTGAGGTGGTGCTGGTGTGTGTGTGTTGGAGTGGTACAGATTGGGTGTGTGAATTAGTGCAGGTGTGTGTGAGGGTGGTACTGTGTGTGTGTGGCAGGGGTGGTAAGGGTGTGTGTGTGTGTGTGTGAGGGTGGGTACAGGTGTTGAGGTACAGGATGGTGAAGTGGTGTGGTGAGGTGCTGAGGTTGGTGGTGGTGTGTGAGGTGCTAGTTGTTGGTGGTGGCTGAGAGTTAGTGGGGTGTGTTGTGTGAGATTGGTGCAGTTGGTGGTGGTGTGAAGATTGGTGCTGGTTTGTGTGGTGTGTTGGGTTACTGCAGTTGGGTTGTGTGAGGTGGTGCAGTTAGTGGTGATGAGAGTTAGTGCAGGGTTGGTGGTGGTGTGTGAGGTGGTGCTGGGGTGGGGTGTGTGGTGTGAGTTAGTGCAGGGTGTGTGGTGTGGGGTTGGTGGTTGTGTGTGTGTGGTGGTGCAGTTGTGTGTGTGTGTGTGTGTGAGAGTTGGTGCGGTTGTTGGTTGTGTGGGGGAGTACACGCGTGTGGTAATCCGTTGGTACAGATGTGTGTTTGTGTGTGTGTGTGGGGTGTGCAGGCGTGTGTGTGGGGGTGTGAGTACAGATGTGTGTGTGTGTGTGTGTTGGGTGGTACAGGTGTGTGTGTGTGTGTGAAGTTGGTGCAGATTGTGTGTGTGAGGTCGTGCAGGTGTGTGTGTGGAGTATGGTGCTGGTGTGTGTGTGAGGGGTGGGACGGGTGTGTGTGAGGTGAAGTAGGGTGTGTGTGTGTGTGTGAGGGTGGTGGTACAGGTGTGTGTGGGGTGAGTACTGGTGAGGTGTCTGTGTGTGTGTGTGTGTGTGTGTGGGGAGTACAGGTGTGTGGTGGCTGAGGTCGTGGTGTGTGTGTGAGGTGAGTACAGGTGTGTGGTGGTCAGTTGTGTTACAAAGATTGGGTGTGTGGGGGAGTGGTGCAGCAGGTGTGTGTGTGGGTGGTGCAGGGCGTGTGTGTGTGGGGTGGTGCAGTGTGTGTGTGTGTGTGTGGTATGATTGGTGCAGGTGGCTGTGTTGAAGTGCAGTGGTGCAGTTGATGTGTGGGGTGAGGTGCCTGGTGTGTGTGTGTGTGGTTGGGGTTGTGCTGGTGGGGTGTGTGTGAAGGTGGAGCTGGTGTGGTGTGGGGTTTGGGACTGTGTGTGTGAGGGTGGTGCTGGTGTGTTTGTGTGGGCTGGTGTGTGTGTGAGATTAGTGCAGGGTTGGTGGTGGTGTGAGGGTGGTGGAGTGGGGTGTGTGGAGATTGGTGCTGGTGTGGTGGTGGTGAGGTGTGTGGGTGTGTGGTGTGAGGTGGTGCTGGTGTGTGTGTGAGGGTGTGGTGCAGTGTGTGTGTCTGGTGGTGGTGGTGTTTGTGTGTGTTAGTTAGTGCAGGTGTGTGTGGGGTGGTGCAGGTGTGTGTGTGTGTGTGTGTGTGTGTGTGTGTGTGTGTGTGTGTGTGAGGGAATTACAGGTGTTATTGGGGTGGTACTGGTGTGTGTGTGTGGGGCAGTGCTCGTAAATAATAAACGGTTTATTAATAGAGGTTGCAGCCGATTGGCTGAAATACTCTGAACTTATATTTGATTTAGACATAATGAACATAATACTGCGTGAATACATTTACAGGCTGTACAGTACATAAATCAGGAGTTGTTTATTATTTTAACAATAGATGGTGTGTGAGATTGGTACAGGTGTGTGAGATAGTAGTGGGTGTTTGTGTGTGTGTGTTGGGTGGTACTGGTGTGTTTGTATGAGGCTAATTACAGGTGTGTATGTGGTGAGTACAGTTATTGTGTGTGTGTGAGGGGTGAGTACTGGTGTGTGTGTGTGTGTGTGTGGGGTGGTGCAATTGTCTGTGAGAATTGGTACAGTTGTGTGTGTGTGGTGGTACAGGTGTGTGTGTGGGGTGGTACTGGTGTGTGTGTGTGTGTGCGTGTGTGGGGAACAGGTGTGTGTGTGTGGGGTGGTACAGTTGTGTGTGTGGTGGTACAGATTAACATGTGTGAGGAGCAATTACGGTTTGTGTCTGTGTGGAGTGGAGTACTGAGATTGATGGTGTGAGTACAGGTGTGTGTGTGTGTGTGTGCTGGTGTTTGTGTGTTGTGTGGGTGGTGCAGGTTGTTGTGTGGTGGGGTGCACAGATGGTGGTGTGGGGTGGTGCATGTGTGTGTGTGGGGGGTGGACAGGTGTGTGTGGCTGGGGTTGTGCTGGTGTGTGTGTGTGTGTGTGTGTTTGGGGAGCAGGCACAGGGTGTGTGTGGGGTGTGTGGTGTGTGTGGGGTGGTTCCTGAGATTGTGTGTGTGTGTGTGTGGTACAGGTGTGTGTGTGGGGGTGGTGCAGGTGTGTGTGTGGGGTGTGCTGGGTGTTTGTGTGTGTGTGGGTGTTACAGGTGTGTGTGTGTGGGGTGGTACAGGTGTGTGTGTGTGTGAGGGTGAGTGCAGGTGTGTGTGTGGGGTGGAGTACTGGTGTGTTGGTGTGTGTGTGTTTGGGGGTGGTATGGAGTTGTGTGTGTGAGGGTGGTGCAGGTATGTGTCTGTGGAGTGAGTACTGGTGTGTGTGTGTATGTGTGTGGGGAGTGAGTACTGGTGTGTGTGTGTGTGAGGTGGTACAGGTGTGTGTGTCAGGCAGTGCAGGTGTGTGTGTGGGGAAATGGTTCTGAACTGTGTATGTGGGGATGCTGGAGTGTGTGTGTGAGGTGGTACTGGTGTGTGTGTGTGGGGTTGGCCACAGGTGTGTGTGTGTGAGATAAGGTACAATTGGTATTGATGATGGGTGTGTGTGAGGTGGGTACAGGCGTGTGTGTGTGAGGGGTGTGGTGGATGTGTGTTTGTGTGTGTGGGGTTGGTACAGACGTGTGGTGTGGTCTAGTTAGTGTGTGTGGAGTGGTGCTGGTGTTTGTGTGTGTTTGTTAGATGGGCCTGGATGTGTGTGTGGGGTGTTTTCAAGGTGTGTGTGTGTGTGTAGTGCAGGTTGTGTGTGTGTGTGTTTTGAGGTGGTACTAGTGTGTGTGTGTGTGTGTGTGTGACATGGGACAAGGAGTGTGTGTGTGAGATGGTACAGGTATGTCTGTGAGAGTGGTACTGAATGTGTGTGTATGTAGCCAGGGTGGTTCACAGATGCTGTGTGTGAGGTGGTACAGGTGTGTGTGTGGTGGGTACAGGTGTGTGTGGGGTGGAGTACTGGTGTGTGTGTGGGGAGTGGAGTAGTTGTGTGTGGGATTGTACAGGTGTGTGTGTGAGGTGGTACAATTGTGTGTGCGTGTGTGGAGTGTGTGTGAGATGTGGTTGTGGGTGTGTGAGGTGGTACAGGCGTGTGTGTGTGAGGGTGGTACAGATGTGTGTGTGTGTGTGTGTGGGTGTAAGGTGAGTATAGGTGTGTATGTGTGTGACCATGGGTGGTACAGGTGGGTGTGTGGGGATGAGCACTGGTGTGTGTGTGTGAAGTTGTTCTGGTGTGTGGTGTGTGTGTGTGAGGTTTACTGTGTGTGCAGTGAGTACAGGTGTGTGTGGTACTGGTGTGTGTTTATGTGTGTGAGGTGTGGTGTGTGTGTGTGTGTGGTGTGCAGTTGTGTGTGTGTGAGAATTAATACAGTTGTGTGTGTGTGGATTAATTGCTGGTTGTGCATGGTTTGAGGTACAGGTGTGTGTGTGGATGTGCACTGTTTGTGTGTGTGGGTGCGTGCAGGTGTGTGTGTGTGGGATGTGCAGGTGTGTGTGTGTGGGGTGGTACAGGTGTGTGTGTGGGGTGGAGATGGGTGTGTGTGTGTGGGGGGCACTGTTGTGTGTGTGTGTGTGAGGGGTGCTGGTGTGTGTGTGTGAGGGTGGTACAGGTGTGTGTGTGAGGGTGCTACTGGTTTTGATGTGTGTGTTATGTGGTGTAGTTGGTGTGTGAGGTTAGTGCTGGGTGTGTGTGAGTGGTACAGGTGTGTGTGTGAGGTGAATGGGGTGTTTTTGTGTGTGTGTGAGGGTGGTGCCAGGTGTGTGTGTGTGAGATTGGTACCAGGTGTGTGAACTGTGAGAATTGGTGCTAGTTGTGTGTGTGTGGGGGTGGTGTGCTTGTGTGTGTGTGAGATTGAATTGCAGGTGTGTGTGTGAGGTGGTGCTGGTTTGTGTGTGGGTGTTGGTGGTACAGATTAGTTGGTGGTACAGGTGTGTGTGTCAGGTAGTACTGTTGTGTATGGTGAGGTGGTGCTGGTGTGTGTGTGTGTGTGTGTGTGTGTGGTGGTACAATTGTCTGTGAAATTAGCAGTTCTCTGTGTGTGGTGTGAGGTGGTGCACAGTGTGTGTGTGTGAGGGTGTGCTGGTTGCATGTGTGTGGGTGTGTGTGTGAGGGTGGTGCAGGTGTGTGTGTGTGTGGGGTGGTGTTGTGTGTGTGTGGCTGGACAGTAGGGAGGTGTGTGTGTGTGGTGGTGCTTCTGTGTGGGGTGGAGTGCTGGTGTGTGTGTCCTGAGGGGTGGTACTGGTTGTGTGTGTGTGGGGAATTGGTACAGATCTGTGTGGGGAATAGTACAAGGCGTGTGTGAGATGGGGCTGGTGTGTGTGTGTGTGTGGGGTGGTGCAGGTTGGTGTGTGGGATTGTTCCTATGTGTGTGAGGTACAGATGTGTGTGTGTGGGTGTGAGGTGGTGCAGGTGTGTGTGTGTGTGGTGCAGATGTGTGTGTGTGTGTGTGTGTGTGTGAGAATGGTGCAGATGATGTGTGGGGTGTTCCTGTGCGTGCATTGAGGGTGGTGCAGGGTGTGTGGTGGGTGGTGCAGGTGTGTGTGGGGGTGGTGTGCAAGGTTGTTATTGTGTGTGTGGGTGGTACGGAACGTGTAGGATTGTTCCCTATGTGTGTGTGAGGGTGGTACAGATGTGTGTGTGTGTGAAATAATACGGGTGTGTGTGTGTGAGGTGGTACAGATGTGTGTGTGTGTGGGTGTGAGTAGTGCAGGTGTGTGTGTGTGTGTGTGTTTGTGTGTGTGTGAGGTAGTGCTGGTGTGTGTGGGGATGGTGTGTGTGTGTGTGTGTGGTGTGGGTGTTTGTGTGTGGGAGGTGGTGCAGGTGTGTGTGTGTGGGGGTGGTGCTGGTTGTGTGTGTGTGAGATGGTGCTGGTTGTGTGTGTGTGGGGAGTGGGCCTGGGGTGTGTGTGTGGTGCTGATGTTTTATTGATATTGGGTTGCTGGGTAGTACAGGTGGGTGTGTGGGGTGGAGTACAGGGTATGTGTGTGAGATTGGAGTCTGGGTGTGTGTGTGTGTGCTACTGTGTTTGTTGTGTGTGGGGTGGTACAGTTGTGTGTGCGAGGTGGTGCAGGTGGATGTGAGGAGTGGAGTGCCTGGTTGGTGTGTGTGTGAGATGGTGCTGGTGTGTGGTGGTGTGGGGTGGGGCAGTTGGTGGTGTGTGGGGTGGTGCAGGTTGTGTGTGTGGGGGTGGTGCTGGTTGTGTGTGTGTGGGATGAGTGGGGTGTGTGTGTGGGGAGTTGGTGCAGGTTGTGTGTGTGTGTGGGGTGGTGCTGGTTGTTGTGTGTGGGGTGGTGCGGTGTGTGTGTGGGGAATTGCAGGTGTGTGTGTGTGGGGTACTGGTGTGTGTGATGTAGTACTGCTGTGTGTGTGAGATGTCTGGGTGTGTGTGTGTGGGGTAGTGGTTGTGTTTGTGTGTGTGTGTTAAGTACAGATTGACGTGTGAGGGAGTGGTGCAGTTGTGTGTGTGAGGTGGTACTGAGGTGGTGTGTGTGTGTGTGTGGGGTGGGTACAGTGTCTGTGGAGTACTGGTTTAAGTATTGTGTTTGAGAATTGAGTACTTTGCGGGTGTGTGTGTGAGAGATGGTGGGTGTGGTGATGGTCAGTGTGAGGAATTGGTGATACAGGTGTGTGTGAGGTGGTACAGTTGTGTGTGTGTGGAGTGGTAGGGATGCGTGTGTGAGGAGTGGTACAGGTGGGTTTGTGAGGGAGTACTGGTGTTTGTGTGTGTGTTGGGTAGTACAGGTGTGTGTGAGGTCAGGTACAGGTGTGTGTGTGAGGTGGTATCCTGGTGTGTGTATGAGGCAGTGCCTGGTGTGTTTGTGTGTGTGTGTGTGAGGTGCTGGGTGTGTGTGTGGTGGTACAGGTGTGTGTGTGAGATTAGAACAGGTGTGTGTGTGAGGTGGTGCTGGTGTGTGTGTGTGGTTATTACAGGTGTGTGTGTGAGGGTTCTACTGGTGTTTGTGTGTGTGTGTTATGTAGTACAGGTGTGTGTGTGAGGTTTGTACTTGAGTGTGTGTGAAATTAATTACAGGTGTGTGTGTGTGAGGAGTAGTAAAGATTGTGTCTGTGTGTGTGTGAGGGTAGTATCATAGATGTGTGTGTGTGAGGATGGTTCAAGTGTGTGTGTGTGTGTGTGAGGTAGTACTGGTGTGTGTGTCTGAAATTAGTACAGGTGTGTGTGTGAATAGGACTGGTGTTTGTGTTTATTGTGTGTTAGGTGAGTACAGGTGTGTGTTTGAGATTGGTGCAAGTTATTGATGTGTGTGTGTATGTGAGGTACAGGTGTGAGTGTGAGTGGTATTGGTGTGTGTGTTTGAGGTGGTACAGGTGTGTGTTTGGCAAGGGTGGTACAGGGGTTTGTGTGTGTGTGTGTGTATGTGAGGAGTACAGGTGTGGCAGGGTGGTATCTGAGGTGTGTGTGTAAGAGCCAGTACTGGTGTGTTTGTGTGTGTGTGTGTGTGTGTGTGGTGAGTACAGGTGGGTGTGTGTGGTGTGCAGGTGTATGGTGACGTGGGTACAGGTGTATGTGAGAGGCTGTGCTGGTGTTAGTGTGTGAGGTGGTGCAGTGTGTGTCTGAAATTGAGTGAAGTGGATGTTTCAGTGATGTGTGTTGGTGTGCAGGTGTGTGTGAGGTGGTGCAGATTGGAGTGTGTGAGATTGGTGTGTGTGTGGGGTGGTTCCTGGTGTGTGTGTGTATGGGGTGGTACAGAACAGGTGTGTCTGTGGGGTGGGGTACTGGTGTGTGTGTGTGTGTGTGAGGGTAGTGCTAGTGTGTGTGTGGTGCAAGGTGTGTGTGTGTGTGTGGGGTGGTACAGGTGTGTGTGTGTGGTGGTACTGTTGTGTGTGTGAGGTGGTGCTTGTATGTGTGTGAGGGTTGGTACAGGTGTGTGTGTGAGATGTACAATTTGGTGGTGTGTTTGTGTGTGTGGGGTGGTGCAGGGCGTCTGTGGTGTGAGGTGGTACCAGGTGCGTGTGTGAGGTGGTGCACTGGTGTGTGTGGGGTGGTGCTGGTTTTGTGTGTGTGTGTTGGAGTGGTAGGTGTGTGTGTGTGTGTGGTACAGTTGTGTGTGTGTGTGGAGTTAGTGCTGGTCTGTGTGTGTGTGTGTGTGTGTGGTGGTGCAGGTGTGTGTGTGCAAGGTGGTACAGGTGTGTGTGTGAGGTGAGTACTGGTGTGTGTATGTGTGTGGGCCGTGGGTGGCACAGTTGTGTGTGTGGGGTGGTGGGGATGTGTGTGTGGGGTTGGTGTGGTTGTTGGTGTGTGAGTTGGTGTGTGTGTTGAGATGGCACAGGTGTGTGTGTGTGTGGTGTGCAAGGTGCGTGTGTGTGATTGGTGCAGGTGTGTGTGTGGGGGCTCGTGCAGGTGTGGCGTGTGGGGTACAGAGTGTGTGGTGTGGGAATTGGAGTACTGGTGTGTGTGTGTGCGTGTGTGAGGTGTGGGTGTGTATATGAGATTAGTGGGGTGTGTGTGTAAGGTGGTGCAGGTGTGTGTGAATTGGTAAAGGTGTGGCAGCATGTGTGTGTGGGGTGTGCATGTGTGTGTGTGTGTGTGTGTGTGTGTGTGAGATTAGTACAGGTGTGTGTGTGTGTGTGTGACGTGGTGCAGGTTTGTGTGTGTGAGGTGGTACAGGTGTGTGTGTGTGTGTGTGTGAGTGCTGGGTGTGTGTGTGTGTGTGTGTGTGGGGACTGCAGGTGTGTGTGTGTGTGGGAGTGGTACCAGGTGTGTGGTTGGGATGTACGGGTTGTGTGGCTGGCAGGAGTGGTGGGTGTGTGTGTGTGTGGGGATGGTACAGGTGTGTGTGGGGATGGTGCCGGTGTGTATGTGGGGTGTGCAGGTGTGTGTGTGGGGAGCCCAGTGCTGGTGTGTGTGTGGGACACCTGTGTGTGTGTGAGAGTGCTGGTGTTGTGTGGCCATGAGGTGTGGTACAGGTGTGTGTGTGTGTGGTCGTGCTGGTGTGTGTGTGTGGTGAGAGTGGTGCAAGGTGTGTGTGGTGGTGCTGGTGTGTGTGTGTGTGTGGGGTGGTGCTGGTGTGCGTGTGGTGGTGCAGGTGTGTGTGTGTCTCTGTGAGGGTGGTACAGGGGTGTGTGTGTGTCTCTGTGAGGGTGGTACAGGTGTATGTGTGAGGTGGTACTGGTGTGTTTGTGTGTGTGTGTGGTGTACAGGTGTGTGTGGGGTGGTGCTGGGGTGTGTGTGTGTGTGGTCAGGTGTGTGTGTGTGGTGGAGTATGGGTGTGTGTGTGGGGTGGTGTGTGTGTGTGGGGAATGCTGGTGTGTGTGTGTGTGTGTGTGTGTGAGATGGTGCAGGTGCATGTGTGTGAGGTGGTGCTAGTTGTGTGTGTGTGTGTGTGTGGGGTGGTGCAGGGTGTGTGTGTGAGATTGGTGCTGGTGTGTGTGTGAGGATGGCACTGGTTTGTGTGTGTGTGGGTGCAGGTGTGTGTGGGTTGAGTAAGGGTGTGTGTGTGTGGGGAATTGGTGCCAGTTGTGTGTGTGTGTGTGGGGTTGGCCACAGGTGTGTGTGTGTGAGGTGGGTACAGGTGTGTGTGTGACGTGGGAACAGGTGTGTGGTGTGAGGTAGTGCAGTTGTGTGTGTGTAAGGTGGTACTGGTGTGTGTGAGGTGGTACAGGTCTGTGAAGTGGTGGTGGTGTTTGTGTGTGTGCGTTAATTAAAACAGGTGTGTGAGGTGGTTCTGAGTGTGTGTGTGAGGTCTACAGTTGTGTTTGTGTGAGGTGGTACTGGTTTGTGTGTGTGTGTTTGTGAGGTGGTACAATTGTGTGGTGCAGGTGTGTGTGAGGTGGGTACAGTTGTGTGTGTGTGAGA
>NW_024736233.1:0-8263 GCF_018991925.1 Homarus americanus
CAGTTAAAATGCAAATAATATGGAAACTTCAGTCTCCTGCCAATTTATGTGGTCCTTAGAGGTCAGGATATCCTTAGGTGGAGAAAAATCTTGACTTGACAGTCTGTATAATGGGATAATACTATACATTACAGTACTGTCCTTCAGTATAACTATACAGTATTGGAAAAGTTATGATATACAGTACTGGTACTGTAGCTATTTACAGGCTACAATAATGGTTTGAGAACAGCTGGTTTAAAAAGAATACAGCTTACGTATTTCTGCGTTAGATAAAGACACTTATACAGTATTATAACTGTTCCAAGTTACACAGAAGAAAGCATATAGTTTCAGTCTTACCTGTTGGATATGGCTCAACATATAACTCTTCTCCTATTCTTGCCAATGAGTGAATGGCCCTTCCAAAAACTGTAAAACAAATACAAGACTAAAATTTTATATAAATTTAAATTTGGTAAACATATTTTATACAGGATGATACAAATCTTTTTAATTCCTTCCTCTACAACAAAACAGATACATTTGGGTAATATAAACTTGTCATACTAAAGAGTTATATACATTATAGTGGCTATATACCCAATACATATACTGTATACAAAACACAATACATACAGTTATAAATGATTATGGTACTTTAGAAAACAAACAGCTACCATAAAATGTTGGTCTAGTCTCCATGAAGTATATACTGACTGTATCCATGATATATTGTATTAAGAATTTCTTAGACATTTTCATTCTAACATTCATATGGAAGCCCTTTGTATGTCCAGTAAACAATTAAGACTGGTTGGCGAGTTTGATAATATATATATATATATATATATATATATATATATATATATATATATATATATATATATATATATATATATATATATATATATATATATATATATATATATATATATATATATATATATATATATATATATATATATATATATATATATATATATATATATATATATATATATATATATATATATATATATATATATATATATATATATATATATATATACTGTATATATATATACAGTATATATATATATATATATGGACCATACCCCAGATACTGATGGGCTATTCTTATAGTAGAGAAAAGGAAAATTTTAAGGAAACATACAGTACTGTACTGTATCAGTAAGCATCCCTACAAAATACGGTAAATTTGGAAGACGCACCCGGAACCGATTTTTATTTCGGCAGTGTGATTTTCTAGTTTTTTATGTGATTTGAATAAATTGAAGCTTCATTTCTGTCAGAAATCACTCGTTTTTGAGTCTCCCCCCCTCCCTTAAAAATTGAAACAAAATTAAACTAACCAAACCTAACCATAACATAACTTAAAATAAGCCAAACCTAAACTAACCAAACTTAACCTTAACGTAACCTAAACTTAAACTGTCAAGGTGAGTGAAGCGAACCAGACCTTAGCGGTGCTCCAGTGGCGCGGATTACGTCCACATAATTTTTAGATAATTTTATGAAGTTCGTTATTATTGATTTACGACGGAAAGGTTACCAAGAAAATTTCTTGTAAATTATGAGAGAAGGGTATTTATCAAGCTAGTTTTTTTGTAGCTCTTGCCAGGTGGATATTCCAATACTACCAAAAATAATATTAATTTATCAAGGTAAATATTGTAAGGTATTCAGTTTAACTAGCCCTGCCTCTACTTCTTGATACTACTTGATAGTGCCCTCACTATCATTAGTGTTACAGCTAAATAATATTAAAAAAAAATATTCCTTCAAGTTTTTGGTGATTTTTTGTAAGGAAATAAAGCATTTATATTCTATATAATAATTTCCCAAGTTGTTGGTTAAGGGGTGTAACCACCATAAAGTATTACTGATCAAAACAAATATTTTAGCAAAAAAAAAATTAAGAAAAATAAATAAATAAATAAATATTATGGTGGCCACGCATGATTATATGTCCGGTATTACTTGACAAGAGCAGTCTGGCATTAGTACCAATGTGAGGAAATTTCTCTATTGAAGATAAAATCTACCTTACCTCAAGAAAATGACAAAGTGCATGAGGAATGCAGTTTGTGTTTAAAATTTAAGAATCATTCTTTTTGCAGAAAGGAATCTTTTTATATTTTAAAAGAACAAAATAGAACACAACTGTAGATTTTCAAAAAGGTTAGGTAGGTTAGTTTTCTTTATTTTAGGAACAATAAATTATATATATAAAACTCTATAAACGAAATAACACTTAATCGCAGAAAGTAAACATAGTTGTACAGAGACAGCTCCTCTTGTTACAGAAAACAGAAATGTTTTTAAAAATGAACTTTCACAGTGTATTCCTCCTCCATTTTTTGGCCTGTTTTACGAGGTAAGAAAGTTTTTATCTTCTCTGGAAACATTTCCTCAAGCTGGTGCTGAGGTCGGACCGCTCTCAAGTAGCCTAATACCATATGTTTACCTTGACATTTAAGAATAAGACCTTTTTAACTTTTATCCAAATCTTTAAGCAGTTCCATATATTAGCAGCATAAAAAGTGTAATTGAAGGAGATCGAGCACCTGGGTATCTATTTCAAATTCATTTTCAGATATACCTCATCACACTTTTGTCTGTAAATTTCATCCCTATCATTCTGCATCGTCTGGTGTACCCATGTTGATGAAGGACTTGGGTGGTCTAGACAAGTCATGGGTATTGTTGCATTTTCAACCAATGTGCGACCCCCGCTAGCACATTACGAGCCAGTTCCTGCTAATTAAGGTATCCATTCTAGGTTAGGTTAGGATGGTTTTTAAGTTGAGCAATTTGTTGGAGAGCCATATTGGTTGGAAATTTCGTCGTGTCATATAATTCCCCTATTTCAATATTAACACTTATATTTACATCAACACATTGTCTTGACGAAACTAGTCATGTTTACCCTTAATATTACTGCCTGGTATTGTGCACTTCATTACTTCTAGATCTTGAAAATTAAACAAATCAAATGTTGTCAGGTTTTGTTTACGTTTGGAAGTAACTTACAGTGACCCAAACTAATTCAAGGTTAATTCATTGAAGTATTTATCACCATATACACTCATTGATACAAAATTTATTATTTTAGAATAAAAATAAAAATAGTATCATTTGCTGCTTATGGAAACTTGGCAGCATGGTACAAAAATAAGTAAAATGCCTCTCTAATTACGCTTTTACATGAGTCGGAAATAGATTTGTTGAAGCTTACTACCAAACCCGAGACCCCTAGGGATGATAACGACGGACCTATGTTTATTTCCAATTAAAGTGTAATGTAATATTGTATTAAGAACATAAGAATGGAGGAAACTGCAGCGGGCCTATTGGCCCATACTGGGCAGTCCCGTTTACACCCAACCCCTATTGCTCATATGAGCATCCAACCTATGTTTGAAGCAATTCAGCGTATTCGAGTTAATGATGATATTTGGTAACTTGTTCCATTCATCCACTACTCTGTTTCCAAACCAGTGTTTACCTATTTCACGCCTAAATCTAAATTTGTCTAATTTAAAACCATTGTTACGAGAGTTCGCTCTGGTTGGATGGTTTGAGTACCTTTGTAATGTCCCCTTTGTTTAGCCCTGCCTTCCCTTATACACCTCTATCAGGTCGCCCCTCGCTCTACGTCTCTGAGGAGTGCAAATTAAGATCTTTAACCTGTCTCTATACTCAGGTTCTATGCAGGATTAGTCTTGTCATTGTTCTCCTGGGGGGGCAGTCCGCGGGCGGCAGGGGCAGTCCACTTGGTACGTCATACTCATCATCCATATCTGCAGCTACTGGAGACGTTAATCCATCCCTTTGCATCGGCGGCAAGTTAATCCTTGTCGTGTCTGACCTAACACCTGACCCACATCATCACGGCCCCCCCCCCGCCACACACACAACCTGTAACCTGTTGAGGATTAAGGAAACAACTTCAAACAAGTACGCCAGTGAGCTCATGTGGTGTGGGTCAGGTGTTAGGTCAGACATGACGAGGATTAACTTGCCGCCGATACAAAGGGAAGGATTAACGTCTCCAGTAGCTGCAAAACCATGCAGTCTCGGGTCATATCAGTTCATGTACAGCCGACCAATCCACCAGTTACAAGCAATTCACTTCAGTTCTGCACAAAAATCTTAAGTGCCCTAGAAAAGTTAACTGGTGAAGAAGATAATACAGCTACCAGGGCAGATGTTGGTGTTCTACTTGGTGCGTTGCAATCATTTTCCTTTTTGTGCTTTCTTGGCCTGTGGGGACCCGTCCTTCTAGAAATTAACGACACACAGACTTACCTCCAAACCAAGGGCTTGAACATACAACAATGTGATATAAAACTCAGGGCATTAGAAACATTTCTAGTTGAAAACAGGGACAAGCTAGTGAGTAATGGAGTTAACTATGCCAAAGAAATTTGCAATGATCTGGGGATAGTCATGGAGCGTCAGCGTCGACCCAAAAAGAAGAAACGAATGTTTGGTGAAGGATCACGAGATGCTGAATTGCCATACGACATTGAATTGAGGAGAGAAATGTTTTCTTCGCTGGACAGAGTGATCCAAGAAATAACTGAGATTTCAACAGCTTCATGAACTTGCTGAGAAATATGCCTTCCTTACCCCATTGAATCTTTTGGATGATAAATATGAGTGTCAAATAGATCACGATCACGACGACATTGATAAAGAGGAGTTCCTCGTTGAGAGAAAAAGACCAGCATTTTGTTGCTGTTGCTGCTATAACTATTAAAGACAGAATACAGACGTGGAAAGAAGGCCCCCTTGAACTTTTGCAGTTTATTCAAAAGTATAACCTTGGGAACTCGGTTCCAAATATAGTAATAATGCTGAGGATTTTCCTCACAATTGCTGTTAGTGTTGCTACCTGTGAGAGGAGTTTTTCGAAACTAAAACTGATCAAGAATTACTTAAGATCTACTATGAGCACCTTGCGGTTGAGAAATCTTGCCATACTGTCTATAGAGCGACAATTGACAGATTAAATAGTTTTTGACAATGTCATTGAAGAATTTGCCAACAAAAAAACAAGAAAAGTTACTTTGTAGAAAGTTGTAGTTTTCATTTCAGAAATAAAGATGGTCCTAATTTTTTACACTTTTTTACTTTTTTCCCTATCCTATATGTCGTTTTTGCTTTTTGTTTAACTGTTACTTATAAAGTTTAAGTATGTTTGGGGTGTATTTAAAGCATACTATATTTGAGTATGTGAAAGTACAGTAATATTATAATGGTACACAAACTATTTAATATATATACTGTATATATATATATAAGAGTGAGTCACTGTGCAATATGTATTTTTTGTGGGGGCACGGATGGGGGGTGGGGCGGCAAACTCAAGGGCCGCCCCGGGCGGCACACACTCTAGCTACGCCACTGTATATATATATGCCTTATATATATATATATATATATATATATATATATATATATATATATATATATATATATATATATATATATATAAAGAGAGAGAGAGAATAATAAAATAGTAACGTGCCTTTTTGTAGTACTGTGGGGTTATGAGATATTGGTTCACACTCAGGATGGGATGGAGAAAGGAAACTCACAATGTGCTCACTGTATACATATTGTATTGGATGTACAATGCAGCTTGTTGCTGGGTAGGTAGCATGGTAATAAGCATTGAGTAGAGAGAGCTGGGTGGTGAGGGTGGCCAGAGTGAGGGCACACGGCTTGAGGGACGCCTAGGTTGCCGGCAGGAGCGGGAGCCGCCAGGCTGGCGCGGACGAGGTGTTGCTTGCTGGTGGCACTGGGTAGAAAAGAGGCTGGTCACAGCGGTGTCAGGTCTTATAAGGCGGGGGTATGCGTGGGTAGATAGTTGACCCTCGCTCCGTGGGCGGCGCTGGAGGCGTAGGCTGGGGAATTCGAGAAGGTTCGGTGCTTGTAGGGGAGGAATCCACTACAGTACAAGTTTAGACTTAAAATTCAGATAAGGACAGTTTACTGCTGTCCTTTTTATTTAAAAAGTAAAGGACAATCAGGTCTAAAAGAGGACAGTCCTTCGCCATCTCCCGCGGCTGAGCTGTGGCGAAATGACCGTACATTACGAACACACATCAACACATCAGACATAATTATAGTCTTTGCCGACATGCTTTCCTGTTCACTTTAAAATGGATACATCAAAGTTTGAGTTTTTCTTTCGTCTTTTTATTCAAGTGATTGATTACGTCAAGTAAATAGCATGGATTTTTACTTTTATCCTCTTCGCCACCGATAGGCTTGTTAGCTGCTTGGGTGATCGGTCACGTCTCGTATTACTTTTCCTTTTCATTTATCTTCTTCACCAAAAGACCGGCTCGCTAGCCGCCCGAGCGATCGGTCACGTCTCTGTCACGCACTGTTGGCAAATACTGGGCATGCACCGGCTCCTGAATGTACCTGAACCCGCTCCAGTGTTGGTCAAGTCTTGTCTTGAAAGAGCTCACACTCGGTGCCGTCACAACACTTTCTGGTAGATTGTTCCAAGAGTTTACAACCTCACCTGAAAAAGTTTGCCCTCACGGTTTTCTGGACTTGCGGCTTCTTCAATCTTGAGCTGTGACCCCTTGTGGGGCGAGCGTCCGCCAGCTCCAAGTAAGGACACTCAACTGAGTAGTGCCCCCTGAGATGCTTTACACCTCAACTAGGTCCCCCCTTGCCCGTCTGAAGTATAAGCTAGGCAAGTTCAGGCACTCCAATCTCTCAGGGTAGCTGAGGTGCCGAAGTGCAGGCACCAATCTGGTGGCCCTCCTTTGAACATTTTCAACCAACTGACAGTCCCTAGCATATCTCGGGGACCAGATGGTAACAGTACTCCAGATGGGGAAGCACTTCACTCCTGAAGATCGTTACGAGGGACGGACCGTCTAGATATCTGAACGACCTTCTTATAAGACCCAATAATTTATTTGCCTGATTTACCTTCTTCTCGCAATGGCCCGAGAACTTCAGCTCATTGTCAACATACACACCTAGGTCCTTCTCACACACAGTCTCAACTATAGTGCAGTTTCTTCATCCCGTTGGGACATATGATACGCCTCCTTACCGTTGGTACGCCCCAGGTGCATCCTCTTACACTTCGTGACATTGAATCTCAGCAGCCATTTCTTCGACCATTCCTGGAGCCCACAAAGGTCCTTCTGCAGTTCTTCACAGTCCGCTTGGTTCTTAATTTCCCGAAATAACTTGGCGTCATCGGCAAACATTTGTATGGAGGAGTGTACAACGTCAGGCATGTCATTTATGAAACAAACAAACAACAGCGGGCCCAATACATTGCCCTGTGGTACCCCACTTGTGACAGGTACAGATGACGATTTCGTGCCATTAATCACCACACACTGCTTGCGGTCATGTAGAAAGTCTTCTATCCATGCCAGGACATTTCCCAACCTGTACCCTTCCAGTTTGATTTCCCACCTTTCGGGGTACACCGTGAAAGTGCCTTGGCAGGATCTAGGTAACATTATCGATATTACCACCCCGTTCCAGAATATAAACCCAAATATCCAACAATACCTTGAGCAATTGTGTTAAGCAGGGCGCCCCTGCATAAAACCGTTGGCAATTCTCAAGGTTGTTTCAGATTATGTTCCATTATGTCTCTGATAATAATCTTCCCAAGCACTTTACATATTATGCTGGCCAGGCTCATTGGTTCAGAATAATTAGATATTTTGAAGATAGGGACTACATAAGCCACTTTCATTCACTGGGGACCATTTGTTCATCCTATATAGCATTTACAAAACAGAATCTTCAGGGGCTCTGCAAGCTCGTTGCACAGCTCTCTTAGCACTCTAGGATGCACCATGTCAGGTCCGGGACTCTTATGGACCTTTAACCTGGACAGTTTATTTCTAATACCCTCTTCTGTGAACACAATGTGGGTCAGTGCTGTGTCGAACCGTCTGTCCTCAAACGCAGGAAGGTTAGTTGCATCCTCTCTTGTGAACACTGAGGAAAAGAAGCAGTTCAATGCCTCAGCTTTATCCTGGTCAGAATCTGCGTAACTACCATCTTCAAGCCTCAGGTCTGATACTCCTACTCGCGTTTTCAATTTCGACTTTGCATAGCGGTAAAACGCCTTTGGGTTTGACTTGACCTCGCGTGCAACCAGCCTCTGGAACTCCTTTTCAGCCCTCCTACACTCTATCTTTGCTTGGTTTCTGGCTCTTGCATACATCCTACTGTCTTGCTCATCGTTTGACCCAACCCACGTCTTGAATTTCTGGGT
>NW_024736234.1:0-18108 GCF_018991925.1 Homarus americanus
GTAATGGACTCCCCAATGTAATTATATATATTGTCTTACTGAAAAAAATGCGGTGTAACCAAGATTAAGTTTTATAGAGTTTGTATTTAAGGATTATTCTCCTATACTTCTCTTAGATTCTGAATATATTTTTGTTTTATTATTTCAGTGTATTGTAATGTGTAGTTAGTTACACTATAGATATATAATAATTGCTTTAAGTTTGTTTGGGAGTGTGGAAGGTGTTGTGGTGTGTGATGTACAGGTGTGTACAGGTGGTGGTTACACTTGACTTCGAGGCAGGTGTGTATAGGTGCCAGATACACCTATGGTTACAACACAGGTGTATCCGGCAGCAGTAGTAACAAAGGGGCTATATGGGCTCCGGCGGCCATGTCGTGACACCGGCCGGCAGAATCCCCCAGTGAAAAAGGGAAACAAGATGGCCGTCCCCCATTCAATATGTAAACAACTCGACCTGAAATGTTGTTTATTGGACATTTTTCTCATTAGGGAGTCGAACCCTTGTTTTGAGTTGGTGTTCAACTACCGTGGCTGACGGCCATCACCTGTGATTCAACTGGTAGAATTAAGTGTAATAATAATATTAATAATAATAATAATAATAATAATAATAATAATAATAATAATAATTAACGGTTTATTGAAAGAGCTTGGCAGCCAGAAGGCTGAAAATATACAGTTACATATTTGGGGAATGGGTTTCGAATTACAAATAATATACAAGTAACATAAGTGATACAAATAAGATATATAATAACTAGATGGGAAAAGCTCAAACTACAGTGCATTTCAACATAGTGACAGTGCAAGAAGTAGTATTTACTGGGAGTGAATACACTGGTTTATTACAAGTTATTGATAATTTTACAATGGTTGGGACTGGGCTGTTCTTATAGCGATCAGTTCGTGCACTTATGGGCTGGATGCGGTTGTGGTGTCAAACAGCAATTCTCGGGCTAGGGATCTCAGGTGGTAGTTGGAGCCGGTGTCGAGGATGGTGTAGAAGCTTCTTAGCAAATTTGCAGATGTGGTCGTGGTGATGGTCAGTGAGAGTCGAAAGGGTCAGTGTGTTGAGCGCTTCTTGATATGTGGAGTAGGAAGGGGAGAGAATAATCTTGCATGCCCTCTTTTGCACTTTTACTAGGTGGGCATCTTATCAAATGAACCCCTGTCCTAATGGGCCCTAGTCGTAATGGGCCCCAGTCCTATTGGGTCCCAGTTTTAATGGGCCCCAATTCTAATTGGTCACATTTCCAATGGTTCTCAGTCCTAATGAGCCTCAGTCCAAAGATACCACAGGCCTAATGGTTCCAGTCTTAATAGACCTCAGTCTTAATGAGTCCCAATCCTGACGGCTCTCAATACTAATGGGCCTCAGTCCTAATAGTTTAAGGTTGGGACCCATTAAGACTGGCTTCTATTTACCTTACAAGCACTGTGTTCTACCGTGTCATCCCGTGTGTGTGTGATTTCCCGTGTCAGGTGGTATAATACGCAGGTGAGTGGCTGCCAGGTAGGGTGGGTGGGGGTGGGCACCTTGATGCAGGGGAAGGTGAGTTCCTGATGCTGATTCACACCAGTGTCATGATGAGGTAATCTTATCACCTTATTAGTGTACGATGAGTGGGTGGGCGTGGTGTGGAGGGGTGGGGCGCGTAAGGGGTAGGCAGCAAGGGGCGTGGTGTATGGTGGGGGGAGGGTAAGGGGCGTGTAGGGGTAGCTAAGTGGGCGTGTTGAGTTGGGCAAGAGGGAGGCGTGGCGGGTGTAGGGGCGTGTATAGGAGGCGGGAAGTGGTGATGGCGCGCGCCACTAATCACTCTGACCTTACTGAACACAACCCATTATACAGCATAATTAGTGTTGCTTCCATCAGCCTCACACAGTCAAACACACTATTTACATTTTCTCTTCACATATATTTTATTTTATTCGTTTCAAGTGGGACTCGAATTTCAGCCTTGGAGTTGAAGAGGAATTTTTTTAGGAGAAGTTGAAAAGAAATCGTGTTTAGTTGAAGACGAATGTGTTCTTATATAAAAGTGAAGGAATTAACCAGACGTGTTTGATTGTTTGGGCGTCTCTATCTCTCACACTCGAGTCCAAGATGTCCCCCTTGAGGACGGTGTTCGTGTAGCGTCGTCAAACTTGCTCTTGGTTTTTATTCAGCAGGAAGAGCTACACCCGCCACCTGGTGTTGGCCGTGTCTGGTGACCATCATATTAACAAGGCCGCTCTCTCATGCCTTGTCCACACGCCACCCCCCACCTCCATATTGTACCGTCTTGTCCTTTATTAACGGTGGTGTTACTACAGGCAGCGTGGTGTGGGGGGTGGGCCGCTGCTTCACATTGTTCAGTCTTTGACGTGTAACACAAAACGTGAGATGTTGTGGTCCTTCACTACCTCACAACACACACACATCTCCTAGTTACCACATGCTGTTGTTATTAAAGCTCCACCAATGCGTACGCGTCGCTGTCTCGTCCTTTGCTCCGCCGACCATTACAGTGTGTAGCTGTAGGACTCGCCGCCGTGTTTGTTTCCTGTAGCGACACTAAACTCCCGGAAATTTGTAGGTGTTAAGCTGGAGCGTTTGAGCTGTTGTTGTCGTCACCTTGTTGATGTTTTGTAGGTCCGTGTTGGCTGAGGATTGTTGTTAGTGTTTCTTAAGGCATTAATAAACTAGTCATGAGGTTCTATAGAATTATATCCTGCTGTTCTTTTTGTTCTTGTTCTTTTTATTGTTGTTGTTGTTCTTCAGTTGCATAATTCGAGTTTTGATTATCAGTAGAAGTTTGACGGGCTGGATTCTCTTATCGTTTCTTTAATTCATAAACAAGAACCGTAAACACAAGAGCAAAACAAAGACATAACCAATGAACTGAAAACAAATATATTGAAGGTTTAAATTTCTGGGATAGATTTAAATAGATCTTGGGTATATTTTCTCGTTCTTAGTGGTCAGGCCAGGCCAGGTCAGGTCATGTCATGTTAGGTGTACCGAATACGCTAGCAGAGGTGGTCAGATGCCTTGGGAATACTGCAGAGTAATTGAGGTCAGGTCAGGTGGCCTCAATACCTGCTTCAAGGTATAATAGAGGTGAAAAATAATGGGTTTCTTGATTGGATCTGGTTAAGTCAGGTCAGGTAAAGTCAGATACAGAGGCTGGGTGTATGACTGTGGGTTGGTGGGTGTATGACTGTGGGTTGGTGGGTGTATGACTGTGGGTTGATGGGTGTATGACTGTGGGTTGGTGAGTGTATGACCGTGGGTTGATGGGTGTATGACTGTGGGTTGGTGGGAGTATGACTGTGGGTTGATGGGTGTTTGACTGCGGGTTGGTGGGTGTATGACTGTGGGTTGGTGGGTGTATGACTGTGGGTTGGTGGGTGTATGACTGTGGGTTGATGGGTGTATATTTGCGGGTTGGTGGTGTATGACTGCGGGTTGGTGGGTGTATGACTGTGGGTTGGTGGGTGTTATGACTGTGGGTTGGTGGGTGTATGACTGTGGGTTGGTCGTTATGACTGTGGGTTGATGGGTGTGTATGACTGTGGGTTGGTGGGTGTATGACCGTGGGTTGATGGGTGTATGACTGTGGGTTGGTGGTGGGAATGTGGGTTGATGGGTGTTTGACTGGTTGGTGGGTGTATGACTGTGGGTTGGTGGGTGTATGACTGTGGGTTGGTGGGTGTATGACTGTGGGTTGATGGGTGTATGACTGCGGGTTGGTGGGTGTATGACTGCGGGTTTGTGGGTGTATGACTGCGGGTTGGTGGCTGTTTGACTGTGGGTTGGTGGGTGTATGACTGTGGGTTGATGGGTGTTTGACTGCGGGTTGGTGGGTGTATGACTGTGGGTTGGTGGCTGTTTGACTGTGGGTTGGTGGGTGTATGACTGTGGGTTGATGGGTGTATGACTGTGGGTTGATGGGTGTATGACTGTGGGTTGGTGGCTGTATGACTGTGGGTTGGTGGGTGTATGACTGTGGGTTGGTGGGTGTATGACTGTAGGTTGATGGGTGTATGACTGGGTTGGTGGGTGTATGACTGTGGGTTGGTGGGTGTATGACTGTGGGTTGATGGGTGTATGACTGTAGGTTGATGGGTGTATGATTGTGGGTTGGTGGGTGTATGACAGTGGTGACAAGGATTATTTGAGCTTGACAAAATTTAGATAGATAGCAGCATGGTTTAGTCGTGTTCAGTTTAGTTTAAATTGTGTTTAGGTTAGGTTGGGTCATGTCAGGTACAGAGTTTGGCCAGGGTCCTTTATTCAAGCTGTCAGGGTTAAACTTCCTTCCTAGAAAGATGAACACACGAACCTACGGACGACACACGAACACAATAACACATGATCATACACGGAAACGAACACACGAATGGACATACTCAGGATATCGGGGAATAAATATAAAATTATAAAAATGCATAAAAAGTCTTTGACGGATAAACAACTTTGTAATGTTAGAATCGATATTACTGATATTATAGAAAATCAAACTAACTTCCTTTAAACACTCTTGGCTCTTCCTGTGTATAAGAAGAGTTTAATCTGGTATATTTTTTTTTCTAGTAATTGGTGTTATCAGGGGAAGAGATTGTGTCGTTTGTGGTCTGTCATTCAAGGTTGTTTAGTGTTTGAAGCTCGTTAATTCATTATGCTTGTAGCCCCCATCTCTGCATACAACCCTGGTGCTTCTTGCTGTTGATACTCCCACGAAAATAAATTGTCAGATTAACGAAACGAAGATAAAAAATTTTGTTTTAATTCACGGATTAACCATACTTCACCCAATCTAACTTAACCTATCCTATCCTAACCTAACCTAACCTAATCTAATCATAATTGTGTTTTAAAAAAGGTTTACAGGCATAGGTAACAAGCTGGTCCTTTAACGGGAGAACACAAGGCTTCCCAACCCTCACCTGATGAAATAGAATCACTATACCCAACCTGATCTAATTAAGGACACGTTAGGCTTTGTAAGATAGTTTAGTTTGAAGTGTTGTGAATCTCCGTGGGTGTTATAGATTCACTTGGTATACTACATGTGTAAAGTCAGGATATATACAATGTGTGTTGATTTTTCTACCCGTGTGTTAAATATTTTTGTGGGGAGGGGGAGGTATTTTCCTGTCGGTTTCCACTCTAGCTTTCCACCAATGTTATTTCACCCTTCTAGATTTCTATACCCTTTGATCCACCTTACCTAAGAGTGGAATGAGATAAATAGAATTGGTGGAGTGGAATGTCTGTATAATTGATGTCAGGATCCAACTCTGCCCTGGACGACACAGGATTGATCGTCACTGGTGTTGTAAGACTGTACAGAAAACCGCCTCTTGTGTTGTTCCCACGTATGGAGCGATGAAGGTAAACTGAACAAGCACGCTGGGCAATGCTCGTTGTTGTAGTGGAATACACACGAAACCCAGTCAGTTGAGGGTGTAAATCTTCGCCTGCCTCTGGAATGCACTACACACGCTATGCCAAAACTGAGATATACTCGGCATGTCAACACTGAGACACACATGCTATGCTAACAAACATATACTCACATAAACTATGCCAATATTAAGACACATACACTATGCGAAACACCGGCTGTGCCTAAACTAATGATTCCCCGCTCTACATGAACGCTGAGATAACAAGTTGACTTTTTTTATCGAGGAGGAGCCAAAGTCTTTCACGATAGTCACCGTCTTAGCTAAACTTGTTAACATGGTTAGCAACTTCTGGAAACATCGCGCTTAACCGAGTTATCAAGTTGTGAATAAGCTGACTCACAAAGGAGACGTATTCCTCGACGAATTAATCTTACCAGCTTACAAGCTCTTTATTAATTAATGACAAGCGTTACACCTGTCCGCCATTCTAGGCCACGCCTCTCACCCCCCCCTCCCCTTAAGTCAATAGCCTTCAAAAGCAGTGAAAGACGAAATTGGTTCTTATAATCATGACTGCTTTCTCGGGACATTGTGTATACAACACACTCTAAACTAAGCCTAGGTACCTTCTTAACCCCTCATAATCCGCCGATGGAAAGTCTGGGACTCTGACCATATTTTCATTATTTTTCCTTTCCAAATTTAGGGTAAACCTGATTTCTCTGTGATCACTGTTCCCAAGTTCTTCCCCTATTGTGATATCTCTGATAATATTTTCTTTATTTGTTCATACTAGGTCTAATATATTGTCACCTCTAGTAGGTTCTGTAATTAGTTGATTCAAAAAATTGTCCTGTACTGCGTCTAGGAAGTCTTCAGATTCATAGTCACCTACAATGTTGTCCCAGTCAATATTTCTGAAGTTGAAATCCCCCATAATGCATAGGTTGTTGTATATTGCTGCCCTACTCATTTCCTGCCATATGGGCTGAGTTGCTTCTTTCCCAAGACTTGGGGGCCGGTAAATCACTCCCATAATTAGTTTTCGCTTCTTTCTGCCATTTCTACCCATACAGACTCAGTTCCTATTTCACCCTTTATTGTATTATTAATGCACCATTTTAATGTATCTCTGACGAAGAGTGCAACTCCTCCCCCCTTCCTACCTTCCCTGTCCTTGTGAAAAAGGTTGTACCCTTCTTTGTGTTACTCAGATAAAAAGTTCTTGCTCGCCAGATTCATCCAGGTTTAGGTGGCTACTATGACGTCTACATTCTCAGTACATACAACCGCTCTCAGCAAGTCTATTTTATTTCTAATGCTCCTACTGTTTGTATAGTACACATTTAAACCTACCCTTCCCTGGTCCTGTTTTACCCCTTGTTCTGAGTAACCAATTATACTCCCCTCTATCTACTGGCGAAACTTCCCCTTCGGAGTGACAATTTCACGCTCCAGACAAGTGTACCCCGTCACGACTGTACAGGTAGTCGTTGCCGTAGAATCGTCGCCAGTTATCAATGAACGCCCAACCATTGCTTACACAATGTTTTTTTTATTCCAGTCGGCAATTTATAGCAATTGCCTTGGACAACCTTTCACCGCCAACTCCTCTTCTAGACGAGACACCACATACTATTGGGTTCCCTACCCTATCACTAATCTTCCCTAATGCCTCCCTATACCTGCTGAAAAGTTCCTCACTCCTAACCTTTCCTATGTCGTTGCCTCCTACTCTAAGACACACTACCGGATTGGTACTTCCCCTGACAAGACTCTATCTATCCTCTCAGCTACATGCCCTATCCCAGCCACAGGAGAACACACCTAAGTCCTACGTTTCCTATCTCTTGCACAAAAAGTCTAATCTAAGAACCTCACCTAATGTCTACATTATTAATATAATGAGCACAACAGGGAGGAAAGGTTATCCTGTAGGCAATTGTACATAGTTACAATTCTCTCTCTCTCTCTCTCTCTGTCTCTCTCTCTCTCTCTCTCTCTCTCTCTCTCTCTCTCTCTCTCTCTCTCTCTGTGCCCTATTGGACATAGGAACATTAATAGTAGCAGACAAGTCAGAGGAAGAGAGACCAGTTCTGATCACTGTGGATTTACAACGTGAACTGGATGATGTAAGGAGGGAGAGAGATGTTCCTCTCACTGAGAAAAAAAAAAGGATGGGAGAAGGAGAGGATTTATTTGCAAGACCAAAGAGAAAATACTTTTATCAAGGCTACTGCTGCGACTAATGATGTTTTAGTAGTTTTTTTTCTCTTCCCAAGTGATTTTGTTCTCAACTAGTGTCCCTGTAATATACTGGTCTGAGGAGGATATCAGTCGAGTACTGACCTTTCGCAGCTTAAGCCCGAAAGCTTATCACTACTTGCCTGATAGAAGTCAATTTCGTTTCCCATCTATCAGTACACTGCATCGTTGGATTCTCAGCTCAATGTGGAACCAGGTGTGTTGCATGCACTTCTGCAACTGTTGTACCATAAATGTGAGTCTATGGATGACTGTAAACGTCTACGTGTTTAATCTTTTGATGAAACAAGTGTCAGTGAAGGTAACACTTGTCTTGTGAGGTCATAATTCCTGTCACATCACTCACACCTGGAGGCAAAGGCAGCACCTGTGATCACCTGCTCTAACTCCCCCCCCCCCCCACCACCCATAATCTGATAATCTGTTGTCAGTGGCTGTAACACTTATCATATGAAGTCATAACTCCTGTCACCTCATGTCTACATTATTAGTATAATGGACAAACAGGGAGGAAAAGAACTCCTGTAGGCAACTGTATATATAGTCATCATTACCCTATCTTAAGCTGCAGTTATTTAAATACAAGACTATAACTGAAATACATTGTTTTTCTTTTAACCTTTCCTTCTGTGTATCACCCACCACACTGACTGGTGTCCTTAGCTAAAGTTATATGCAAGATTAAACTCTCTATTAGTATTATTTTCTATGTGAGATACTGAGATAACAAAGTACAGTATATAGAACCATAAAATGTTCTGTTTATAAGAGGTGAGAGGTAGGCGAGGAAGTCTGCCTGCTGACGTCAGCAAAGCTCCACCCACCTTGGCCTAGGCTAGCCTAGTCTAACCTGACCTAACCTAACCTAACCTAACCTTGTGTAAAACAAGTCTAGCCTAGCCTAGCCTAGCCTAGCCTAGCCTAACCTGACCTTATCTAACCAAAACTAACCTAACCTTGATCTGATCTGATCTGATCTGATCTAATATAGTGATTAGTTTTAATCAGATTGTTATACGTCTTTTTGATCAGTCTAAGTTTCTTTCATCTTACTCTTCATTTTTTCTCTGTTGTTCATCTTTGTTATATTGTTTTCTTTATGCTTTCTTTTCTTTCCCTCCTCCTCCTCTTCTTATTCCTCTATTGTTCTTTAAGAAATCAGGATAACTGTTAAGATTTGTTGACCAATTTTCTCTACATTTTCATTAAGAGATTACTTATTAAAACAACATTATCTGTATTTATATTATCTGAAGAGGAGTCCCGGCCACAACAAACGCCCCCCACACTAACATAATGAAACACTCCAGTAAATTATGTAAATATTCAAAAGGATTTGGATTTAATTGTAGTTTGTTTAATTTTAGGAACATTTCATTAGTGTTAACGGGAGGCAGGTAATGGCTATTATTAAAAAGCTTCCCTTATAATGACTACGGTCCCTCCAGCCAGACTTATACTAGCGTCTAAAGCCAAGGTGTGGTAGAGTCAAGGTTACCCACTGAAAAGTTTATTTGGATAAGTTCGGTGTGATTCTATTAGGTTTGGCTCCATTAGGCGGTGTAAGGTTACCTGGAGTGGATGATTATGTGTTGGGTGGGGCGGAGAGGAGTCACACCAGGTTAGTTAGACTCCAGTTAGTGTGTATTTTATCCCTTTAACTCTCAAAGGAAAATTAAATAGATTAGTTGTTTTATAAGATAATTATTTAATTTTAATTCATCGGTTTATACTTTCATGATGTTACGTAAGTCTATAAATTCACTTAATTATTTTAATGGCAGGATAATAAAAGATACCTGCTGTAATTACCGTGTTGGAAACTACAATTAGACAACCAAAACAGCATCATCGGCCATTACAGAGCGTTATTTTGTATAATGTAAGCACTTAAGTCAGTGGCCTAAAGCCTCAGGGCTGCTGTGTGAGGTGGTTCAGTCACGATACAAACATTACCAACATGTTTATCTTCACCAGGTGGGCTTAACATGACCAGGTGATGCCTTACTAACTCTTGGATTATTATTGTTGTTTAGTGAATTTGTATGAAGCTGCAAGATCATCTTACACCTCTTGGAGAAAATTGGGTAAAAAAAAATTTTCATCCCAATTTCCCCAATTGGTAGATATTTTTTTTTTTTTGTATTTTGGTATTCTTTAACCTACCTTACCTGACCTCACCTGACCTAACCTGAAAATAATCCTAGTGATAATGGTAAAAAATGCCAAATACCTATTGGAATAAAAACGAATATTAACCGATATTTTTGTATTATGGAGAAAACAAAATCTTCAAAAAAGTACAAAAAGTTAAAAACATAAATCAATATTTATAACAACTCCTCCAGGTATCTTTTGTTAGTTTCACCTTCAGTGTCCTCATGACTGTCCTTGTCATTTTACTATTGTTTGTCTTCCTGTATCTTGGATGTTCTCTATGTCACAGTTTGTGTTTGTTCTTTATTGTACTTCGTCACTGTCCATGTTTTACTGCATTATATTTCTTTGTTGTGATAAAATAGTTCCAAGACCTTCAGTTATAAACAATAATCATATGAAAGTCTTTGACAACAACTTAAATTATTCCTTATTTTCGTTACTTAGATCCATTGAATTCTTGTGTCCGTGTCCGTGACAATGATAATGAAAGGACTTATATTGAGTAGTCTCTCAGGTTTTCATTCGACTGTAAACATACAGTAAACATACAAAGCTGTAGTGAGACTGCTGGAGTTATGCTGCATCATATTAATGCAGCATGCAGCATAATGCGACCTCCTCTCCCTCCCTCCCCGACATGACAGCATAATGCAGCTCCCTCTACCTCCCTCCCCAGCATGACAACATAATGCAACTCCCTCTCCCTCTCTCCCCAGCATAACAGGATAATGCAGCTCCCTCTCACTCCCTACCCAGCATGACAACATTATGCAGCTCCCTCTCCCTCCCTCCCCAGCATGTCAACATAATGCAGCTCCCTCTCCCTCCCTCCCCAGCATGACAGCATAATGCAGCTCCCTCTCCCTCTCTCCCCAGTATGACAGCATAATGCAGCTCCCTCTCCCTCCCTCCCTCCCCAGCATGACAGCATAATGCAGCTCCCTCTCCCTCCCTCCCTCCTCAGCATGACAGTATAATGCAGCTCCCTCTCCCTCTCTCCCCAACATGACAACATTATGCAGCTCCCTCTCCCTCCCTCCCCAGCATGACAGCATAATGCAGCTCCCTCTCCCTTCCTCCCCTGCATGACAGCATAATGCAGTTCCTCCCTCTCCCTCCCTCGAGCATGACAGCATAATGCAGCTCCCTCTCCCTCCCTCCCCAGCATGACAACATTATGCAACTCGCTCTCCCTCCCTCCCCAGCATGACAGCATAATGCAGTTCCCTCTCCCTCCCTCCCCAGCATGACAGCATAATGCAGCTCCCTCTCCCTCTCTCCCCAGCATGACAGCATAATGCAGCTCCCTCATCCTCCTGCATGACTGGCATAAGCCACGCCTCCCCTCTCCCCTCTCTCCCCAGCATGACAGCATGTGCAGCTCCCTCCCTCCCTTCCAAGCATGACAGCATAATGCAGCTCCCTCTCCTCCTCCCTCCCCCAGCACTTATTTAGCATAATGCAGCTCCCTCTCCCTCCCTCCCCAGCATGACAGCATAATGCAGCTCCCTCTCCCTCCCTCCCCAGCATGACAGCATAATGCAGCTCCCTCTCCCTCTCTCCCAAGCATGACAGCATAATGCAGCTCCCTCTCCCTCCATCCCCAGCTTGACAGCATAATGCAGTTCCCTCTCCCTCCTTCCCGAGCATGACAGCATAATGCAGCTTCCTCTCCCTCCCTTCCCAGCATGACATCATAATGCAGCTCCCTCTCCCTCCCTCGCCAGCATGACAGCATAATGCAGCTCCCTCTCCCTCCTTGCCCAGCATGACAACATTATGCAACTCGCTCTCCCTCCCTCCCCCAACACGTGGCATAATGCAGCTCCCTCTCCCTCTCTCCCCAACACCCAGCAGCATAATACGCTCCTCTCCTCCATCCCAGCTTGACAGCATAATGCAATTTCCCTCCCCCTCCTTCCCAGGCTTTGACAGCAGCATAATGCAGCTCCCTCTCCCTCCCTCCCTCCCCAGCATGACAGCATAATGCAGCTCCCTCTCCCTCCCTCCCTCCTCAGCATGACAGTATAATGCAGCTCCCTCTCCCTCCCTCCCCAGCATGACAACATTATGCAGCTCCCTCTCCCTCCCTCCCCAGCATGACAGCATAATGCAGCTCCCTCTCCCTCCCTCCCCTCCATGACAGCATACTGCAGCTCCCTCTCCAGCATGACAGCATAATGCAGCTCCCTCTCCTTCTCTCCCCAGCATGACAGCATAATGCAGCTCCCTCTCCCTCCCTCCCTCCCCAGCATGACAGCATAATGCAGCTCCCTCTCCCTAACTCCCTCCTCAGCATGACAGTATAATGCAGCTCCCTCTCCCTCCCTCCCCAGCATGACAACATTATGCAGCTCCCTCTCCCTCCCTCTCCAGCATGACAGCATAATGCAGCTCCCTCTCCCTCCCTCCCCTGCATGACAGCATAATGCAGCTCCCTCTCCCTCCCTCCCCAGCATGACAGCACCCTGAAGTTCCTTAATGAGTTGGGCTCTAGACTTATTGAAACTACCAGAGACTCCAGGGCATCGATCTACTATTTACAAGACAACCAATTGGGAGATGATGGTAAGGGAAGGCGAAAGACATCAGGTAGATTTTTACAGAACTTAATTTGGTTGGGACACAAAGACAGGCTGGAAGGGTGAGGTATGAGGATCTGGTAGGGTGGAATATGAGGGACTGGAATGGTAGGGTATGAGGGATTAACAGGGTAGGGTATGAGGGACTAACAGGGTAGGGTATGAGGGACTAACAGGGTAGGGTATGAGGAACTAGAAGGGTAGGGTATGAGGACTGGCAGGGTGGGGCATAAGAGACTTACAAAACTGGGTAGAAGGGTGTGACAATCTCCTCTTCTACACTAATCACGCCACACGTTCTCCCTAAGTCATCAAAAAATATACATTTGTCATGGTGTTCAAAAATTCCTCTTTTACCAACACAAGCTCTCGTTCTTGTAGCCATTGTGATTTAGGCTGAGGGGATAGAGAGATATAGTGAAAAAAGTAGGAACAGATAAAGAGAATGACAGACATAGATATGAGGATATAATAATTGTGGAAGGGGAAGGAAAGAGGAGGTGGAGATAGTGGTAGAGGAAGCAGGGAAGGAGAGTAGGGGAGAGAGAGTGATGATATATTAAGGTTAATAGAGACAAAGGGGGATAGGATAGGTAAAGAGGATACGACAGGGCAGATTTAATCTAATTTCATGGGTAAGAGATGGCAGGAAACCTAGTGAGTGAGTGAGTGGGACAACCATTGATCGTGATCACGCCCCAGTCCACAAGATCGTACACACAAGATAGTCAAAGGAACAGAGGGAACATATTCGGCTTGTTGTCGAACACTTGAATCAAAGGAGCAATAAAGTTATTACTGAGTCACTGCACGTTGACTACATATTATAGTGTTTGTAAAGATCTTTCTTGTTACACTGGTCGAGAAGATCAGATAGCGACCGTACGTGAGCTGTGACCCATATCTACAGAACCTCGACCATATTAGTTGTTAAAATTGTCTTCGTTTTCTTTGGTGAGTAATCGTGTATTTCCAGATGTAATAACTGAAATGTGTTCAGTGTCTCCAGCAGGACCCGGCTGTACTCTCTTATTGCTGGGACCTCTATCAATCTGCCTACACGAATATCAATAAGACCCGTTTCAACTTCTCTACAAACTTTAAGAGCGTTCGGTCGAGGAGTTCAGGTACGAAAAAAGTATGTTAAGTGAGAATAAATTAACACGAGGCCAGTCAGTGTGTCAAAACAAGGTCGGGCCCACATCAACTGGCAATATAATAACATAAGGCGGATCATGACGATAACACATTTGTGCTTATTGTTTCATCAAAGCACTTAGGCAACATGTTAAATCTATTGTTTGTGTGAAAGTAAAAGGAGAAGCTGTACAGGTTGATCCACAGTTCCTGTTTCAACATCTAACAAAAGCATCAGGGAGAGTGTAAGGCAGGTGAGTAGTGTAACCACCCACTGTACTCTCAAGGGTCTGGCCTAAGAAACACCTTATGGACTATGAGCTGTACACTGCTGCATCACATTAACCACTAGGAGTTGTAAACAAACACTCCAAAAGTGCCTTTATGGAGGAGACCGATGAATTTCAAAATGAACACTGTGACTCCTGTTGACTCGGTAGGGTCGTCAAAATCCTTTGTTTGTTGTGTCATATCGTCTAACACAAAATCGTAAACATACTTTTTGGAGCGTATCTACATCTTACAGCATGATGACACTAAATGGCCGCCTTAAAATGTTATTCTCAAAGACTTAATTATCCAATGAAAAATTCACCCACTAAAATTTAAGATCACGTTGAAGATAAACTCATTAAAGTTTTATACTGTACTATAATGGAAATTAAAGTTCACTCACTCGCACTCTTGGGCAGAAATTATAATTTAAGTTCTCATTTTAGAACAGTCTTGGCTGTTTTTAGGTCCTGCTATGGTTACTGTCTGAGTCATAATCAACCTCACTTGGCATCTTCTATTTCATTTTAGCGCATTTCATGTTGGTGTATTTCATGTTGGTGTATTTCATGTTGGTGTATTTCATGTTGGTGATCACCTGCCACCCACCAGAGACTTGGGAAGGTTAGAAATAGTGTCATCTCTGTGTTTTATGACGTCTTCGAGGTTTATATCTTCACCTCACCTCCTGAACCACATCCTCAAGACGGACCATTTCTTAACCCTGGTCGTCTTCTTAGCTAATCAGGCTTATTTAATTCTTCTCTCACAGCGCTGCGCCCCCTGGCGAGAAACTCTCCCTCATTTCTTGTAACTTTTAGAGAAGGAAAGTTTATTCTCAACTGGTTGTACAGATGAAGCGTCACAACTTCTCGATATCTTTGCTTTGTGATTATAATACCAACGTGTCTGAGTCGTGTATTTGTTTTTAAACTTAATGGAATAATATTTACCCAAGTTTAAGAGGCACTAAAGACATTATAAGGGCTGGATATTTCAAATTATCTGCATCTCTTGAATCACTTGAATCAGGAGTGAGAAAATGAAATTAAAACAAAAAAGAATTGTAAGTGAATGAAATATCGAAATCCTTGAAAAAAATAAATTTCTTAAAACAGTAATGGACTAAGACAGCAGTGGAAGGTAAGGAGATTGGTGGAAAAGAAAGGAGAAGACCGAAGGAGGAAGGTAAAAGGAGGGAAGATGGAGGGGTAAAATAAAGGGGAAAGGAAGATGAAGGGGGAAGAAATGAATGGGGGAGATGGAAGGGAGGAAGAAGGGAAGGAAGATGAAGGGGTAAGATGGAGGAGAAAGACGATGGGGAGAAGAAGATGAAGGAGAAGATGAAAGGTGGAAGATGAAAGGCAGGAAGCGACAGTGCAAAATAGATCGGCAAGAGACACAGTTGTACCAGAGGTGGTAAAAATATACACCAGGAAGGAATCAGATGTGGCAATGTAATACATTCTCTCTCTCTCTCTCTCTCTCTCTCTCTCTCTCTCTCCATATTATGTTGCTCAGATATCTCTCTCTTTTTCTAAAAATACAAAACTCAACTCAATAAAGGCAACACATGTACTGTACTATGACTGCCAGTGTATTATAGCATCAACATTATTATATATGAGTATATATATTATACTTAAGCCCCCCAGGTATCGTGTAATAGGCCCCTGTCTCATCAACAGAACGTATTATATAAATGGTTCAATACATCTGATATTATATTCAGATTCACCACCCTGTAACTTTCCACTGTCTATGAGTAAGACATGAGATTGACACGTGAGCGGGCAACTTACCCAAGAGGGCGAGACCCATAGCTCAGCATTCCTGTAAGCACGCACTGCGATGCCCCTAAGCTTCAGTAGCTCACCTCAACTCATATCGAAAGGACGTGACCAAACGTTTATCATACATAAACGCCGTCCCTTTCTCATTCACTCCTAGACAGTGAGACTTACGGTTGATATACACTCAGGAATTATATATACAACCTTTTATAATAAAACAAAAGAACTACCGTTTGGGTTTCGTTACTTAAAACCCAAATATAAATATGTGTGAACGGACTGGTTAATTGGACAAGCAGCCGATTCATATAGGTGGCAGCGGTGTGTACGGATTCTTCAAACTGGTAGTCGTATCATCCGTCTGTGTCTTGTGAAAAACAAGAAACCACACAGCAGTGACGCGTTACATAATCCGAGTGTTTAAAACTATATCCCGTATTGAGACGATATGTAGTGAGCGCTCCTTATCTCTGTCACATATAAATACGTGCAGAATTCGTAATATACAAATATTACAGCCTGTTGGTACATATCCAGATTGAGCCGGTTGAGATAGACTCCACTCAGCATTCCCTAGACATTACAGTGTTGCAGTGTTGAACAACAGTTTCGTAACCTGGAATTCAATTGGTATTTCACTAGCAGCTGAGCAGTATTGTTGTGTCGTCAGCGCGAATTACGAATTCCGGTGTCATCATACAGATCTCCATATATACGTGGACTGTAAAGATTTGGCACACGGCAGTTTTCGCCAGCGAACGACCAGTGTGATAACCAATCATCTGTTTTCTGATTGCCGGAGGAGGAACTCACCTAAATCAAGTGGACTCGTCTCTCACCAAAGCAGGAGCGTCATCTCGTTGCCAAGGAAACCAGCAGCAGCGCACGCATCCTAGGAAGAGGCAACACCCACCACTCCACTCAGAACTCTTGAAGGATGATCACATTTTCTATACAGACGTACTCTGTATAAATAGGTATTTAAATTACATAGTTTTACACACATGAACACGTTCGAGAGATATCTTCACACCCATTGGTTCGTCGGATAGGATTATTTCAATGATAAAGTGTCGAATGTAAGATTAATGTATTGAAATCCTATAATTTACAGTAGTTTGTAAGTGTCTGTCTTCTTATTGATAGTTTAAAATTAACTACAATTAATATTCATTTGTCTTGTAAATGAGAGGCAAGTGATCTACTTACTGTTAAGTATTCATTGACCCAAGGGGGCTAATAGATAATTTCTAAGTTTCCCATGTCTAATGTAGATGAAATCGAACGCCTAGCGCAACTATTTGCTGATAACAAACTCATCAATGATCAAGCCCAGACTGACATAGATTTTGAGTATGGAACACAGTTAAATGAGTAGGTAGGAAGTAGTGAGAAAGTTATAGACGAATCATTTGACGACTTAAACCGTCGTACCCTACGGTCTGGTAATCACTATAGTACCTCACCTAAGTATACTAAAGCAGTTACCCCTGTTACAGGTGATAGTGTGTCTGTTGCTAAATCGGTAACAACCTTATTAACCCAGCCTTCTGTTAAGAGTAAGAATACTAACTTGCTTAATACTAACACTAAAATGATATCTTCTAACCCTCACACCCTACTAACACACCTACAGCTGATACTGTTATTAATATCATGCAGCGCGGCGAATGTTCGAAATTTCACGGGACAAGACGATTATAGGGTCGCACATTTTATTCGTGCATGTGAAGATAGCATGCGCAATAGTCACATAACGACTGACGAAGAAAAGAAAGCATATGTACGTTCCCATATAACGCAGGGTTCCTATGCAGGCAGTCGTTTAAATGCGTTTGGTTTACAAAGCCCTGACTATGAAAAGTTCAAGCGAACGCTAATTGGGATTATTGGGGGTAGGTCACAGCTGGGCCAGCCGTCACAGATGACACAGATGCCTCACTCTCAGACTCCTTACGCGACACACTTAGCTTCGATCGCTCCTCCCCGCCTAACATATAAACAGAAAACATCGTTACGATGCGCACATTGTAATAAACGTGGCCACGTAATGGAAGATTGTTTTCAGCTCCGAGGTAATAGTGCAAATAAAGCCACACCCGGTGCAAAGCCATTCTCAAGGTCAAACAGACAGGGAGCTAAAGCAGCACCTCCTCCTCCTACCCAGACAGCGCGCAAATGGTGCGCTCTTCACAAATCGACATCTCATAGTTCACATGAGTGCGATATTCTAATAAAAGCTAGGGGAGTGGACCTAAGTGAAACGGAGGTGTCGTATAGGCGCAAGCAGAAACGTCCCCAGGACAAGTCATCGGGGGAAGACCAGCGCACACTACACCAAGGAGAGGGATAGATAGGGTAGTTCCCGCCCCTCCTCACAGCACTTCTATAGCGGCCTCATTAATAGCGGCGCTTAGAAAAGTGGAAGTGTTGTCAGTACCGGTGAGAGTGGATAATACCAGATTGGCTCTTGATCTAGACACAGGTGCTTGCGCTAATGT
>NW_024736235.1:0-3975 GCF_018991925.1 Homarus americanus
TTTCACGAGTTATTATGAGAATGTTTCAAACAAGGTGAAGGCAACTATTTTGTACACACAGAAGACTCTGATGATTATGACTGAAGCAATGCGTCGTAAATAATAACTTCAGACTTGTATACACGATGAAGCAACACTACAAATCTTTAATAAATATAAAACGGTGGTTCTAAGTTGGGATAATGGTAATAAGTATATGTTTAATTTCCTGTGCATTTGTCTTAGCAATTAATTCTACTATCATAATCTCTTCTTTGCCAGGCATACAGGATGGCATATATGATGTTTTCATGTTTGTAAACACACTTAAGATATTATACATTCATAATATTACGTTAAATTGTAATGATATAACATTGTTTGTCTTTAGGTTGTTGGCCAGAGTTAATGGTAATACGCCTGTGGTTCATTACGCTTCTTGATAAAAAACTTTTAATTAGGAAAAATACATCAAGTAGTTCTTAAAGAGAGTTGAGAGGATGGATATGTATGGTGTCAAAATTAACACGAAATTTCACGGATTGTTTTTAAGCTCCTACACTAAAACCCGCCGACCTAACCTAACCTTTTTACTCCACTCCACCTACTTACCCACCTGGACATAATCTAACCAAACCTGACATAATCTAACCTAACCTGGTATTATTCAACCTAACCTGATATAATCTTAACCTAACTCATACATAATTCACCTAAATCTGATTTAATCTAACCTAACCTGACGTAATCTAACCTAACCTGACATAATCTAATCCTAACCTGACATAATCTAACCCTAACCTGACATGATCTAACCTAACCTTGGGACATAATCTAACCTAACCCGACATAATCTAACCTAACCTGACGAATCTAACATAACCCGACATAATCGAACCTTAACCTGACATAATCGAACCTAACCTCCCTGGCCTGGATACATAAGCTAACCTAATCAAACCTAACTTTCCCAATTCCACCGACCGCAACTCATCTACCTATTACCTACCTAACTCAACTTAACTGAATCCAACCTGACTTAATCTAACCTAACCTATTGAAACTAACTTCAACCACTCACCCCACTAACACCACTTTGTAATCTCTTTGCACTACCGGCCACAGGATGAGTATAGCAAGTAATAACAAACTAGCTCCTCTAACTGGCAAAAATTAACAAAACCAACCTAACCTAACCCAACCTGACTTTACCTAACCTGACCTGGATCTATCCAACTTAACAAACATCTTTAGAATATAATAAAGCCGCTAGGGTTAATTCTAGGGCTATAAATATGGTTTTTTTAGAAAATTAAATGAGAGATGAGAACCCAAGTATTCTATGAATAAGATACTTGAGATATACATTACAGACAATCTGCCGCTTGCTTGAACCTCAATTACTACAGTTTACTTTATAATCTTATATCAATAATCTTAAATTCTTTCAAGACCTCTACCTTCACAATCTTCACTACATCTCACTTCACAATCTTCACTACATCTCACTTCACAATCTTCACGACATCTCACTTCATAATCTTCACTACATCTCACTTCACAATCTTCACTATATCTCACTTCACAATCTTCACTACATCTCACTTCACAATCTTCACTAC
Source organism: Homarus americanus (assembly GCF_018991925.1). NCBI lineage: Eukaryota > Metazoa > Arthropoda > Malacostraca > Decapoda > Nephropidae > Homarus > Homarus americanus. The sequence goes on from NW_024736235.1 coordinate 1,602, forward strand.
ATCCCACTTCACAATCTTCACTACATCTCACTTCACAATCTTCACTACATCCCACTTCACAATCTTCACTACATCTCATTTCACAATCTTCACCACATCTCACTTCACACTCTTCACTACATTTCACTTCACAATCTTCACTACATCTCACTTCACAGTCTTCACTACATCTCCTTCACTTCACAATCTCACTTCACAATCTTCACACATCTCACTTCACAATCTTCACTACATCTCACTTCACAATCTTCACTACATCTCACTTCACAATCTTCACTCATGTCACTTCACAATCTTCACTACATCTCACTTCACAATCTCACTACATCTCATTTCACAATGTTCACTACATCTCACTTCACAATCTTCACCACATCTCACTTCACAATCTTCACTACATCTCACTTCGCAATCTTCACTACACCTCACTTCACAATCTTCACTACATCTCACTTCACAATCTTCACTAACACCATCCTTCTTCACTACATATAACAACATCCATCATCACTACTTATAACACCATCCATCATCATCACTACATATAACACTATCCATCATCACTACATATAACACGATCCATCATCACTACATATAACTCCATCCATCATCACCACATATAACATCATCCATCATCACTACATATAACATCATCATCATCACCACATATAACATCTTCCATCATCACATACAACATCATCCATCATCACCACATATAACATCATCATCATCACTACATATAACATCATCCATCATCACCACATATAACATCTTCCATCATCATCACATACAACATCATCCATCATCACTACACTATTCATCATCACCACATATAACATCATCCATCATCACCACATATAACACTACATCCATCATCACACATCTCACTTCCCTGATACTACTACATCTCACTTCACATCTTCACTGCATCTCATACAATCTTCTTTCTTCACATCTTCACATCTCCTTCACAATCTTCTGATCTCCTTCACAATCTTCACCAAATCTTCACTTCACAATCTTTGTTGCATCTCACTTTGCATCTTCACATCTTCTTCACAATCTTACTGCATCTTACTTCCTCTTTTTACATCTTCTTTCATCTTCTCATCCCTTCACAATCTTCATTTTATTTACAATCTTCTCATCTGACTTCCATTCTTCCTCGTCTTTCTTGTTGTGTGTTTTGTTTAATCTTTGTTACATCTCACTTCACAATTTCATGTCTCTTCATCTTCACTGCATCCCTTAACAATCTTCACTACATCTCATTCTAATCTTCTTTCATCCCTTCACAAACTTCACTCATCTCATTACAATCTTCACTGTCTCCTTCACAATCTTCAATACATCTTTTAATCTTCACTGCATCTGCTTCCATCTTTCACTTCATATCATTACAATCTTTCCATATTTCTTACGTCTTTATTACATCTCCTTCACATTATTCACTACATCTCATTTCACAATCTTCCTCTTTTGTTTATGATCTTCACTTCTATCTCCTTTAATCTAATACATCTCACTTTATGTTTTACTGTCTCCTTCACAGTCTTCACTGCATCATGCGATATTTCTGCATCTCATTCTTCACTGCGTTCATAATTACTTCATCTTCACTCATCTCCTTCAGATCTTCACTGCATCTTTCACAATCTTCATATCTCATTCAATCTTCTACATCTCCTTCACAATCTTCACATCTCCTTCACAATCTTTACCATCTCTTCACAATCTTTAACCATATCTCTTCTAATCTTCATCTATTCAATCTTCACTACATCTCACTTCACAATCTTTACTGCATCTCTTCGTCTTCACTGTCTCATTCGTCTTCTCATCTTGATTCAATCTTTTTCATCTCCTTCACAATCATGCTACATCTCCCTTCACAATCTTCATCTCCTTCACAATCTTCATTACATCTCACTTCACAATCTTCACTACATCTCACTTCACAATCTTCACTACATCTCACTTCACAATCTTCACCACATCTGACTTCACAATCTTCACTACATCCATGCAATCTTCCACTACCACTTCTACTTCACAATCTTCACTAACACCATCCTTCATCACTACATATAACATCCATCATCCTTCTTATAACACCATCCATCATCATCACCATATAATGCTGCTCCATCATCACTACATATAACACGATCCATCATCCTACATATAACACCATCACCATCACTACATATAGAACCATCCATCACGACATATAACACCATCCGACATCATTACATATAACACCAACCATCATCACTACATATAACTTCATCCATCATCACTACATATAACTCCATCCATATCATCACTACATATAACACCATCCATCATCACTACATATAAAATAACCTATCAT
>NW_024736236.1:0-27563 GCF_018991925.1 Homarus americanus
TGTGATTAATGACAGCAGTGGGGCGAAAACGAAAAATGGCAACAATTGCCTTATATGTGATTAATGGCAGCAGTGGGGCGAAAACAAAAAATGGCAACAATTGCCTTATATGTGATTAATGGCAGAAGTGGGGCGAAAACAAAAAATGGCAACAATTGCCTTATATGTGATTAATGGCAGCAGTGGGCGAAAACAAAAAATGGCAACAATTGCCTTATATGTGAATAATGGCAGCAGAGGGCGAAAACAAAAAATGGCAACAATTGCTTATATGTGATTAATGGCAGCAGTGGGGACGAAAACAAAAAATGGCAGCAATTGCCTTATATGTGATTAATGGCAGCAGTGGGGCGAAAACAAAAAATGGCAACAATTGCCTTATATGTGATTAATGGCAGCAGTGGGGCGAAAACAAAAAATGGCAACAATTGCCTTATATGTGATTAATGGCAGCAGTGGGCGAAAACAAAAATGGCAGCAATTGCCTTATATGTGATTAATGGCAGCAGGGCGAAACAAAAATGGCAACAATTGCCTTATATGTGATTGATGGCAGCAGAGGGGCGAAAACAAAAAATGGCAACAATTGCCTTATATGTGATTAATGGCAGCAGTGGGGCGACAATAAAAAATGGCAACAATTGCCTTATATGTGATTAATGGCAGCAGTGGGGCGAAAACAAAAAATGGCAACAATTGCCTTATATGCGATTAATGGCAGCAGAGAGGCGAAAACAAAAAATGGCAACAATTCCCTTATATGTGATTAATGGCAGCAGTGGGGCGAGAACAAAAAATGGCAACAATTACCTTATATGTGATTAATGGCAGCAGAAGGGCGACAATAAAAAATGGCAACAATTGCCTTATATGTGATTAATGGCAGCAGTGGGGCGAAAACAAAAAATGGCAGCAATTGCCTTATATGTGATTAATGGCAGCAGTGGGTCAAAAACAAAAAATGGCATCAATTGCCTTATATGTGATTAATGGCAGCAGAGGGGCGAAAACAAAAAATGGCAACAATTGCCTTATATGTGATTAATGGCAGCAGTGGGGCGAAAACAAAAAATGGCAACAATTGCCTTATATGTGATTAATGGCAGCAGAGGGGCGAAATAAAAAATGGCAACAATTGCCTTATATGTGATTAATGGCAGCAGTGGGGCGAAAACAAAAAATGGCAACAATTGCCTTATATGTGATTAATGGCAGCAGAGGGGCGAAAAAAAAATGGCAACAATTGCCTTATATGTGATTAATGGCAGTAGTGGGGCGAAAACAAAAAATGGCAACAATTGCCTTATATGTGATTAATGGCAGCAGAGGGGCGAAAACAAAAAATGGCAACAATTGCCTTATATGTGATTAATGGCAGCAGAGGGGCGACAATAAAAAATGGCAACAATTGCCTTATATGTGATTAATGGCAGCAGTGGGGCGAAAACAAAAAATGGCAACAATTGCCTTATATGCTATTAACGGCAGCAGAGGGACGAAAACAAAAAATGGCAACAATTGCCTTATATGTGATTAATGGCAGCAGAGTGGCGAAAACAAAAAATGGCAACTATTGCCTTATATGTGATTAATGGCAGCAGAGGGGCGAAAACAATAGATGGCAACAATTGCCTTATATGTGATTAATGGCAGCAGAGGGGCGACAATAAAAAATGGCAACAATTGTCTTATATGTGATTAATGGCAGCAGTGGGGCGAAAACAAAAAATGGCAACAATTGCCTTATATGTGATTAATGGCAGCAGTGGAGCGAAAACAAAAATGGCGTTAAATGGCGTTAAACGAACGTTAAATGGCGTTAAACTAACGTTAAATGGCGTTAAACTAATGTTAAATGACGTTACACTAACGTTAAATGGCGTTAATATATTTTATGGGAAAAAAGGTGACGGGTGGTTAACGAAAACTAATCGAACAAACTTACCTCAATAAATAGGGTGCTGTACTATCCACGTTGACGACCACTGATGCACCAAACTGGCCTTTAACACAACAGTAACCGGAACCATCATCTATAAAGAAAAAATATACTAAATATTCTTCCATTGGCTCTCCTCAGGTTTTGGTACGAGAATTGTTTTTTGACGATTTTCGTTTTTTACTCAAATCTGACCTTTAATTCATTTGCAAGTTAAAGGTTTATAAAAAAAAATATTCATTTTTATTAAGTTGCTAATTTGCAAAAAAATGGATATTAAATTTGAGTAAAACACAAAAAATACACAACAAAAAACATTGATTTATCCAAAGGAACCAACCTACCTAACCTATAAGGAGGAGACTACTAAGTGGGGATATCCTCGGGTAAACATGGCGGGAACCTATGGACCAATATTAACAATAATATTACGAGAAACAAATACTTGCTGTAACATACAAGACCAAAATGATTGATACGTTTATTGAGATACAAAAAAAACATTAATACATCTCAAAGGGATGAAGTGACATAGGTCATCCTCACCCCAGTCCAGGAATGTCCCTCTCAGGACTCACATAAATCCCTAATATTTCATATAATTAGTTATAATACATAGTTATATTCTAGATGCAAAATTTCTATATTTCTTTAATATTTCATCTATTTTCCCATTTCCAAACATCCACTCTATTTGCATGGGGCCATTATTTATATGGGCATTTCTATATACATTAAGCAATGGGCATTCCAGTATATAATGTGGCAGGGTATGGGATCTGGATGTTCTACAAACTCTACATTCTTTATCCTGTTCACTTCTCTCAGCTCCAAGTTCCCAATAATATTTATATCCTAATCTTAACCTCATATACACTGAATCTTTCCACCTACTCCTATCTTTCCCATATGTAAATTTTGTGTTCATGAGAACATGATGGTAATGTTTCATTGTTTCACTTTTCTCGTATATTTCATTCCTTTTGAAATTATCTTCTATTGATTGTATTTTCCGTAATTTGCTCCTTAATTGCTTCAAGGTTTTAGTACATATTATGTCGATCTCGGCCTTTTCCGTGGCTCTTTTTGCTATTATATCTACTGCTTCATTAAGACCAATCCCCACATGTGAAGGGACCCATACAAATTGAACATTATGGCCATTTTTCCTTATTGTATTTACTAATTTTCTACATGAACCAATAATGTGTCCAAAGACTGGACTCCCACTGTTCAAAGAATCCAAAGCTGCCCTACTATCAACAAAAAAATATGCATCTTTATACCTCTTTACAACATTTTCCAATCCTACTAACATTGCATATAACTCAGCTTGTGTTGATGAAATAAAACTGCTCAACCGAAGTCCAATTTTGATGTCATCATTTCCTTGTTCTGTGTACTGTCTTATAAGGATCCCACACCCTGCCCTGCCACTTGACATAACTGAACCGTCACAATATACATGCAATGTGTTTATTTTAGGCAAATTACTAATCTTATTCCCATATAAAGCCCTTAACTGTCCTGGTTCATGTAATGATTTCTTCATTGTGAGAGGCACTATGTCTAACTCTACTTCTCGTTCTTCCCAGGGTGGATTCTTACAACTCTTCTGAACAGCTGTACACCAGTCTGCCAGATTACATTTTTTAATAATATTTACTAATCCATTCATGTATCCTCTCTTGCCTTACCTGCAGAAGGTCCTTTTATCTTTTAAACCATCATTTATATCTTGTACAAATTTACCCCCACTGTTCCCTCTCATTAATCGAACTGCTGCAACTGTATTAATTTCATTGACCCTCTGTGAAATGCTCTGTAACCCTAGTTCCATTTTCATTATCCCAATCATTGCATTCTTTTGACACCCTAAAATTATTCTCATTGCTTCATTTTGCATGATCTCAAGCTTCCGTAGCCTTCCTTCACCAGTACAAGAGAGGACAGGTGCTGCATAGTCTATAAGTGATCTGATGGTAGAAATATACATCATTCTCAGTATGGGTACCCCAGCACCTTTACCACAACATGCTAGTGCCTTCAAGGGCTGTAATCTTGCTCTACATTGAGTGAGGACATGATATATTTCTGCCTCTTTACTTTCACTAGTAAAGCCAATATACATTCCTAAATATTTATACTTTGACACTTTCTCTACAATTTTTCCATTTAGAAAAACGGATTCAGTTCCTCTTCCTTTACATTCACACTTGGTTTTTTCTTCATTGATAACTAAGCCCATCTTTTGAGAAAGAACACTAAAATTATTTAATGCAATCTGCAAATTTTTTACAGAGTTTCCTTGAAATAAGATGTCATCTGCATAAATGATGGTTACAACTCCTTTGGGATATTTGTGTGAGGCTATCTTGTTCATTAACACATTAAATAACATTGGACTCAATACTCCCCCTTGGGGAGTGCCTAGTTCAAGTGCTCTTTCCTCAGACAAACATCCCTGATACCATACACAGATTCTCCTTCCATGCAAGTAGTCACCTATCCAGTGTAACAACTTTCCTGATACCCCTAGAGCAGCCAGTTCATTCATAACTACTTCACTGTGAGCTTTATCAAATGCTCCTTGTAAATCCACAAAAACTCTACATCTGTCTGCATCATTTGATAAACATTTTATAACACAGTCTGAAGTACATTTCCATTCCAAAAAAACAAATAAATTACAAGATAGATTTTCCCCCACAATATATACAAGCCCATGTAATAATATTCTCTCCATCATCTTGCAAAAACAAGATGTTAAAGACACTGGCCTGTATCCACCAGTTGCCTGAGGGAAAGGAATAACTATCGCTTTCTTCCATTCTGTTGGTAATCTACCCTCTGTATAGCTCATGTTGAATAAATCTAATAATGGACTATTTTCCATACCAACTAAGCAGTTCAAAATTTCATATGTCACACCATCTTCGCCTGGTGCTGTAGATTTTCCTTTTTTAACAGCATTTAATAACTCATCTTTAGTAATATCTACACATGTTACATCACAAATATTTAGAGCTGATGAAATAAATCTTCTTCTTTCATTTTGCCACTCATCTAATGCTTCTATTGTCCTGTTAGGCAGGGAGGCAACACTTGCTGCTTTAGCCCATTTGTCAACCAGTTTATTAGCTTCTTCCTCTGGATGAGGATGGCTAATAAAATTACTCCTTTTTCCTCTAATTTTGTTAATATCCTGCCATATTTCTTTGAGATTTTTACTCTCCCCAATGTGCTGTGCAAAATCTTGCCAATATTTCTCCCTTGCATCCTTCCTAGCCTGCCCACATATTTTGGCTATATCCATGAAGATTTCCCTATCTTCTTCTCTTCTACCATTCTTTACCCAATCTTTATGTGCTGCCCTTAACATTTGTGTCCATCCCTTCAACATTTTGTCATTGGTATAGCAGTGTTTCCTAGCCCCATGTCTCTTATCATTTATTTTTTTCTGTGTTGACTTAGTTAAATATCTTTCTATCTCCCCAACTAAGTCATTATAAAAGCTATCCATACAGACTGGTGTATAATTTCTGTACCATTTCTCTATATTTTGAGTAAACACTTGAGTGTCATCCTTGTTTAGTTTCAATCTCTTCCTCCTATATCTCACCTGTCTCTTCCCTAATGGTAATTGAACATACACAACAAAATGGTCACTGACTAGCTCCCTTATTATCTCACATTCTCCCTGGACTCCATGACTGCTTATCATGCAAGCATAGTCTAACCTTCCTCCTTTAATATGAGTCACTTCCTTATTTCCTAACAAGTAAGCATCTGGGTGATCTTGTAAAAATTGCCAAAATTTTATGCCATTACTATTAATTCGCCCCATTGTTTCGAGTCTTGGATGTCGAGCATTAAAATCTCCTACAGCCAAAGTTGAGTCCAAAAACATGCAATCTGGTAAGAAGTTGAGGTCAAAACAGCCTCCAGAAATATACAAATTTGCTATGTTCAATTCTCCTTCCTTCAAATATAACTTAAAACCGACACTTTCTATTCCTTGTACTCTACTCGGGCTTCCAACTAGTTCTGCTGGTATGGAATTCTTAATGTATGTTGAGACCCCTCTTATACCTTCACCCGAATAGAGATGAAATCCCTTATATCCAGACAGTTTAAGCAGGTCACCTTTCCTGTCCCCAGTCTCTTGAAGGGTAATTATATCAATATTATTTTTAAGGGTAAAGTAATGTACATCTGTCACTCTATTTTGTAGACCATTAACATTCCAGGACATTATCTTAAGGCTAGCTAGATCCAGGATTAATATTTACACGTTTTATATCCTTTCCAATCAGATTCTTTAAGAAGGCCCAATCCTCCTGCACAGATTCCCATTTCCTCAAAAGTTTTTCTTTATCAGCATCTTTACACTTTACCAACACCTTTTTAAAACTTTCAGTTGTTGCTCCCTGCACTACACAATCCTTTATTTTCCTCTCCTTCCCTTTAATACTTATTTTAAGCACTGAATTTTTCAAAGGCTTGAGCTCTTCACTTTCCTCTTTCCCTTTTAATTCTACATTATTCACAGCTTTGTTTTCCCTTTCTTTATTTATCACTGTATCAAGTCTTTTCTCTATCACTTCTATTTTCTGACCTAACTTTTGCAAAAGCTGAAACATCTTAAGCACCTCTTCTCCCAGAATTTCTTGCACAGTTTTATCACTAACCTGGAGGGCTGAACCACTACTCTCACTTGCTACTTGTTTATTACTCTGTTTGTTCCTGGCATCAACAACGCTTCCGGCCGCAAGCGCAGTCCTTATCCTTCTTGAATCTTCATGCCAGGCATTCTCAGGAATCACTGTCTGTGTGTTCTCCTGCTGTCTTGTCACTGTCAGACCACAGCGTACTTCCTCAGTGTTCTCTGAATAATTCCTTTGTTGGTCACTTCTCATACGTGGCCTCATCTCGCATGCAATTGAACTAGCATTGTGAGTTTTACCACAATTACAACAACAAGGCTTCACTTTCTCTCCTGCTTTGATCTTGTCCTTACAGTTGCTAGATTCGTGCCTCTTCCCACAGAATCTACAACGTGGGTCCAGTTGACAGCTCCAGGCCTTATGTCCCCATCTGCAACACTTGAGACACATTATTGGTCCCTCCACATATAGTGCCACCTTCCTATACCCTGCTCCTGTGATGAACACTTTCTCTGGAACCTTTCCTCTCATTAGAGCAATAATCTGGCTTCTCTCTTCGCCCCTTATTAAATGCCTCTTGACCCAAACAAATCTTTCGTCATCCAATAAGTATTCTGGATCTAGTATTACAGGGTACCTGAAGATTATTACCTTTGTAAGTAGTATGTCGCTCTCCTCTGGCAAAACCATCAGTAATCCCTTGTACCCAACAGTTGTCAACATTTCCACAGCCTCCATGGTCCCCACTGTAAGATAAGGCTTGTATGTGCCTTCTTTCAAAAGAGGCTCAAAGGTGCGATGCTCCCGTCCTAGTTGTACTGCCCATTTTAATTTTTCAAGGAAGGTCATCGGGCATGACTGTGGAAAAATTAATCTCTTCCTGACACGACCAACTTCACCTTGTGTGTGTTCTTGTCTGCTTCCTTCAAATTCCATACTTTGCTCTGTTCTTGATCCATTCTCCACTATCTCCTTTCTGTTATTTCCATTATTATTACCACCCACACACGTTTTTTGTCCTAGATGTTTTTGTCTCTTCTCCTCTCTCACTTCTTTGCTTTCACTGTCCTCATGCCAGCTTGTCTCCCTCATTCTTTTAGAAAATTCTTTCTTATTCACTACCTCTTGTTGTAGCTGTAATTTCTCACTTTCGAACTTCCCTTGTGCTTCATCACTCGTATTAGACTCATCACTACTCAACTCAAGGTCTTCAAGAACTTCGTCCAATACTATCTTTTCTTTACTCTTCCATGTAGAGTTCTTAAGCGAAAATTCACTTTCCATGGGGCAATGTTGACATCCCACAACACCCAGCCAGGAGTGATGGGACCCCGAGCAGTTATTTTCGTAAGGTAAACAGTAAGTTCCCAACACCAAAGTTGCTTGACTATACTTATCTTATCCTCAGGTCCTTATACACAAGTAGGTAAGTCTATATATCCTTCAGATAATGTAATAGGCTCGAAAACATCCCAAATTTGGGAGCTAGCACTCACAGCTGTGTTTACCAGACCCAAAAAAATGGCCGCTGCAAGACCAAAACATACACCAAGTATGAGGAACGTTACTGAAGCATAAGTAACGTGAGGAACGTTACTTAAGTACGAGAAACGTAAGTATTCACAAAAGAAACCATATGTCATTAATTTAAATTAAAGCATAAGCCAAAATAGTAATGTATTGTCTAAAGTAATTAGTTGATATGATTAAGAGCGTTAACGACCATTAACCTACGCTTCTTCATAATAGATTAACTCGTGTATCTTAATGTTTTGTAAGGTATTTCCGTTTAAAATAAATCTGTACAAATAAATAACCTTAATATAACGACCTTTACACAATATAAATTTAACCACTTAAATACACTAAAAATTACACTTACTGTAGTACACTTTATAAACAGCGTCTGTCAAGGGAGAGACGACTGACAACACCTCCACCGTCCGTGTCTGTATTTGCACTAAAGCTCCACCTGTCAGTCAATCGCATCTGTTTAGTCTTTTTCCCAGCAAAAAAATTTTCCGAATAAGGAAACAATTAAAGAAAATCCAACCTTAATCGAACATACAAGATTTAATACAAATTTTAGGGTAAATAAAATTTATATCGTAAGGAAGAAAAGAACATATAAATAAAACTTAAAGAAAACACTCGTTTGTAAACAAGACGGGAAGGGTCCCATCTATTTTGATAAAAAAATGTGATGTCTTAGTTCTGCCCAGCAGCGCCATCTGTTGACCTGACCCGTTACTCTACGAGAAACGTTTTAAACATGGTATTACTCATTGTCACGTTTGTTTGAATTTGAGTTTCGCCCTTACGATGATGTAAACAAACCATAGTATTTGTAAACAAGCCATAGTATATATAAACAAACCATAGTATTTGTAAACAAGCCATAGTATATATAAACAAACCATAGTATATTTAAACAAAGCAGACGACGCACAGTACCTGCCATCTATTGAGCCGACACAACAGTTTTAAGAGATAATGATCACAGCGATTCGTTTAGTTTTCCTGATTTACCTAATTATATCATACAAAATACTTTAATATTACTAACACATTTACGTTTTATCTAATAATAATACAGTATAATAATTTTAACTAAACCTTTTACCATTACCAATATGTTAATAAAAAATAGCCCAAGTTTGAATGTAAATGGAAGTGTTTATTGTATTCCATGTAGCAAATGTAATGGTAATTATGTAGGTCAGACAGGAAAAACATTGCTGCTCAGAATCAAACAACATAAGTACAATATCAGAACAGCATCTGAAAGCAGTGCCCTGTTCGTTCATGTTACGAATAATAATCATCTCATTGCTTGGGAAAAAAGCTTAGAAGTATTCAAATCATCTTGTGTCACAGAAAGACTTCTGGTTGAAGCTAGTTTGATTAAGAACATAAGAACATAATTACAAATACTTAAGTGCGGAGCTGAGATGGCTGACGAGCAGGGTTGCCAACTCGGATTTTCAAATGTCGCTAGGCTGGTACCTAAAAGTAGCTAAATGTCGCTAAATCGTCCATGGAAAGTCGCTAGCTATTATTCCCCCCCCTTCAGTAATTTGATGCAAATAATATTTTCATAATGCCGACTATAATGGACGGAGTATAAATAAAATGCATTATGTAAAAATAAAAATATTATCTGTATTTTGTTTAAAGTTTAATGTGCACACTTACCTATTATTCAATAGTAATTGCATCCCAGTCCTCTCCGTAGTCGTCGGCAGTGTGAACAACTGTAGAGGTGGAAGCATGTGAAGTGCTTGGTTCAGGTTCTCTTGTAACTGTATGCCTCCACAGTCCCTATCTTTCTTAAAATATCACTAGGAAGTTCATAACTTGCACAACAGGTGTTCTGTCTTTTTAACCCATACTTTATTGTAAGAATTGCCTTTAATGTCGATAGTTTCATTTTGTTGCGCAATTTTGATTTCACAAAGTTCATATTACTAAATGTGCTCTCTACATCTGCGTTTGAATGCGGAAGAGATAACAGCGAGTGCAATTTCAGCCAGATTATGGTAAGGGTTTTCACCTGTCGCATCTCTGTAATTTGCCACTTCTGACCACAATTTTAGGGTGTTAGATGCATGGACGGGCTGACATCAAGTGATCAGAAATAGACGTGTCCCTCCTTCTGTACCACGACCCGTTCAAATGTATTAAACTTTTCTGATTATTTATTGTCCCTGTAACCCCGTTGCTATATATTATGGCTCGAAATTAGGAAAACTGAGTTTTCATGGACAGTCCAAAAGTATCCAGAAAGTCGCTAGATTTCTGTGGATATCTCTAGACTTGCGACAAGTCGCAAATCGCTCTAAACTGTCGCTAGAAAAAAACAAAAAGCTCTAGATCTAGCTACAAAGTCGCTGAGTTGGCAACTCTGCTGACGAGTAAGGCTGAGTATTGTAGAAGACGGTAGGTAGTCACTGTGCCGTAGGTTTCCAGGATAGGTGATACTGTGGTCACTTCCCAGAGTAAACTGCTCTCTCCTCGAACTGGAGCTGACAAAGAAGACTTTGAGGAGGTGACGCAACAACCAGGATATGGAGAAGGGAAACACTGGAGTGGTAACTAAGACGAGTCATACTCGTGTTTCGTCCCTAGATGGCGTTGCTCGTGGTGCTGAGTAGGTAGATCAGGACAATAGATGGCGTGGTTCGTAGTGCTGGGTAGGTAGATCATGACAATTGGTGGCGGGGTTCGTAACAAAGGAGATCTACAAATAACCTCCTATAAATTATTCTCTCGTAAAGGGACAGCTGGCTGTCATCGGTTAACTCGTCCTTACAACAACCTACTGCGCATATATTTTATATACTTTGATAATAAACGAAGAAAATAAAAAAATGTTGTGTGAACATCGACTCTTCTGAAACAACTACAAGCAGACATTACAAGTGACTCTAGCTGAAACTACGAGGACAGTTACAAAAAGTACGAGTGTTAGTAGCTGAGATTACCACCAATCTACAGGAGATTCATGTATAATCCCCATCGTTACAAAGGTTATTTACAGCTGTAACTAACTGCTGTTGCAAAAAGTGTCACAGTGAAATGTTAAAGTATCACAGTGAACTGTTATGAAGTGACAGTGAAGTGTTTTAATATGTTACAGTGAAGTGTTATAAATATCAGACAGTGAAGTGTCATCGTTGGTGAAGGAAAATCAAATCAAGAGGTAAGTAATGGTCAAAATGGGTTGTATTTGTTGAGGTTAATGAGTTAAAGATGAAGAGAGTCTCGACCCAAAGTTTGTATCCAGGACTTGTCATAGCCGGGATCCAGAAGGCCGGCTGACCACCCCCTCCCATGATAGTTGGTGTGGTAATGTGTGAGCAGCAGTTTATGACCATGACCACGATATCCTTCCCATAGGATAACAATGATGTTGAGCGGCTGACATTTTATTAAAGAGACATTGTGGTTTAGAATTATCCAAGCATTTCATCCTCCAATTTAATGTACTCTTTGCTGATTCATCCTGCTTTCAGTGAAAACATAAGAAAGGAACTACATGTTTTCTTACAAAGGATAAAAAAAAATGCAATACAATTCAAACATTATCTTACTTATGAATGATACATCAAGTGAATGTTTGAATCATTTTAACTTTTATTTAAGTGTAATGTCTTGTTTTTTATACAATTTTAGTTTAAATATTAATAAAGTTGTATAAAATTAGAGTATTGAAACCAGAAATGATAGCTTCCTCTACCACCAGAGAAAGTGAGTACTATTTCTGCTACTCTTATGATGACACCAGGGATAAGTATCTTTAATAATTTTAAATGCTAACAAAAAACATTGTATCATGGTTTTCTTGTTATTTGAAGCGTACAACTGTAATATGTTTGTTGTAATACATAGATGCTGATCTAATAGTTGAGACAAAACAATGTAAGAATGTGAAATATATATATACAGTTTTTCTTACAAAACTTAATATTTTATCATCAACACTCTCTCAAGAAGGCTGAAGATCTAAACCACTAATGATGACCAACCAACTAAACCAAACTAAATGATCTTACACATCTAGTGATTTGGTTAGGTTTGGTTGGTTTCTGTCACCAATCGTCGTCGCCACACAAGCCGTTGCCGTTTGGTAAGAACACTTGTTAGCTACTACTGTAGGTTCATAGTCATTATATAATCCTCTCCCGCCTAATAATAATTTTTACTTTAGAACAAATACACCCTTGAGATCCTGCTAATATATGACGCTGCTGTATTAGTGAAGACTTTCTCCTAAACCTTTACCAACATTCTTATAGGAGTTAAGCGGGATGGAAGGTTAATCTGATTGTTTTTTTCCAGGTATGTGAAAGTTAACAGTTCCTCGAGGGAGCGTAACACACCACAACACATCACACTTCAGGTATGTCCAAGTCAGTTTTATATAAATATTTCGTTGTTTTTGTACTTGCTCGGGATTCTTACATCTCCGCTAACTGAGTAAGTCGCCGTTACCTCCCGTGTTGAAAATCGGGATTGCGTTTGCTGTATAAAGTCACACAGGAAATTTCTTGATCCTGTGATTTTCTCGGCAGTAACTTTCGTATATCATTAACTCTATCAATTTCCGGAACTTTGAGTACCTTTACGCCATTATTACCTGGTCTTTATTATCAATTTTTAATGCGGCATCAATCATGCATCCTCTTAGAACTGGCATGTTGTCCAGTGTTTCTTGTGATTACCAGAAATCTGGTCCACAGAGTGTAATAATATGCAAAAGTAATTTTTCACTGAACTTTTTGGAACACGAGACTAAATCTGGATTCAGTCAGACGCTGGTGATCCTACCCGGAACGAGGAGGACGTCTCTTAGTTATCTGGTTCTTCCTTTAAGACATTCCTACAGTTAATAATGATATTACTATTTCATGCGCTGGTAGTTATTTGAAGGAATCACATTATTTGTACTTGAATACCGTGTTTTGCCTTTCAAATAAAATATTTCGTGGTAAAATATGGTGCTCCCAAGCACTTTCAATAAACCGTTATTATTATTATTATTATTATTATTATTATTATTATTATTATTACACACACACACACACACACACACACACACACACACACACAGGTAAAATGAATGCCTATACAATTTACAGTCAATATGGCGTTGGTATTTTAAGATATATTTGTATGAATAAAACAAAAGCCATTCGTAAAGTATAAGAGGTTTTCCGATATTCTGAACCACTGATGCTAGAAAATAGATAATTAGGTCACGCAGGGAGATGTCTTGCAAGGTGAGATTATAGGTCATATTGATCATTTCAATATAATTCCATTTGTCGATAATTTGAATTGAATGGTGTAGATTGGAGCAATCATACAGAAACAAATGAGGTACTCCTCTGACACTCCCAGGTACTCCTCTGACACTCCCAGGTACTCCTCTGACACTCCCAGGTACTCCTCTGACACTCCCAGGTACACCTCTGACACTCCCAGGTACACCTCTGACACTCCCAGTTACACCTCCGACACACCCAGTTACACCCCTGACACTCCCAGTTACACCCCTGACACTCCCAGGTACACCCCTGACACTCCCAGGAACAACTCTGATACTCCCAGGTACACCTCTGACACTTCCAGGTACACCTCTGACACTGACACTCCCAGGTACACCTCTGACACTCCCAGGTACACCACTGACACTACCAGGTACACCTCTGACACTCCCAGGTACTCCTTTGACGCTCCCAGGTACACCGCTGTACACCGCTGACACTGCCAGGTACACCTCAGACACTGCCAGGTACACCTCAGACACTCCCAGGTACAGCTCAGACACTCCCAGGTACACCTCAGACACTCCCAGGTGCACCTGTGACACTCACAAGGAGCTCCTCACTCCTACACCGGCCAATATCATTGCCTCCTGCACTGAGGCAGATAATGGGTTTGTTCTCATTACCAGACAAGATATTGTCTACCATGACAAACACACCCTCATCCAATTTTATTTTTAATACAAAAATCTCTATCCAGGTACCGTACCTGGGAATCACCAACAAATAAGGGTTTCGTACCTTCCTTGTCAGCCCTGTCCCTGACTATGCGAACATTCAATTCGTCTATCAAAGGACTAAAAGAGTTTTTACACTGTTGTCGTTTCCTTGGTGTCTTTTCTCACCACCAGTTTGGTTGTTCCTCTCCTCACAACCTTCCATTCGCCTGTGTTTTCGTCAGACACGGGGTCTCCTTGTCTCGAGTCTTCTTTCTTTATCCTCGCAATCACTTCCTTATATATCAAGTTTTCATCCTTAACCTTCACTAACTCGGCCACTAGCTCGACCTTCAGAAGGGCACAGCCCTGCTCACAAGTAGCTCTAGCCATTACTTGGAGAATATTCTGTGGTATATTATTTGGTTATCATATTTTGTCAGTCGTTACTTACAAGTCATACTGGATATGTGTGTTTGTCTCCTTATATATGTTCTCGTGTGCACATTCAGTCAATCAATGAGAGTACTGTCCTCATATCTGAGGGTTGGCAACCACAGTCCTCCACTCTAAACGTTCTCGGACTGTTTACTATTCCTCTAAGGTTTTGTATCTCTCTGAGGACCCATTTTTGAAGTTCATTCATCCATCCCAGTCTTTGTCTTCAGTAGTCTTTTATCTCCACTACCTTCTATATATCATTCGCCCTGTTACCTTCACTACCTTCATTCGGTCTGTTATCTTCACTACCTGCTATTTTTCATTCAGCCTCTTATCTTCACTACCTTCACACTCTTCAGTCGGCCTGTTACCTTCACTACCTTCTATATTTCAGTCGGCCTGTTACCTTCACTACCTTCACACTCTTCAGTCGGCCTGTTATCTTCACTACCTGCTTTTTTTTATTCAGCCTGTTATCTTCACTACATTCACACTCTTGAGTCGGGCTGTTACCTTCACTACCTTCACACTCTTCAGTCGACCAGTTACCTTCACTACCTTCACACTCTTCAGTCGGCCTATTACCTTCACTACCTTCACACTCTTCAATCGGCCTGTTGTCTTCACTACCGTCACACTCTTCAGTCGGCCTGTTAACTTCACTACCTTCACACTCTTCAGTCGGCCTGTTGTCTTCACTACCGTCACACTCTTCAGTCGGCCTGTTGTCTTCACTACCTTCACACTCTTCAGTCGGCCTGTTAACTTCACTACCTTCTATGTTTCAATCGGCCTATTACCTTCACTACCTTCACACTCTTCAGTCGGCCTGTTGTCTTCACTACCGTCACACTCTTCAGTCGGCCTGTTACCTTCACTACCTTCACACTCTTCAGTCGGCCTGTTGTCTTCACTACCGTCACACTCTTCAGTCGGCCTGTTACCTTCACTACCTTCACACTCTTCAGTCGGCCTGTTAACTTCACTACCTTCTATGTTTCAATCGGCCTATTACCTTCACTACCTTCACACACTTCAGTCGGCCTGTTATCTTCACTACATTCCCTGTCTCCTTTGTCCTGTTAACTTCAATACATTCCATGTCTCATTCGGCCTGTTATCTTCACTACCTTCCATGTCTCATTTCGACTGTTATCTTCACTACATTTCATGTCTCATTAGGCCTGTTATCTTCACTACATTCCACGTCTCATTCGGCCTATTATCTTTACTACATTTCATGTCTCATTTTGCCTGTTATCTTTACTACCTTCCATGTCTCATTTTTCCTGTTATCTTCACTACCTTCCATATCTCATTCGGCCTGTTATCTTTACTACCTTCTACACTTCACTCGGAAGCACCTACATCTATTCTACCATTATATGCTGTCCATACTCTTTATCATCAACTACTTAGATTCCAAGCTGATTATAATTTAATGCTGTAAAGTACAATGAGAGACAATATAAGTAATAAAGTATAAATTAATTCCACTTAAAATGCACATTAAGTATTGGTCTGTCCCCTTTTTGGCCATGTGCCTCATGGCATGTTGGGTCATGGAACGAAAACACCAGTTAAAAGAATCGGTAAACGTACTGGAGAAATAGATCGCGGCGATCGTCAAAAATAACGACGAAAATTGGTATAACATGGGAATGATGTGGCGCCTCCTGCATTATATATTCCCGTATTGGATAAAGAAAACCCAATTAAATTCAGAGAAAATATCTCTCCCAAAAGTTAACGCCGAACAATATGAAAGCATCCCCTTTTTACGGGATTTCATACATATTAACATAATGCAATAACAACAAAAAATATTGATCAAAGCCCTTCAGGAGGATGGGGTGACCCCAAAGCCTGAGCTGCCCCTCCCCTGGCTTAGCTCAGTAGTGGGAGCCGTCATACTGATGTTCTACAGTATTATTTTACTAATCAAAAAATATAATAAGGAACTTAAAGAAGGGAAGGAGGAAGACAGTGGGTCTCCTCCCGTCACCCACCTCACCGTCGGGGAGGAGGAAGACAGTGGGTCTCCTCCCGCCACCCACCTCACCGGCGGGGAGGAGGAAGATAGTCGGTCTCCTTCCGCCACCCACCTCACCGTCGGGGTGGAGGAAGACAGTGGGTCTCCTCCCGCCACCCACCTCACCGTCGGGGAGGAGGAAGACAGTGGGGCCACCCACCTCACCGTCGGGGAGGAGGAAGACAGTGGGTTCCCTTCCGCCACCCACCTCACCGTCGGGGAGGAGGAAGACAGTGGGTCTCCTCCCGTCACCCTCCTCACCGTAAGGGAAGAGGAAGACAGTGGGTCTCCTCCCGCCACCCACCTCACCGGCGGGGAGGAGGAAGATAGTGGGTCTCCTTCCGCCACCCACCTCACCGTCGGGGAGGAGAAGACAGTGGTCTCCTCCCGTCTCCCACCTCACCGTCGGGAGGAAGACAACCCACCTCACCGCCGGGTGGAGGAAGAAGTGGTCCCTTCCGCCACCCACCTCACGGCGGGGAGGAGAAAGACAGTGGTCTCCTCCCACCACCCACCTCACCGTCGGGGTGGAGGAAGACAGTGGGTCTCCTCCCGCCACCCACCTCACCGTTGGGGAGGAGGAAGACAGTGGGTTCTGCAACCCACCTCACCGTCGGGGAGGAGGAAGACAGTGGGTTCCCTTCCGCCACCCACCTCACCGTCGGGGAGGAGGAAGACAGTGGGTCTCCTCCCGTCACCCTCCTCACCGTCGGGGAGGAGGAAGACAGTGGGTCCCCTTCCGCCACCCACCTCACCGGCGGGGAGGAGGAAGACAGTGGGTTCCCTTCCGCCACCCACCTCACCGTCGGGGAGGAGGAAGACAGTGGGTCTCCTTCCGCCACCCACCTCACCGTCGGGGAGGAGGAAGACAGTGGGTCTCCTCCCGCCACCCACCTCACCGTCGGGGAGGAGGAAGACAGTGGGTCCCCTTCCGCCACCCTCCTCACCGTCGGGGAGGAGGAAGACAGTGGGTCCCCTTCCGCCACCCACCTCACCGTCGGGGAGGAGGAAGACAGTGGGTCTCCTCCCGCCACCCACTTCACCGTCGGGGAGGAGGAAGACAGTGGGTCTCCTCCCGTCACCCTCCTCACCGTCGGGGAGGAGGAAGACAGTGGGTCCCCTTCCGCCACCCTCCTCACCGGCGGGGAGGAGGAAGACAGTGGGTCCCCTTCCGCCACCCACCTCACTGTCGGGGAGGAGGAAGACAGTGGGTCTCCTCCCGCCACCCACCTCACCGTCGGGGAGGAGGAAGACAGTGGGTCCCCTTCCGCCACCCACCTCACTGTCGGGGAGGAGGAAGACAGTGGGTCTTCTCCCGCCACCCACCTCACCGTCGGGGAGGAGGAAGACAGTGGGTCCCCTTCCGCCACCCACCTCACTGTCGGGGAGGAGGTAGACAGTGGGTCTCCTCCCGCCACCCACCTCACCGTCGGGGAGGAGGTAGACAGTGGCTCTCCTCCCGCCACCCACCTCACTGGCGGGGAGGAGGAAGACAGTGGGTCTTCTCCCGCCACCCACCTCACCGTCGGGGAGGAGGAAGACATTGGGTCTCCTCCCGCCACCCACCTCACCGTCGGGGAGGAGGTAGACAGTGGGTCTCCTCCCGCCACCCACCTCACCGTCGGGGAGGAGGTAGACAGTGGCTCTCCTCCCGCCACCCACCTCACTGGCGGGGAGGAGGAAGACAGTGGGTCTTCTCCCGCCACCCACCTCACCGTCGGGGAGGAGGAAGACATTGGGTCTCCTCCCGCCACCCAACTCACGGATAAGGTAGTGGAAAAGCCGATGAAGAGCTTTCAAATATAAAGGTAATTTCTGAGAGATTTTAAAAATAAACTTGAAAATAATGAGCCCCTCAGAAGAAAAGATGGGTCACTAATGGACGAAAGTGATATTCAAAAATATAAAGACATAATTTAAAAACTGAAGGACAAAAAACTGATCAGGACTAAAAATGCGCGAGAAAGACAAAAATTAAATAAAAAATGATTTGGCGTGTTCAGGGCCCGCACAGTAGCCTCCCCCACAAAGCATTGTCTTATTGTTTGTTATTATTGTTTTCACATTACTACCGATACAGTATTTATTAAAAATATAATATAAAAGCTAAGCACTTCACCCTTTCTTCTCATTCTAGTACTGATCAGAATTCAGGGAGACGACTGTGTGAAAAAAAAAGTAAGGAGAATATTGACTCTAAGACGCGAAGCTGAGATGGGTGGTGGCTGGGGAAGGTGTACAGTACATATTGAGGAGGTAGGATTAACACTTGAGACTGTAATGAGACGAATCTCACAAGAAGAGAATTACATATATAGGTAGGAAGTATAGAGAGTAGGAATGTAAAGATAGGAAACTTGGTAGCGTGGCCTGGATGTTATTTGCACAGCGTCACTACGCTTATCTTATCTCGTATGTCAATACACATATATCATTTCTTAAAGGGACAACTTGTTAAACACCTCTTGATACAACTATTTATTACTTCACTCAATGACATGGACACATTAATATCACTATTATATCGGGGTACTAACACATTATGCTTTACGTTACTTGACACTGACTCTCGGACACACCTGAATGAATACACTTCCCACAGTAGGTAACTCACCCTAGGACGTTCTGACAAGACTCACGTGTACCCTGACGTAGGCCCAGTGAGTGCTGGCTGGGCTGCCTCCTATGGGAGAGTCTGCTTAGCTGGCGATGCCGTGGTCTGGTCGGGAGGTCTCCCTCCCGACCTGGGGAGGGGACGTGCGTGACTCTGCTTAGTGAACCGAGTGACGACCCGAACGGGAGGGGGATGACAGCAACCAGAATGAGAATTAGTATGACCAGAATCAGAATGATAATGATAATGCCCGTGGACGGGACTGTAGGGCCTCACGTAAGAACTCACGCCTATTCCCCTTAGTGTTCAGTACAGTGATAGTTAGAATCTTTTGAAGTGAATTTTTTTTTGCGAATGCACTTCCAACTGATCCATCATCCCTTTAGGATTGTTTCTCTGCCAAATGTCACTCACAGTACCACCCATGGCCAGCCAGACGTCAACCACAGTACATACGAGCAGAGAAGAACCAGCATGATGAAAGCAGCGTGATGAATGCAGCTTGATGAAGGCAGCACGAAACCCACCACACACCACGTCACTTCTTTCAAGTCCTCCCTTGGTCTAGGATTAAGAAGATTTTATATTTTTCTACTTTAGGAAGTTAAGGAGTGTGGAATGGATCGCCACACAACGAACCCTGGTGAGCCCAGCCAGGGAGGGATTCACCACTGTGGAAGGTGTAAGACAGGACGGTCTTTGGTCTCGCCGACACTCACGTACGGAGGGCGAGCCCTGGTCCGCGGAACCTGCCTTACAGTCATCTAAGGAGACGACAGCCCAAGCAGTGGACCGGCCTTCATCCCGGCCGGAGGGGGCCGACGGCAGATGAACAGAAAATCGTCTGGAATATGTTGAAAATGATGATGTTGCAGAGAAGAAATACAGATGGAGTAGAAAAATTCATCTGGAATATGAAAATGAAGATGTATAAAGAAACGCAGATGAGCAGAAAAATTCGTCTGGAATATGAAAATGAAGATGTATAAAGAAACGCAGATGAACAGAAAATTCGTCTGGAATATGAAAATGATGATGTACTAAGAAAAAAGGAAGATGGAACAGAAAATTCATCTAGAAGACGTTGAAAACGAGGCTCTAAACGTAGAGGAAGAACGCAGATGGGACAGAAAACTCGTCTGGAATAGTATAGAAACCAGGAGGAAGTGAGAAGAAGTCAGAAGGTGTGGAGAAACGACCTACAAGGTGCGGTATGTGAAGAAAGAAGACAGAAGATGTGGTATGTGAAGAAAGAAGACAGAAGATGTGCTGTCCTGACATCACAAGAAAGTCGATGATGAAGGACCAACCGACTACAGCTGCTGAGCTGCCGCCATCCCCTATTTTTCAGATACCAACTGGATGGAAGACGTGAGCTATGCCGGACCCAACTAATGTACTGATGTTGTTGATGTATAATAAAAAGATATCAATACCCAAATATGTGAAGTAGGAACATTTTTTGTGTATTTTGAAGTATTTTCTCTAATTTTGTTGATGTTTACTACAAAGAATGTCTTTTTTTAGTCTCACTTTTTTCTATGAGTTCATTTGATCAATGTCTTGGACTATGAAACACGATGTTGTAGCTATATTACTGACTGAGATGAATTATTATTTTGACATGGGCTGATAAGGAAATGTAACACCTGTTATTGTTTGTAGAATGTGATTTGCAAGGTTGCCTCGGACACTATGCTACATATGAAGGATTTTTTCATTCTATGTTCACTTGCTATGTTTCCTTTTTCTCCTGGCATAGAAGCTTTGATCTTGGCGGGAGGTATAGTGAGCTTTGTCAGATCAAACTAGCGCCAGTAGAAAAACATACACCTATGAGATTGTTGTTTGTAAATGTGAGACTATGTTATCGCCCCAGGGATTATCTTTGACACCACACGTGATGTTGCTGTCTATATGTGGCATCAGTCTCTGTGATGAAGCTTTGGTCTTGGCGGGAGGTGTAATGAGTGATTGTCAGACCAAACCTTACAGCCCAGAATTATGCCGCATATAACAGCAAGAGCACTGCAGACCTCGTGGTACCACCACATTCCGGGTTGACACACCTCAGGTCGACCCAAGGGACTTGACCTCGCCCGCTAATGACGTGAGCCGGGTGACCTACAACCGCACCTAGCCAAGACACCTGGCCAGGACCACACCTGCACACAACTATCCAGATCAAACCAGTTTAGTGTTAATTGTTAGAGGTCAGAAGCCGGCTGGGCCGACCCCATATAAAGGCCCTACAGTCCCGTCCACGGGCATTATCATTATCATTCTGATTCTGGTCATACTGATTCTCATTCTGGTTGCTGTCATCCCCCTCCCGTTCGGGTCGTCACTCGGTTCACTAAGCAGAGTCACGCACGTCCCCTCCCCAGGTCGGGAGGGAGACCTCCCGACCAGACCACGGCATCGCCAGCTAAGCAGACTCTCCCATAGGAGGCAGCCCAGCCAGCACTCACTGGGCCTACGTCAGGGTACACGTGAGTCTTGTCAGAACGTCCTAGGGTGAGTTACCTACTGTGGGAAGTGTATTCATTCAGGTGTGTCCGAGAGTCAGTGTCAAGTAACGTAAAGCATAATGTGTTAGTACCCCGATATAATAGTGATATTAATGTGTCCATGTCATTGAGTGAATTAATAAATAGTTGTATCAAGAGGTGTTTAACAAGTTGTCCCTTTAAGAAGTGATATATGTGTATTGACATACGAGATAAGATAAGCGTAGTGACGCTGTGCAAATAACATCCAGGCCACGCTACCAAGTTTCCTATCTTTACATTCCTACTCTCTATACTTCCTACCTATATATGTAATTCTCTTCTTGTGAGATTCGTCTCATTACAGTCTCAAGTGTTAATCCTACCTCCTCAATATGTACTGTACACCTTCCCCAGCCACCACCCATCTCAGCTTCGCGTCTTAGAGTCAATATTCTCCTTACTTTTTTTTTCACACAGTCGTCTCCCTGAATTCTGATCAGTACTAGAATGAGAAGAAAGGGTGAAGTGCTTAGCTTTTATATTATATTTTTAATAAATACTGTATCGGTAGTAATGTGAAAACAATAATAACAAACAATAAGACAATGCTTTGTGGGGGAGGCTACTGTGCGGGCCCTGAACACGCCAAATCATTCTTTATTTAATTTTTGTCTTTCTCGCGCATTTTTAGTCCTGATCAGTTTTTTGTCCTTCAGTTTTTAAATTATGTCTTTATATTTTTGAATATCACTTTCGTCCATTAGTGACCCATCTTTTCTTCTGAGGGGCTCATTATTTTCAAGTTTATTTTTAAAATCTCTCAGAAATTACCTTTATATTTGAAAGCTCTTCATCGGCTTTTCCACTACCTTATCCGTGAGTTGGGTGGCGGGAGGAGACCCAATGTCTTCCTCCTCCCCGACGGTGAGGTGGGTGGCGGGAGAAGACCCACTGTCTTCCTCCTCCCCGCCAGTGAGGTGGGTGGCGGGAGGAGAGCCACTGTCTACCTCCTCCCCGACGGTGAGGTGGGTGGCGGGAGGAGACCCACTGTCTACCTCCTCCCCGACGGTGAGGTGGGTGGCGGGAGGAGGGCCATTGCCTTTCTCCTCCCCGCCGGTGAGGTGGGTGGCGGGAGGAGATCCGCCGTCTTCCTCCCCCCCGTCGATAAGTTTTTCATTATATTTTTTATTTAATTTTTGTCTTTCTCGCGCATTTTTAGTCCTGATCAGTTTTTTGTCCTTCAGTTTTTAAATTCTGTCTTTATATTTTTGAATATCACTTTCGTCCATTAGAGACCCATCTTTTCTTCTGAGGGGCTCATTATTTTCAAGTTTATTTTTAAAATCTCTCAGAAATTACCTTTATATTTGAAAGCTCTTCATCGGCTTTTCCACTACCTTATCCGTGAGTTGGGTGGCGGGAGGAGACCCACTGTCTTCCTCCTCCCCGACGGTGAGGTGGGTGGCGGGAGAAGACCCACTGTCTTCCTCCTTCCCTTCTTTAAGTTCCTTATTATATTTTTTGATTAGTAAAATAATACTGTAGAACATCAGTATGACGGCTCCCACTACTGAGCTAAGCCAGGGGAGGGGCAGCTCAGGCTTTGGGGTCACCCCATCCTCCTGAAGGGCTTTGATCAATATTTTTTGTTGTTATTGCATTATGTTAATATGTATGAAATCCCGTAAAAAGGGGATGCTTTCATATTGTTCGGCGTTAACTTTTGGGAGAGATATTTTCTCTGAATTTAATTGGGTTTTCTTTATCCAATACGGGAATATATAATGCAGGAGGCGCCACATCATTCCCATGTTATACCAATTTTCGTCGTTATTTTTGACGATCGCCGCGATCTATTTCTCCAGTACGTTTACCGATTCTTTTAACTGGTGTTTTCGTTCCATGACCCAACATGCCATGAGGCACATGGCCAAAAAGGGGACAGACCAATACTTAATGTGCATTTTAAGTGGAATTAATTTATACTTTATTACTTATATTGTCTCTCATTGTACTTTACAGCATTAAATTATAATCAGCTTGGAATCTAAGTAGTTGATGATAAAGAGTATGGACAGCATATAATGGTAGAATAGATGTAGGTGCTTCCGAGTGAAGTGTAGAAGGTAGTAAAGATTACAGGCCGAATGAGATATGGAAGGTAGTGAAGATAACAGGAAAAATGAGACATGGAAGGTAGTAAAGATAACAGGCAAAATGAGACATGATATGTAGTAAAGATAATAGGCCGAATGAGACGTGGAATGTAGTAAAGATAATAGGCCGAATGAGACGTGGAATGTAGTGAAGATAACAGGCCGAATGAGACATGGAAGGTAGTGAAGTTAACAGGCCGAATGAGACATGGAATGTAGTAAAGATAATAGGCCGAATGAGACGTGGAATGTAGTGAAGCTAACAGGCCGACTGAAGTGTGTGAAGGTAGTGAAGGTAATAGGCCGATTGAAACATAGAAGGTAGTGAAGTTAACAGTCGAAATCAGACATGGAAGGTAGTGAAGATAACAGGCCGAATGAGACATGGAATGTATTGAAGTTAACAGGACAAAGGAGACAGGGAATGTAGTGAAGATAACAGGCCGACTGAAGTGTGTGAAGGTAGTGAAGGTAATAGGCCGATTGAAACATAGAAGGTAGTGAAGTTAACAGGCCGACTGAAGAGTGTGAAGGTAGTGAAGGTAACAGGCCGACTGAAGAGTGTGACGGTAGTGAAGACAACAGGCCGACTGAAGAGTGTGAAGGTAGTGAAGGTAACAGGCCGACTGAAGAGTGTGACGGTAGTGAAGACAACAGGCCGACTGAAGAGTGTGTGACGTGTGGAGTGAAGACAACAGGCCGACTGAAGAGACGCACTGACTGAAGAGTGTGACGGTAGTGAAGATAACAGGCCGACTGAAGAGTGTGAGGTAGTGAAGGTAACAGGCCGACTGAAGAGTGTGAGGTAGTGAAGACAACAGGCCGACTGAAGAGTGACGGTAGTGAAGACAACAGGCCGACTGAAGAGTGTGACGGTAGTGGTTAACAGGCCGACTGAAGAGTGAAGGTAGGAAGGACAGGCCGATTGAAAATAGAAGGTGGTGAAGTTAACAGGCCGACTGAAGAGTGTGACGGTAGTGAAGACAACAGGCCGACTGAAGAGTGTGACGTAGTAGAAGACAACAGGCCGATTGAAACATAGAAGGTAGTGAAGTTAACAGGCCGACTGAAGAGTGAAGGTAGTGAAGGTAATAGGCCGATTGAAACATAGAAGGTGGTGAAGTTAACAGGCCGACTGAAGTGTGTGAAGGTAGTGAAGGTAATAGGCCGATTGAAACATAGAAGGTGGTGAAGTTAACAGGCCGACTGAAGAGTGTGACGGTAGTGAAGGTAATAGGCCGACTGAAGAGTGTGACGGTAGTGAAGACAACAGGCCGATTGAAACATAGAAGGTAGTGAAGTTAACAGGCCGACTGAAGAGTGTGAAGGTAGTGAAGACAACAGGCCGACTGAAGAGTGTGAAGGTAGTGAAGGTAATAGGCCGATTGAAACATAGAAGGTGGTGAAGTTAACAGGCCGACTGAAGTGTGTGACGGTAGTGAAGGTAATAGGCCGATTGAAACATAGAAGGTGGTGAAGTTAACAGGCCGACTGAAGAGTGTGAAGGTAGTGAAGGTAATAGGCCGATTGAAACATAGAAGGTGGTGAAGTTAACAGGCCGACTGAAGTGTGTGAAGGTAGTGAAGGTAATAGGCCGATTGAAACATAGAAGGTAGTGAAGGTAACAGGCCGACTGAAGAGTGTGACGGTAGTGAAGACAACAGGCCGACTGAAGAGTGTGAAGGTAGTGAAGTTAACAGGCCGACTGAAGAGTGTGAAGGTAGTGAAGGTACAGGTCGATTGGAAACATAGAAGGTGGTGAAGCACAGGCCGACTGAAGAGTGTGAAGGTAGTGAAGCACAGGCCGACTGAAGAGTGAAGGTAGTGAAGGTAATAGCCGATGAAACATAGAAGGTGGGTGAAGCACGAAAACACTGAAGAGTGACGGTAGTGAAGACAACAGGCCGACTGAAGAGTGTGACGGTAGTGAAGGTAACAGGCCGACTGAAGAGTGTGACGGTAGTGAAGACAACAGGCCGACTGAAGAGTGTGAAGGTAGTGAAGGTAATAGGCCGATTGAAACATAGAAGGTAGTGAAGTTAACAGGCCGACTGAAGAGTGTGAAGGTAGTGAAGACAACAGGCCGACTGAAGAGTGTGACGGTAGTGAAGACAACAGGCCGACTGAAGAGTGTGAAGGTAGTGAAGTTAACAGGCCGACTGAAGAGTGTGACGGTAGTGAAGACAACAGGCCGATTGAAGAGTGTGAAGGTAGTGAAGGTAATAGGCCGATTAAAACATAGAAGGTAGTGAAGTTAACAGGCCGACTGAAGAGTGAAGGTAGTGAAGGCAGGCCGACTGAAGAGAGGTGTGACGGTAGTGAAGACAACAGGTCAGACTGAAGAGTGTGAAGGTAGTGAAGACAACAGGCCGACTGAAGAGTGTGACGGTAGTGAAGACAACAGGCCGACTGAAGAGTGTGACGGTAGTGAAGGTAACAGGCCGACTGAAGAGTGTGACGGTTTTGAAGATAACAGGCCGACTGAAGAGTGCGAAGGTAGTGAAGGTAACAGGCCGACTGAAGAGTGTGAAGGTAGTGAAGATAAGAGGCTGAATGAAAAATAGCAGGTAGTGAAGATAACAGACCGAATGAAGGTAGTGAAGGTAACAGGCCGACTGAAGAGTGTGACGGTAGTGAAGATAACAGGCCGACTGAAGAGTGCGAAGGTAGTGAAGGTAACAGGCCGACTGAAGAGTGTGAAGGTGAAGACAACAGGCCGACTGAAGAGCAAGTCACGGTAGTGAAGACAACAGGCCGACTGAAAGAGTGTGACGGTAGTGAAGACAACAGACGGAGATTGAAACATAGAAGGTAGTGAGTGCTGTGAGCCGACTGAAGAGTGTGAAGGTAGTGAGTAACAAGGCCGACTGAAGGTGTGGTAGTGAAGTTAACAGGCCGACTGAAGAGTGTGAAGGTAGTGAAGTAACAAGGCCGACTGAAGAGTGTTATTGTTAGTAGAGTTAACAGGCCGACTGAAGAGTGTGAAGGTAGTGAAGGTAACAGGCCATTTGAAAGAGTGTGACGGTAGTAGACAACAGGCCGCTGAAGAGTGTGACGGTGAGTGAAGACAACAGGCCGACTGAAGAGTGTGAAGTAGTGAAGTAACAGGCCGACTGAAGAGTGTGACGGTAGTGAAGACAACAGGCCGATTGAAACATAGAAGGTAGTGAAGTTAACAGGCCGACTGAAGAGTGTGAAGGTAGTGAAGGTAACAGGCCGACTGAAGAGTGTGACGGTAGTGAAGATAACAGGCCGACTGAAGAGTGCGAAGGTAGTGAAGGTAACAGGCCGACTGAAGAGTGTGAAGGTAGTGAAGGTAACTGGTCGACTGAAGAGTGTGAAGGTAGTGAAGGTAACAGCCCGACTCAAGAGTGTGAATGTAGTGAAGGTAACAGCCCGACTCAAGAGTGTGAATGTAGTGAAGATAACAGGCTGAATGAAAAAAAGCAGGTAGTGAAGATAACAGGCCGACTGAAGAGTGTGAAGGTAGTGAAGGTAACAGGCCGACTGAAGAGTGTGAAGGTAGTGAAGATAAGAGGCTGAATGAAAAATAGCAGGTAGTGAAGATAACAGACCGAATGAAGGTAGTGAAGGTAACAGGCCGACTGAAGAGTGTGACGGTAGTGAAGATAACAGGCCGACTGAAGAGTGCGAAGGTAGTGAAGGTAACAGGCCGACTGAAGAGTGTGAAGGTAGTGAAGGTAACTGGTCGACTGAAGAGTGTGAAGGTAGTGAA
>NW_024736237.1:0-11147 GCF_018991925.1 Homarus americanus
CTTAAACGTGATTGGTGGAGTAAGATGTGACGTCATAAAATTACAGCCAATAGGAGAACGGAGCAATCAGTCAGCGCAACACCCCAACTTATGCTTTGCTGTTGGATATATATTCTCGTTTCACTATTTTAAAATCTGGGAGATATGATGTTAAATAAAATACACACTGCCCATAGCATTTTCAGTATTATCGCAACTTGAACAATGAAATGGAGAATAAATATCCAACAGCAAAGCATAAGTTGGGGTGTTGTGCTGACTGGTTGCTCTGTTTTTCTATTGGCTGTAATTTGATGACGTTACCTCTTATTCCACCAATCACAGTTAAGTAAGAGTTTACTGAAAGAATGCAATATGTACGACACCAGTATCAATTTTTTTGGGGCGCCGCCTCCCCTAGGAGGACCTATTGTGAGCCACAGGCCTTGGCAGGGTCCCTGGGAGCAGTGGCGCCCTCCTAGTGGCAGTGGGTGTCTTTCCAGGGGCGGCAGGGTCTCTGCCAGGGGCGACGGCGCCCCCAGGGGCCTTTCCACATGCAGCTTTACTCCAAGAACTTCATATTTTTGTGGTACATTTTGCATTCGTCCAGTAATCCCTTACTTAAACGTGATTGGTGGAGTAAGATGTGACGTCATAAAATTACAGCCAATAGGAGAACAGAGCAATCAGTCAGCACAACACCCCAACTTATGCTTTGCTGTTGGATATTTATTCTCGTTTCACTATTTTAAAATCTGGGAGATATGATGTTAAATAATACACCGCATTTCAGTAATTATCATAGCAGACAATGAAATGGAGAATAAATATCCAACAGCAAAGCAAGACCAGAACGTGTTGACTTTATTTTCTAACAGGCTGACGTTACCTCTTATTCCACTAATCACAGATTAAGCAAGAGATTACTGAAAAAAAATCTGTATGTACGACACCATCCTTCTATTTTTTTTTGGGGCGCCTTCACTCCCTATAGAGAGGACCTATTGTGAGCCACAGGCCTTGCTTGGGGTCCTGGGGTGATGGCGCCCTCCCTGGTGGCAGTGGGTGTCTTTCCAGGGGCAGCAGGGTCTCTGCCAGGGGCAGCGGCGCCCAGGGGCCCTCCACATGCAGCTTTTACAGAAACTTCATATTTTTGTCGTACATTTGCATTCGTCCAGTAATCCCTTACTTAAACGTGATTGGTGGAGTAGATGTGACGTCATAAAATTACAGCCAATAGGAGAACAGAGCAATCAGTCAGCACAACACCCCAACTTATGCTTTGCTGTTGGATATTTATTCTCGTTTCACTATTTTAAAATCTGGGAGATATGATGTTAAATATAATACACACTGCCCATAGCATTTTCAGTATTATCACAACTTGAACAATGAAATGGAGAATAAATATCCAACAGCAAAGCATAAGTTGGGGTGTTGTGCTGACTGGTTGCTCTGTTTTCCTATTGGCTGTAATTTGATGACGTTACCTCTTATTCCACCAATCACAGTTAAGTAAGAGTTTACTGAAAGAATGCAATATGTACGACACCAGTATCCATTTTTTTGGGGCGCCGCCTCCCCTAGGAGGACCTATTGTGAGCCACAGGCCTTGGCAGGGTCCCTGGGAGCAGTGGCGCCCTCCTAGTGGCAGTGGGTGTCTTTCCAGGGGCGGCAGGATCTCTGCCAGGGGCGACGGCGCCCCCAGGGGCCCTTCCACATGCAGCTTTACCCCAAGAGCTTCATATTTTTGTCGTACATTTTGCATTCGTCCAGTAATCCCTTACTTAAACGTGATTGGTGGAGTAAGATGTGACGTCATAAAATTACAGCCAATAGGAGAACAGAGCAATCAGTCAGCACAACACCCCAACTTATGCTTTGCTGTTGGATATTTATTCTTGTTTCACTATTTTAAAATCTGGGAGATATGATGTTAAATAAAATACACACTGCCCATAGCATTTTCAGTATTATCGCAACTTGAACAATGAAATGGAGAATAAATATCCAACAGCAAAGCATAAGTTGGGGTGTTGTGCTGACTGGTTGCTCTGTTTTCCTATTGGCTGTAATTTGATGACGTTACCTCTAATTCCACCAATCACAGTTAAGTAAGAGTTTACTGAAAGAATGCAATATGTACGACACCAGTATCCATTTTTTTGGGGCGCCGCCTCCCTTAGGAGGACCTATTGTGAGACACAGGCCTTGGCAGGGTCCCTGGGAGCAGTGGCGCCCCCCTAGTGGCAGTGGGTGTCTTTCCAGGGGCGGCAGGGTCTCTGCCAGGGGCGACGGCGCCCCCAGGGGCCCTTCCACATGCAGCTTTACCCTAAGAACTTCATATTTTTGTCGTACATTTTGCATTCGTCCAGTAATCCCTTACTTAAACGTGATTGGTGGAGTAAGATGTGACGTCATAAAATTACAGCCAATAGGAGAACGGAGCAATCAGTCAGCGCAACACCCCAACTTATGCTTTGCTGTTGGATATATATTCTCGTTTCACTATTTTAAAATCTGGGAGATATGATGTTAAATAAAATACACACTGCCCATAGCATTTTCAGTATTATCGCAACTTGAACAATGAAATGGAGAATAAATATCCAACAGCATAAGTTAAAGAATATTAATGACTATTGCTATAACTGGTGATGGCGTTATATATTCCACTAAATCACAGTCCATCAAAGTTACTAGTCACAACCCATCTACGACACCATCGCCATTTTTTAGAGCGCCGCCTCCCTAGGAGGACCTATTTGTGAGCCACAGGCCTTGGCAGGGTCCCTGGGAGCAGTGGCGCCCTCCTAGTGGCAGTGGGTGTCTGTCCAGGGGCGGCAGGGTCTCTGCCAGGGGCGACGGCGCCCCCAGGGGCCCTTCCACATGCAGCTTTACCCCAAGAACTTCATATTTTTGTCGTACATTTTGCATTCGTCCAGTAATCCCTTACTTAAGCGTGATTGGTGGAGTAAGATGTGACGTCATAAAATTACAGCCAATAGGAGAACAGAGCAATCAGTCAGCACAACACCCCAACTTATGCTTTGCTGTTGGATATTTATTCTCGTTTCACTATTTTAAAGTCTGGGAGATATGATGTTAAATAAAATACACACTGCCCATAGCATTTTCAGTATTATTGCAACTTCAACAATGAAATGGAGAATAAATATCCAACAGCAAAGCATAAGTTGGGGTGTTGTGCTGACTGGTTGCTCTGTTTTCCTATTGGCTGTAATTTGATGACGTTACCTCTTATTCCACCAATCATAGTTAAGTAAGAGTTTACTGAAAGAATGCAATATGTACGACACCAGTATCCATTTTTTAGGGGCGCCGCCTCCCCTAGGAGGACCTATTGTGAGCCACAGGCCTTGGCAGGGTCCCTGGGAGCAGTGGCGCCCTCCTAGTGGCAGTGGGTGTCTTTCCAGGGGCGGCAGGGTCTCTGCTGCCGGGGGCGGCAGCGCCCCAGGGGCCCTTCCACATGCAGCTTTACAAGAACTTCATATTTTTGTGGTACATTTTGCATTAGGTCAGTAATCCTTACTTAAGCGTGATTGGTGGAGTAAGATGTGGCGTCATAAGAGTACAGCCAATAGGAGAACAAGGCAATCAGTCCAGCACAACACCCCAACTTATGCTTTGCTGTTGGATATTTATTCTCGTTTTCACTATTTTAAAACTCTGGGAATATGATGTTAAAATAAAATACACACTGCCCATAGCATTTCCAGTATTATCATAACTTGAACAATGAAATGGAGAATAAATATCCAACAGCAAAGCATAAGTTGGGGGTGTTGTGCTGACTGGTTGCTCTGTTTTCCTATTGGCTTTAATTTGATGACGTTACCTCTTATTCCACTAATCGCAGTTAAGTAAGAGATTACTGAAAGAATGCAATATGTACGACACCATTATCCATTTTTGGGGGGCGCCGCCTCCCCTAGGAGGACCTATTGTGAGCCACAGGCCTTGGCAGGGTCCCTGGGAGCAATGGCGCCCTCCTAGTGGCAGTGGGTGTCTTTCCAGGGGCGGCAGGGTCTCTGCCAGGGGCGACGGCGCCCCCAGGGGCCCTTCCACATGCAGCTTTACCCCAAGAACTTCATATTTTTGTCGTACATTTTGCATTAGTCAGTAATCCCTTACTTAGCGTGATTGGTGGAGTAAAGATGTGGCGTCATAAAATTACAGCCAATGGGAGAACAGAGCAATCCCAGTCAGCACAACACCCCAACTTATGCTTTGCTGTTGGATATTTATTCTCGTTTCACTATTATTTTTAAACTCTGGGAAATATGATGCATTAAATAAAATACACACTACCCATAGCATTTTCAGTATTATTGCAACCTTGAACAATGAAATGGAGATTATATCAACAGCAAAGCATAAGTTGGGGTGTTGTGCTGACTGGTTGCTCTGTTTTCCTATTGGCTGTAATTTGATGACGTTACCTCTTATTCCACCAATCACAGTTAAGTAAGAGATTACTGAAAGAATGCAATATTTACGACACCAGTATCCATTTTTTTGGGGCGCCGCCTCCCCTAGGAGGACCTATTGTGAGCCACAGGCCTTGGCAGGGTCCCTGGGAGCAGTGGCGCCCTCCTAGTGGCAGTGGGTGTCTTTCCAGGGGCGGCAGGGTCTCTGCCAGGGGCGACGGCGCCCCCAGGGGCCCTTCCACATGCAGCTTTACCCCAAGAACTTCATATTTTTGTCGTACATTTTGCATTCGTCCAGTAATCCCTTACTTAAACGTGATTGGTGGAGTAAGATGTGACGTCATAAAATTACAGCCAATAGGAGAACAGAGCAATCACTCAGCACAACACCCCAACTTATGCTTTGCTGTTGGATATTTATTCTCGTTTCACTATTTTAAACTCTGGGAGATATGATGTTAAATAAAATACACACTGCCCATAGCATTTTCAGTATTATCGCAACTTGAACAATGAAATGGAGAATAAATATCCAACAGCAAAGCATAAGTTGGGGTGTTGTGCTGACTGGTTGCTCTGTTTTCCTATTGGCTGTAATTTGATGACGTTACATCTTATTCCACCAATCACAGTTAAGTAAGAGTTTACTGAAAGAATGCAATATGTACGACACCAGTATCCATTTTTTTGGGGCGCCGCCTCCCCTAGGAGGACCTATTGTGAGCCACAGGCCTTGGCAGGGTCCCTGGGAGCAGTGGCGCCCTCCTTGTGGCAGTGGGTGTCTTTGCAGGGGCGGCAGGGTCTCTGCCAGGGGCGACGGCGCCCCCAGGGGCCCTTCCACATGCAGCTTTACCCCAAGAACTTCATATTTTTGTCGTACATTTTGCATTCGTCCAGTAATCCCTTACTTAAACGTGATTGGTGGAGTAAGATGTGACGTCATAAAATTACAGCCAATAGGAGAACAGAGCAATCAGTCAGCACAACACCCCAACTTATGCTTTGCTGTTGGATATTTATTCTCGTTTCACTATTTTAAACTCTGGGAGATATGATGTTAAATAAAATACACACTGCCCATAGCATTTTCAGTATTATCGCAACCTGAACAATGAAAAGGAGAATAAATATCCAACAGCAAAGCATAAGTTGGGGTGTTGTGCTGACTGGTTGCTCTGTTTTCCTATTGGATGTAATTTGATGACGCTACCTCTTATTCCACCAATCACAGTTAAGTAAGAGATTACTGAAAGAATGCAATATGTACGACACCATTATCCATTTTTTGGGGGCGCCGCCTCCCCTAGGAGGACCTATTGTGAGCCACAGGCCTTGGCAGGGTCCCTGGGAGCAGTGGCGCCTCCTTAGCGGCAGTGGGTGTCTTTCCAGGGGCAGCAGGGTCTCTCAAGAAGGACGGCGCCTCAGGGCCCTTCCACATGCAAAGTACCCAAGAACTTCATATTTTTGTCAGATGGCATTCGCCCAGTAATCCCTTACTTTAAACGTGATTGGTGGAGTAAGATGTGACGCCGCTATAAAATTACAGCCATTAGGAGAACAGAGCAATCAGTCAGCACAACACCCCAACTTATATGCTTTGCTGTTGATATTTATTCTCGCTTTCACTATTTTAAACTCTGGGAGATATGATGTTAATAAAATACACACCGCTCCATAGCATTTTCAGTATTATCGCAATCTCAAACAATGAAAATGGAGAATAAATATCAACAGCAAAAGCAAGGTTAGTGTTGTGCTGACTGCTGCTCTTGTTTTCTCATTACTTAATTGATGACGCTACTCTTATTCCACTAATCGTTAAGTAAGAGATTACTGAAAGAATGCAATATTTACGACACCAGTATCCATTTTTTTGGGGCGCCGCCTCCCCTAGGAGGACCTATTGTGAGCCACAGGCGTTGGCAGGGTCCCTGGGAGCAGTGGCGCCCTCCTAGTGGCAGTGGGTGTCTTTCCAGGGGCGGCAGGATCTCTGCCAGGGGCGACGGCGCCCCCAGGGGCCCTTCCACATGCAGCTTTACCCCAAGAACTTCATATTTTTGGCGTACATTTTGCATTCGTCCAGTAATCCCTTACTTAAACGTGATTGGTGGAGTAAGATGTGACGTCATAAAATTACAGCCAATAGGAGAACAGAGCAATCAGTCAGCACAACACCCCAACTTATGCTTTGCTGTTGGATATTTATTCTCGTTTCACTATTTTAAACTCTGGGAGATATGATGTTAAATAAAATACACACTGCCCATAGCATTTTCAGTATTATCGCAACCTGAACAATGAAAAGGAGACTGGTTACCAGTTTATTGCTTTTAATTTGATGACGTTACCTCTTATTCCACCAATCACAGTTAAGTAAGAGTTTACTGAAAGAATGCAATATGTACGACACCAGTATCCATTTTTTTGGGGCGCCGCCTCCCCTAGGAGGACCTATTGTGAGCCACAGGCCTTGGCAGGGTCCCTGGGAGCAGTGGCGCCCTCCTAGTGGCAGTGGGTGTCTTTCCAGGGGCGGCAGGGTCTCTGCCAGGGGCGACGGCGCAAACAGGGGCCCTTCCCACATGCAGCTTTACCCCAAGAACTTCATATTCTTGTCGTACATTTTGCATTCGTCCAGTAATCCCTTACTTAAACGTGATTGGTGGAGTAAGATGTGACGTCATAAAATTACAGCCAATAGGAGAACAGAGCAATCAGTCAGCACAACACCCCAACTTATGCTTTGCTGTTGGATATTTATTCTCGTTTCACTATTTTAAACTCTGGGAGATATGATGTTAAATAAAATACACACTGCCCATAGCACTTTCAGTATTATCGCAACTTCAACAATGAAATGGAGAATAAATATCCAACAGCAAAGCATAAGTTGGGGTGTTGTGCTGACTGGTTGCTCTGTTTTCCTATTGGCTTTAATTTGATGACGTTACCTCTTATTCCACTAATCACAGTTAAGTAAGAGATTACTGAAAAAGAATGCAATATACGCACACCATTATCCATTTTTTGGGGCGCCGCCTCCCCTAGGAGGACCCACAGAGCCACAGGCGTTGGCAGGGTCCCTGGGAGCAGTGGCGCTTCCTAGTGGCAGTGGGTGCCTTTCCAGGGGCAACAGGGTCTCTGCCAAGAGCGACGGCGCCCCCAGGGGCCCTTCCACATGCAGCATCGCCCCAAGAACTTCATAGTTTTGTCGTACATTTTGCATTCGTCCAGTAATCCCTTACTTAAACGTCATTGGTGGAGTAAGATGTAACGTCGTCAAATTACAGCCAATAGGAGAACAGAGCAATCAGTCAGCTCAACACCCCAACTTATGCTTTGGTGTTGGATATTTATTCTCGTTTCACTATTTAAACTCCGGGAGATGTGACGTAAATAAATACACACTGCCTATAGCATTTTCAGTTTTATCGTAACCTGAACAATGAAAAGGAGAATAAATATCCAACAGGAAAACATAAGTTGGGGTGTTGTGCTGACTGATTCTTCTGTTTTCCTATTGGCTGTAATTTGATGATGCTACCTCATATTCCACCAATCACAGTTAAGTAAGAGATTACTGAAAGAATGCACATTTACGACACCAGTATCCATTTTTTGGGGCGCCTCCCCTAGGAGGATTCCACAGATTACAGGCGTTGGCAGGGTCCTTGGGGAGCAGGGCAGGGTGCTCCTTCCAGGGGCTGCAGGATCTCTGCCAGGGGCGACGGGCTACTCTAGGCCCTTCCACATGCAGCTTACCCCAAGAGCCTATATTTTTGTCGTATATTTGCATTCTCCGTCCAGTAATCCTCACTTAAACGTGATTGTGAGTAAGATGTGACGTCATAACCACAGCCAATAGGAGAACAGAGCAATCAGTCAGCACAACACCCCAACTTATGCTTTGCTGTTGGATATTTATTCTCGTTTCACTATTTTAAACTCTGGGAGATATGATGTTAAATAAAATACACACTGCCCACAGCATTTTCAGTATTATCGCAACCTGAACAATGAAAAGGAGAATAAATATCCAACAGCAAAGCATAAGTTGGGGTGTTGTGCTGACTGGTTGCTCTGTTTTCCTATTGGCTGTAATTTGATGACGTTACCTCTTATTCCACCAATCACAGTTAAGTAAGAGATTACTTAAAGAATGAAATATTTACGACACCAGTATCCATTTTTTGGGGCGCCGCCTCCCCTAGGAGGACCTATTGTGAGCCACAGGCGTTGGCAGGGTCCCTGGGAGCAGTGGCGCCCTCCTAGTGGCAGTGGGTGTCTTTCCAGGGGCGGCAGGATCTCTGCCAGGGGCGACGGCGCCCCTAGGTGCCCTTCCACATGCAGCTTTACCCCAAGAACTTCATATTTTTGTCGTACATTTTGCATTCGTCCAGTAATCCCTTACTTAAACGTGATTGGTGGAGTAAGACGTGACGTCATAAAATTACAGCCAATAGGAGAACAGAGCAATCAGTCAGCACAACACCCCAACTTATGCTTTGCTGTTGGATATTTATTCTCGTTTCACTATTTTAAACTCTGGGAGATATGATGTTAAATAAAATACACACTGCCCATAGCATTTTCAGTATTATCGCAACCTGAACAATGAAAAGGAGAATAAATATCCAACAGCAAAGCATAAGTTGAGGTGTTGTGCTGACTGGTTGCTCTGTTTTCCTATTGGCTGTTATTTGATGACATTACCTCTTATTCCACCAATCACAGTTAAGTAAGAGATTACTGAAAGAATGCAATATTTACGACACCAGTATCCATTTTTTGGGGGCGCCGCCTCCCCTAGGAGGACCTATTGTGAGCCACAGGCGTTGGCAGGGTCCCTGGGAGGAGTGGCGCCCTCCCAGTGGCAATGGGTGTCTTTCCAGGGGCGGCAGGATCTCTGCCAGGGGCGACGGCGCCCCCAGGGGCCCTTCCACATGCAGCTTTACCCCAAGAACTTCATATTTTTGTCGTACATTTTGCATTCGTTCAGTAATCCCTTACTTAAACGTGATTGGTGGAGTAAGATGTGACGTCATAAAATTACAGCCAATAGGAGAACAGAGCAATCAGTCAGCGCAACACCCTAACTTATGCTTTGCTGTTGGATATTTATTCTCGTTTCACTATTTTAAACTCTGGGAGATATGATGTTAAATAAAATACACACTGCCCATAGCATTTTCAGTATTATCGCAACCTGAACAATGGTAGTGAGACAAATATCCAACAGCAAAGCATAAGTTAGTGTTAAAGACTGCTGCTCTGTTTTCCTATTGGCTGTAATCGATGATCTAATTTTTATTCCACCAATCACAGCGTTAGAGATTACTATATCGCAATATTTACTACACCAGTATCCATTTTTAAAGCCTCCCCAGGAGGACTCCATTGTGAGCCACAGGTGTTGCAGGGTCCCTGGGAGCAGTGGCGCTCCTCCTAGTGGCAGTGTGGTGTCTTTTCTAGGGCAGCAGGATCTCTGCTAGGGGCGACGGAAGATTTCAGGGGCCCTTCCACATGCAGCTTAATTCTGCTGAATTTCATATATTTTTGTCGCACATTTTGCATTCGTCCAGTAATCCCTTACTTAAACGTAGATTGCGAGTAAGATGACGCCAAATTACAGCCAATAGGAGAACAGAGCAACCAGTCAGCACAACACCCCAACTTATGCTTTGCTGTTGGATATTTATTTTCGTTTCACTATTTTAAACTCTGGGAGATATGACGTTAAATAAATAGACACTGCCCATAGCATTTTCAGTATTTTCGCAACCTGAACAATGAAAAGGAGAATAAATATCCAAAAGCAAAGCATAAGTTGGGGTGTTGTGCTGACTGGTTGCTCTGTTTTCCTATTGGCTATAATTTGATGACGTTACCTCTTATTCCACCAATCACAGTTAAGTAAGAGATTACTGAAAGAATGCAATATTTACGACACCAGTATCCATTTTTTTGGGGCGCCGCCTCCCCTAGGAGGACCTATTGTGAGCCACAGGCGTTGGGAGGGTCCCTGGGAGCAGTGGCGCCCTCCTAGTGGCAGTGGGTGTCTTTCCAGGGGCGGCAGGATCTCTGCCAGGGGCGACGGCGCCCCCAGGGGCCCTTCCACATGCAGCTTTACCCCAAGAACTTCATATTTTTGTCGTACATTTTGCATTCGTCCAGTAATCCCTTACTTAAACGTGATTGGTGGAGTAAGATGTGACGTCATAAAATTACAGCCAATAGGAGAACAGAGCAATCAGTCAGCACAACCCCCCAACTTATGCTTTGCTGTTGGATATTTATTCTCGTTTCACTATTTTAAACTCTGGGAGATATGATGTTAAATAAAATACACACTGCCCATAGCATTTTCAGTTTTATCGCAACCTGAACAATGAAAAGGAGAATAAATATCCAACAGCAAAGCATAAGTTGGGGTGTTGTGCTGACTGGTTGCTCTGTTTTCCTATTGGCTGTAATTTGATGACGTTACCTCTTATTCCGCCAATCACATTTAAGTAAGAGATTACTGAAAGAATGCAATATTTACGACACCAGTATCCATTTTTTTGGGGCGCCGCCTCCCCTAGGAGGACCTATTGTGAGCCACAGGCGTTGGCAGGGTCCCTGGGAGCAGTGGCGCCCTCCTAGTGGCAGTGGGTGTCTTTCCAGGGGCGGCAGGATCTCTGCCAGGGGCGACGGCGCCCCCAGGGGCCCTTCCACATG
>NW_024736238.1:0-14638 GCF_018991925.1 Homarus americanus
TTAGTGAAGATTGTGAAGTGAGATGTAGTGAAGATTGTGAAGTGAGATGTAGTGAAGATTGTGAAGTCAGATGTGGTGAAGATTGTGAAGTGAGATGTAGTGAAGATTGTGAAGTGAGATGTAGTGAAGATTGTGAAGTGAGATGTAATGAAGATTGTGAAGTGAGATGTAGTGAAGATTGTGAAGTGAGATGTAGTGAAGATTGTGAAGTGAGATGTAGTGAAGATTGTGAAGTGAGATGTAGTGAAGATTGTGAAGTGAGATGTAAAAATTGTGAAGTGAGAAGTGAAAATTGTAAAGTGAGATGTAGTGAAGATTGTGAAGTGAGATGTAGTGAAGATTGTGAAGGGAGATGTAGTGAAGATTGTGAATTAAGATGTGGTAAAGATTGTGAAGTGAGATGTAGTGAAGATTGTGAAGTAAGATGTGGTAAAGATTGTGAAGTGAGATGTAGTGAAGATTGTGAAGTGAGATGTAGTGAAGATTGTGAAGTAAGATGTGGTGAAGATTGTGAAGTGAGATGTAGTGAAGATTGTGAAGTGAGATGTAGTGAAGATTGTGAAGTGAGATGTAGTGAAGATTGTGAAGTGAGATGTAGTGAAGATTGTGAAGTGAGATGTAGTAAAGATTGTGAAGTGAGATATGGTGAAGATTGTGAAGTGAGATGTAGTGAAAGATTGTGAAGTGAGATGTAGTGAAGATTGTGAAGTGAGATGTATTGAAGATTGTGAAGTGAGATGTAGTGAAGATTGTGAAGTGAGATGTAGTGAAGATTGTGAAGTGAGATGTAGTGAAGATTGTGAAGTGAGATGTAGTGAAGATTGTAAAGTGAGATATAGTGAAGATTGTGAAGTGATATGTGGTGAAGATTGTGAAGTGAGATGTAGTGAAGATTGTGAAGTGAGATGTAGTGAAGATTGTGAAGTGAGATGTAGTGAAGATTGTGAAGTGAGATGTAGTGAAGATTGTGAAGTGAGATGTAGTAAAGATTGTGAAGTGAGATGTAGTGAAAATTGTGAAGTGAGATGTAGTGAAGATTGTGAAGTGAGATGTAGTGAAGATTGTGAAGTGAGATGTAGTGAAGATTGTGAAGTGAGATGTAGTGAAGATTGTGAATTGAGAAGTAGTGAAGATTGTGAAGTGGGATGTAGTGAAGATTGTGAAGTGAGATGTAGTGAAGATTGTGAAGTGAGATGTAGTGAAGATTGTGAAGTGAGATGTAGTGAAGATTGTGAAGTGAGATGTAGTGAAGATTGTGAAGTGAGATGTAGTGAAGATTGTGAAGTGAGATGTAGTGAAGATTGCGAAGTGAGATGTGGTAAAGATTGTGAAGTGAGATGTGGTGAAGATTGTGAAGTGAGATGTGGTGAAGATTGTGAAGTGAGATGTGGTGAAGATTGTGAAGTGAGATATGGTGAAGATTGTGAAGTGAGATGTAGTGAAGATGTGAAGTGAGAGGTAGTGAAGATTGTGAAGTGAGATGTAGTGAAGATTGTGAAGTGAGATGTAGTGAAGATTGTGAAGTAAGATGTAGTGAAGGTTGTGAAGTGAGATGTAGTGAAAATTGTGTAGTGAGATGTAGTGAAGATTGTGAAGTGAGAGGTAGTGAAGATTGTGAAGTGAGATGTAGTGAAGATTGTGAAGTGAGATGTAGTAAAGATTGTGAAGTGAGATATGGTGAAGATTGTGAAGTGAGATGTAGTGAAAGATTGTGAAGTGAGATGTAGTGAAGATTGTGAAGTGAGATGTATTGAAGATTGTGAAGTGAGATGTAGTGAAGATTGTGAAGTGAGATGTAGTGAAGTTTGTGAAGTGGGATGTAGTGAAGATTGTGAAGTGAGATGTAGTGAAGATTGTGAAGTGGGATGTAGTGAAGATTGTGAAGTGAGATGTAGTGAAGATTGTGAAGTGAGATGTAATGAAGATTGTGAAGTGAGATGTAGTGAAGATTGTGAAGTGAGATGTAGTGAAGATTGTGAAGTGAGATGTAGTGAAGATTGTGAAGTGAGATGTAGTGAAGATTGTGAATTGAGAAGTAGTGAAGATTGTGAAGTGAGATGTAGTGAAGATTGTGAAGTGAGATGTAGTGAAGATTGTGAAGTGAGATGTAGTGAAGATTGTGAAGTGAGATGTAGTGAAGATTGTGAAGTGAGATGTAGTGAAGATTGTGAAGTGAGATGTAGTGAAGATTGTGAAGTGAGATGTAGTGAAGATTGTGAAGTGAGATGTGGTAAAGATTGTGAAGTGAGATGTGGTGAAGATTGTGAAGTGAGATTTGGTGAAGATTGTGAAGTGAGATGTGGTGAAGATTGTGAAGTGAGATATGGTGAAGATTGTGAAGTGAGATGTAGTGAAGATGTGAAGTGAGATGTAGTGAAGATTGTGAAGTGAGATGTAGTGAAGGTTGTGAAGTGAGATGTAGTGAAGATTTGTAGTGAGATGTAGTGAAGATTGTGAAGTGAGATGTAGTGAAGATTGTGAAGTGAGATGTAGTGAAGATTGTGAAGTGAGATGTAGTGAAGATTGTGAAGTGAAATGTAGTGAAGATTGTGAGGTGAGATGTAGTAAAGATTGTGAGGTGAACATAAGAACATAAGAACATAAGAAAGTGGGATACTGCAGGAGGCCGACTGGCCCATACAGGGCAGATCCTTTCACACCCATCCCAGCACTTCCATGTGCCTATCCAACTTCGTCTTGAAGCTCCCTAGCGTCCCCGATCCTACTATAGCACTCGGTAGCCTATTCCACATATCCACAACTCTATTACCAAACCAGTGCTTGCCCATATCCTTTCTGAATCGGAATTTATCTAATTTAAAGCCATTTGTTCTAGTTATTTCGTTATTACTGAGCTTCAGAACATCTTCCATTTTACCCTTGTTAATCCCACTTACCCACTTGAACACCTCTATCATATCTCCCCTAACTCTACGCCTCTCTAATGAATGCAAGCCTAAGCTTTTCAGTCTTCCTTCATATGGAAGGTTTCTAATATTATGGATCATTTTTGTCATTCTTCTTTGTACTCTCTCCAAAGAATCTATGTCCATTCTATAATAAGGACACCAGAACTGAACCGCATAATCCATGTGTGGCCTCATTAATGCTAGGTAAAGTTTCAAGATAACGTCAGCAGTTCTGTTACTCACAGACCTAGATATGAACCCAAGAAT
The DNA here is from genome assembly GCF_018991925.1 of Homarus americanus. NCBI lineage: Eukaryota > Metazoa > Arthropoda > Malacostraca > Decapoda > Nephropidae > Homarus > Homarus americanus. The sequence continues at coordinate 3,177 of NW_024736238.1, forward strand.
CCTGTTTGCCTTGTTGCGAACGCTAATACATTGTTTTCTAGGTTTCAAGTCATTGCTAACAAATACACCTTGATTTTTTTCACAAACTGAGTTTTCTATTTCCGTGTTACCTAGTTTATACTTAACGTTTGTATTCGTCTTCCCTATCTGTAGTACCTTGCATTTATCACTATTAAAATTCATTTGCCAGTCTACTGACCACTCATGTAAGGTATCTAGATCTTTTTGAAGGTGTTCAAAGTCACTGTCTGAATTTATCACTCTCCCCATTTTGGTATCATCTGCAAATTTACTAATCCTACTAGTTATGCCTAAATCAAGATCATTAATGAATATAACAAACAGCAGAGGGCCCATCACAGATCCCTGGGAACTCAAGCTTTTGACCGCACCCCAGTCTGACTTTAATCCATTTATGCTGACTCTTTTGTTTCCCGTCACCAGTTAACCACATGACCTAATCCATTTTAATACTGGATCCACCTATTCCATGCTCTTACCTTCCTTATCAATCTCTCATGAGGACTCCTATCGAATGCTTTACTGGAATCTAAATAAATTATATCATATGACTTATCATTATCTACCGCTCAAATACTTCTGGAGAAAAGCTAAGGCTTCAGGAGACAAGAACGTCCCTGCAGCAACCCTGGGTATGTGAGAAGAATGAATTGTTGAATGTTTCAAGGTGGCTTCTGATTTTTGTAGCAATACCGACTCTAGCAACTTGCCTATGATTGACGTGACTAATGGGACGGTAATTTGATGCTATTGATTTATCACCCTTTTTGAAAATCGAACTATATTTGCAAGTTTCCAAGTCGGCAATTTTAGTCCGCATTCTACGACTTCTTATTAAATGTAAAACTGCTAATGGATTGTTTTAACCCATTTCTGTACTTTTTAATATTCTAGCATATACAGTTTGTTAATTACTTTAAGCACATCGTTACTAGTAATATTGATATTCATCAACATATTTTCTATACTGTCGTTATATACCTTATGAACTTCTGGAAACTGTGCTAGGTTTTCATTTGTGAATACGGAGCGAAAATGACTATTTAACGTACTACACATTTCTAACTCATCATCAGTCATTTCTCCTGTCGTAGTTTTAAGGGGACCTATTGTATCTCTAACCTTTGATTTATACAGTTGATAAAAAGCTTTGGGGGTATATTTCGATTCGTTTGCTACCTTGATTTCATAATTTCTCTTTGCTTTCCTAATTTCTGTTTATACCTGTCTTGTTAGGTTCTGATAGTAACCAAGTAAGTGATTTTCGCCTTTCTTAACTTTTCTATATACTCCTTTCTTTTTCCCTAGAAGATCTAAGAGTCTATTATTCATCCATTTTGGTTGGTTCCGTATCGATCTGAATTTTCTTTTAGGGATGTGTTTATTTTGGGCATTATTGATTGTCGCAATAAATTGTTCATAAGTAGCTGCTAAATTAAATTCGGGGTTATCCCGTCCTAAGTTGACAGTTTCCGGAGGTGTGGGGGGGATTAATCTTTTGACCATAGGGTCATCCCTTAGGTCTCTCCTTATGCTACCGTAATTAGCATTCCTAAAATCCGGGATCAAGGCCGAATTTTCCTTCTTCCTGCCATCCCATATTATGTTAAAATATATGGCTTTATGATCACTGTTTCCTAGTTCGTCTCCAATCCCAACATCTTTTACTAGATTTTCATTATTACTGAGAACTAAATCGAGGATATTATTTCCTCTAGTGGGCAAGTTTATAAATTTATATATAAAACTATCCTGTACTACTTCTATAAAATCTTCAGATTCATTATCGCTAAGTTGATTTTTCCAATCTATGCCTGAAAAGTTGAAATCGCCTAGAATACATACATTGTTTCTATCAGATGCCTTCTTTATTTCCTCCCATAGCAATTTACCATCGTTCCTACTCAAATTAGGTAGTCTATATATAACACCAATGACTACGGATTCACTGCCCTCACCAATCTCTACCCAAATACTTTCATTGTCGCTATTTGTTTTAATGTTTGATTTATTGCAGCCTTTTAATGACACCCTGATATACACTGCTACACCGCCACCTCTCCTTCCTACTCTGTCAAATTTAAATAGGTTATATCCTGGAATATGAAATTCTGCTAAAAAATGCTTGCTGTTTGAATTTATCCATGTTTCCGTTATTGCAATTATATCTATGTTCTCTTTACTAACAATGGCCCTGAGCTGGTCCATTTTGTTACACAGGCTTCTACTATTAGTATAATAAACACTCAATATATTTCTTCCGTTTCTATCTGTTTTACATTTATTACTTTGATGTTTGTTATTATGACTAACTATATTTTCAGCATTATCTACTTCTGTTTCACTACTTCCCAGGACCTGCTTGTTTTTTGACTCCCATTTTCCCCGACCCCTCTCTACTGGCGAAACCCCCCCTTCGGAGTGACAATTTCACGCTCCAGGGATGCAGACAACGTCTTTACCCCCTCACGAGACAAGTGTACTCCGTCGCGACAGTACAGGTAGTCGTTGCCATAAAATCGTTGCCCGTCATCAATGAATGCCCAACCATTGTTTGCACAATGTTTTTCCAGTCGGCAATTAATAGCAATTGCCCTGGACAGCCATTCACGACCAACCCCTCTTCTAGGCAAGACACCACATACTATCGGGACCCCTCCCCTATCTCTAATCTTCCCCAGCGCCTCCCTATACCTCTTGAAAAGTTCCTCACTCCTAACCTTACCTATGTCGTTTCCCCCCCACACTAAGACACACTACTGGATTGGTACCCTCCCCTGACAAAACTCTGTCTAACCTCTCGGCTACATGCCCTATCCCAGCCCCAGGAAAACATACCCTAGTCCTACGTTTCCTATCTCTCGCACAAAAAGCCCGATCCATAAACCTCACCTGGCTGAAGATTGTGAAGTGAGATGCAGTGAAAATTGTGAAGCGAGATGTAGTGAAGATTGTGAAATAAGATTATAAAGTAAACTGTAGTAATTGAGGTTAAACGAACGCGGGTTATTCTGTAGTGTATCCGTGTCTTGTTAACGTGGAACCAACATGGCGGTGGTTCTCAATATAGATACGTTATTTTGCCGGGAATTTCTGTCAAAACAAAATATGAATCAACCATATTTAGCCTAAATTAACCTAACGGCTTTATTATATATTCTAAGTTTTTTAAGTTGGATAGATCAGATCAGGTTAGGTTAAGTCAGGTTGGGTTAGGTTAGGTTAGTTTTGTTAATTTTGCCACTTAGAGGCTAGTTTATTGTGCCCCCATACTCATCCTGTCAGCTGTAGCACAGAGAGATTACAAAGTGGTGTTAGATGAGGTAGGTGGTTAAGTTAAGTTTCAATAGGTTAGGTTAGATTATGTCAGGTTGGGTTAAGTTAGGTTAGGTAGGTAATAAGTAGATAGGTTATGTTAGGTAGGTGGGAAAGTTAGGTTTGATTAGGTTAGCTTATGTCAGACGGGGAGGTTAGGTTAGATTATGTCAGGTTAGGTTAGATTATGTCAGGTTAGGTCAGATTACGTCAGGTTAGGTTAGATTATGTCAGGTTAGGTTAGATTATGTCAGGTTAGGTTAGATTATGTCAGGTTAGGTTAGATTACAGATTACAGGTTAGGTCAGATTACGTCAGGTTAGGTTAGATTATGTCAGGTTAGGTCAGATTACGTCAGGTTAGGTTAGATTATGTCAGGTTAGGTTAGATTATGTCAGGTTAGGTTAGATTATGTCAGGTTAGGTTAGATTATGTCAGGTTAGGTTAGATTATGTCAGGTTAGGTCAGATTACGTCAGGTTAGGTTAGATTATGTCAGGTTAGGTCAGATTACGTCAGGTTAGGTTAGATTATGTCAGGTTAGGTAAGTAGGTAGAGGTGGGTAAAAAAGGTTAGGTTAGGTCGGCAGGTTTTAGTGTAGGAGCTTAAGTAATCCCGTAAAAATTTCATGTTAATTTTTGACACCATACATTATAATAATCCTTATAAACTATGTTAAGGAACTGTGGTGTCATTTTTTCTGAACGGTTTATTATTAGTTTTATGCCTTTAAAGAAGTTTTATTAAAGAGCGGCGTAATGAACCACAGATGTATTACCATTAAGTCCTAATTAACTTAAAACATGACTAATAACCTATGAACATGTAGTATTATATGATTACAATTTAACATAATATATCATGAATGCTGTTATAATATCATAAGTGTGTTACAAACATGGCTGCTCATATATGCCATCCTGTCTCTGGCAAAGAAGAGATTGCAATAAGTAAAATTTTTTGCTAAAGACAAATACTGGAAATTAAACATATACATATTACCATTATCTGAAAAGCTTAGAACCACCGTTTTATATTTATTAAAAGTTTGTAGTGTTATACATCATGTGTAAACAAGTCACAAGTTATTATTTACGACATTTCTTCAGTCCTCGTCATCAGAGTCTTCTGTGTACAACAGATTCCTTCACCTTGTTTAGGCATTTCTCATCATCTGCTTGACAGTTACACATCTCGGTGCATGTCATGCTATTCTTTCTGATTCTTTCTGTATGAACATGACAATGATCCACATTTCCTGACGCCACATCCACATTTAACAAGTTCTGTGATTGCTTCTGGAGCTGGTGGTTGGTCTGATATTACTAGTATGAAACAGTCATTGTCAATCTTCCAGCCATGCTCTAATTGTGAAAGCATTTCACTGTCTTCATCACAAGACCACAGAAGAGCTTGATACCTTCCTCTCAATATATGATACTTTAGAGTTGCTGCAGTCGCTGGTAGTTCTCCAGCTTCTGCCTGCGTTTTCTTGAAGAGATGCCATCTAAGTTATGACAGTTTAGTGAAAGTCATTCGTGGACAGTAGAGCTTAAATGCAAATTCCTTTAGACCAATAAACATGTCTGCTGGAGGGCATTTGGTCTACTCAGCATCTTGAATGCATCTAGGACTTTTGTGTTAGATTTCATCAAAGTGCTCCAACATGCTTTCTTTCTTTTGCCAACAAATTTTCCAATGCAGTCAGATCCTGTGAAGGCATGGAAACCTGTAAGACTCTCTGCCCAATGTGTCGTCGCTCACCAGTTCCTGTTTTCATACTTGTATTTTCTCCAAGTTGAGGCTGCTTTAATATGCCAAACACATCAGTGTCTGGTGACTTGATATGTACAGTGCTGCCCTTCTGTGATGCATATACTGTATGTTCTGCTTAAGTTCTATAACTTGTGATAGCAATTTGATGGTTGAAGTCTTATTTGCTGCTTTCCACGACAGAAGATTAACCTTGGACATCTTTTCCCAGATGCTCAATGGACCAACAATACGTTTCTTGACAAAATTTTCATAATTTTGTCTTCCAACTTCATATGCACATAGATTGTCATATTTGGCATTTTCTGGCATTACAGCTCCAGTTACCAAGTTTAAAAGCGCATCATTTTCCTGGGATTACAGTCACCAATAACATTGTGTAGCTTCTGTACATCAGCATATTGACGGCTGACAATAGCTGTAGAGAGTTCATGATGTTCTGTTCTTTTGTATTCTTTATGAGTTTGATATTTTATGTAATGAACTTAATTTGAAAACCCAAATGGTAGTATATGATCTTTTATCACCTTAGACACTCTGTGCGTCATGCCTCTCAAGTGATTTTTTTCCTCTCTTACTTCTCTGGATAAATACGACCTTTATCCCATCAGAAAAAATATCACCATATATTTTCTTAATCTACAGGTGCCAAGGTTTAAAATGACGGATGGTGTTAAAAATTAACCTGAAATTTTTACGTGACCACATATTGTCTTGTTGAGTTTCTGAGAGAACTTCACGGCTAAATAGCGCCTCTGTATTGATAGCCGGTACATGTCGTAATATCCACCGCTCATAGTTAAATCTTTATGTCCGTTTATTTTGTCCTAATTTAAGTATCAAGAGTGTTTTTATTTTTAAGTATCTTAAGTATCTTTTTTCCTCACTCTTAAGTATCTAAGTATGATGTTTTTTCATTTTAAGTAACTAACCATATTTTTGTTTTCATTATAAAATGTGATTGATATAGACAACAGAAGTAAATATCAGCTGGAGGTCGTAAACGAAGCTGATGTGAAGTATTTTGACTCACTGTTCCCACGAACTAATTGCTTCTCTGGTTTATACCGAAGAAATAAAACCGTCAACGAACCATCCGATTCAAATGTGTCTTAGGCGATACAGGGTGTCTAGGCGTCATTCTGATACCAAGAATGACTTTGTGTACTGTGGTGAAGCTGGGGGTAGGATAGGGTTGGGTTGGGTTGGGATGGGTTAGGATTACGCATGTGTGGGTATATTCTGTCGCATTTTATAGGTATCTTGCGTCTTTCTCTTTATTCCTTGTTTATCATGAGTATCTGTGCCTATTAATACACCACCTCGCAGGATAGTGGAAGAGGAATGGATAGTAACGAGATAATATTCTTCTTACATATACCTTAGCTTGATTACAGGTAACACCAGGTAGAAGTTACGTGACTCTTAAGAGTTTTCCTCGACTTGGCTGATTCAACTGTAAGACTTGCTGTATTTATCCTTATTAAATTCCTCCACCTGTAAGACCTTCCACTTGTAAGACTCTCCACCTGTAAGACCCTCCACTTGTAAGACTCTCCACTTGTAAAACCCTTTATGGATTTGAAATACCTTCTCGTCTTGACTCCACTAGTACTGTACACACCCTCTCTAGCCTTAGTTTACAGTAATGTTGAAGTATATAATGAAGACTCACAGCTCATGGGTTAGAAAAACAAAAGATGCTTGTTTTATTTATTTATTTATTTATTTATTTAAACTTATTTTAGAATCCCCGAAAGTTAGAACAAAATGGCTGACGGGACTCACAAGCGGGCGATGTTTACAGTATGGACCAAGAATAAAAAATAAATGAAAATTAAAATAAATAAATCGTAAATTGGTGCATTGTTTCTCCAGGGGTAATTATAGAAGTACAAATGTTCTCCAGCAGTGGGTAACGATCATAGCCACGTATAGAGCTTCTAATGCAGGTAGATTGATATAGATGCATTACCTGGAGTTAGTGGGTTACAGGGGCCTCCTACACGATAATATTAAAGGTGTTTTTTCCTTCTGTTTGTGGCACTTGAGGTGTTTAGGTTAGGTTTAATTAAAATGGTTTAGTTATAATAGTTATATTACGATAAGTTAAGTTGAATTTAGAACTTTTGATTTGCATATATCGTGTTTTAGAAGGATTTGTTAGCTAATAAGTTTAATTTGGATAAGTTTAGTTTAATTTAGATCATTTGATTTTACAAGGTCGTATTATAATGACTGGGAACCATATAGAAACTGTTAGAGAAGTAAATATTTCTACGGCAGTGAATGAGTAAGTCAATAAGTGGTGTATAGAGCTGCTGACGCAACTTAAACGGTATATACTGTACATTATATGTTATCAGAGCTTTCCTGTTGTACGTAACCGCCTCCGTCAAAGTGTCTTACTGGCTCATGTGAAGATTAGCCTCTAGTTTATTTAACCTCAAGATTAACTACACTGGCACTGCCTGACCTGACCTGACCTGACCTACCCTACCCTACCCTACCTACCCTACCCTACCCTACCCTAACCTAACCTAACCTAACTTAACTTCCCAAGTAGCGTTAGGTTAATCATTAGTTGAAATAAGCTGGGAGGGTTTATTCTTCAGGTAATCTATCTTAATTAACAATTTTGGTCAGGTGAGGCCTTCCTTACCTTACTCGAGAGCAGGAGGAGGAGGACTTGCTAACGTCTACAGATCATCGTCAACCAAGGCAGATATTGAATACCTTTTGTTTACCTTCGTGGCTTAAGAACACATCTTAACACCATAAGACTATTCGCCTCAATACAATAATACAGTAATTGATTATTGTATTCTAATAAAATTTACGGTGTATCTTGTGAACCAGATTTATTGTTTGACCTTAGTGAATAAGAAACTGGTTGAGGTGTATTGTGGTAAACATCCTTAAGAGCAGCTCTGTGTGTTCTTACGACCTCAAAGTAACACAAAAGGTAGCCAATATCTACCCTTGATCAGTCACTTTATGTAGATGTCAATTGTGTCATTTTCTAGACTTAGTGCCCCCTGGAGGAGAAAGTAAATACAATGTTGATATATTTTGGTCACAACACACACTAGTAGAATATTTTTCCTTTTTAACTAAATAATTAACACTATGAAGCTAACTAATTATATAACTCAAAGATGGTAGCCAATATGGCGTCGATATTGTTCACATACTCTATGATAAATAGATGTATTGTCTGTTTAATTTTAGGGAAGAATTTAATTTATAAACTTTTGAGAATCTGGATACAGGAGTTTTTTCTTTGTGTGTGTGTGTGTGGTGATGATGACGCATACTTTCCTCTGCAGTGAAAAAAATATCTTGACATTGCAAAGTTTAACTGTAAGCCGAAGGAACGTTTGTAATGTGACTTGTTATGTGAAATTGTAACTTGAAATTCTTTGTGAAAAAATATTTCCCTATAAAGTTTGGCAATAAATGAAGTATTACATCAAGGTGTAACTTTTAGTTCCTTGTGGAGTAATTACCTATGTGGACGATACAGCTACTCCAGGGTGTAAGACCTAGAGTAGAAAGTCTTTAGACCTTACCTGAGGTTGAAAGACTCTTATAGTGGAACGTCTTAGGTATTGAAACTTTAATTACAGTAAATAAAATATAATCTACCTAAACATTCCTTCACCTGGCGACAACTAATGATACAGGTGGTGTAATAGCTCTTTAAAATTCCTCCGTTTGATATAATAATGACCACACTTGAACTTATAATGTGCAATATCTTGATAACACATTAGCTGCAACATTACACATAGTCCAGTGTATGTGTAGTGAGGGACATCTACCTAAATGAGTTACAGAATGTGGAGTTGAGGCAAAAAAAAGTTGGGACATGTTTGAGATCATCAGTTGAGCCAAACGTTTATACTCAATATTGTTTTAATGGTATTTTAGAGCGACCGAAAAATGTAAACAAAATGGCCGGCTAGGTGACACATACCTTACAAGAAATAAACATGAGAACGAACACACACACACACACACACACACACACACACACACACACACACACACACACACACACACACACACACACACACACCAGTTTTACCCACATTATCACCAGACTATCGGCATACCTGGTCGGTGGACACCTGCCTCCTCCTCCTCCTCCTCACCTTGCTAATATGCTAATATGCTAATATGCTAATATGCTCTGGTATGTTTCAGTCTATTTAAGATATGCTCCCATCTATCTTAAAGAGCTTATGCTAGGTTGGTCTGATATGCTCCTCAAAGACTATGCTGATATACTCTTGTCATCTGATATGCCATTATGTTCATATCACTCTAAAGGATATACTAATATGTTCTGATATGTTGGTATGGTTCTGTCTCTCAGAGGGTGTGCTGATGTACTATAAGAGCATATAGGGTATGCTGATATACTTGGTTATGTAGCTAGGCTCATATCTCTCTTACAGGGTATGCTAATATACCCTGATATGCTTGCATCTATCTCTGAGCGTATACTGGTTGACTGTAATGACATAAGAGATATGCTAGTATGCTTCTAAGGGAATATGTTAGCATACTCTAATAATAATTTGAAATGAGGTTAGCTATACCTTAGATTCAGGGGATATACTGATATGATATGAATTAACCTAGAAGTATACTGATATGTTCTCAAGGCATTCAGGGGATCTGTTAGTATGCTTCGACATACTTTCGGAACAAGGTAAACTGGACCTTCAGAAGATAGGGTGATATGCTGACTTTTTCTGATGGATCTAAGAGAGAGTGGAAGACTATGAGAGCTAGTTAATATACTCAGGTATGTTGATATCCCTTCATGGCACTTGGGATATATGGTAATATACTCCGATGTGTCTCTTTGGATATACTGATATGCCACTAATGGGTCCCAGAAAGCAGGAGACAAGTTGATCTGCTTCGAGGACACTAATCTGTATAATGATTTTTTCCCTGACTGTTAAGAAGTATACTGGTATATTTCAAATGTTGCTTAGTATTATAGTATACTTTGGGCTGTTCTGAACATATTTCACAGCTGATTTTCAGAAATATATGCTGCTGTCACTGGCTTGTTTATTCCGGAGACATTGATTATACTTTGAGTATGTTGATATGCTTTGTTACCAGTCAAGGAATATGCTGATATGTTCTGACACTTCTCATTGATTACCCTGATATACTTAGATACCTGACAGTATTTATTGGAGTATAGTGTCCTATACTCTGATGTCATTCTAGTGATATGCTGATGAGCTGACATACCGCTTTATGTAACTGTGATATATTGAATCATATACATCCATTCCTCACGCTTAATATATATGATATTCTAAACAATGCTGATATTATTTATGTTATACCCTGATTATATACTAACATACTACAGTGTCATTTATAGTGTATGATATTAAACATTCGGGGGTATACTTTGAGGTTATTTAGAGAATATGATGGCAAACGGTGATATACTCTGATGCCATATTTGTTATACACAGATATATTGATATAATTTATATAATATACCGATAGATATAACTAAATATCTGTGAAGTAAATCCTGTACTTTTTGATATACCATTCAGGGTGGAGGTATGCTAATATACCAATATAGCACCCGTCTCTCAGCGTTAATATACCCTGATGGCACACTTAACATCCTGGCACCGGTCGTGGGGTATACTGATGTGCTAAAGTCTTCTTCATCTTCTAATATCTCGACTTCAGCTTCGTAAACTGTTATTACTTAAACGAATTTTCCCATAATGTGTTCCCTCAAGTTCCATAATTTGCACTTAGTGAAGCCACGATATCCCGCGTTATGTTGCCCGTCTCACTTCCTTCTGGGTTATGTGTCTTAAGTTGGTGAAAAAATTAAATTAAGGCTGAATTATTGTTAAATGTTAAGGTATTATAGTACTTGTCTGTCGTGTTGTTAATATAACATAGTTTCACCAGCAGTATGTACTCAAGAGCTTATTAACATCGTTGACGAGTCAGAGCCGCAACACTGAACCAATCTATATGAACATTAACACAAAAAATAAATTGTTACATTACATCGACTATCAAGACATAACTTACAATACAAATTAATAAATAATTGTACCAGGCAGATAAAATATTAGTTACAAAAAATTATGAAAATAGTCTTAATGTTCACGCCAGAACTTACCCCATAACAAAAGCCATACAACATTTTCCCAGTTAAGACTTCGTTAAATACAATCTCAAACTCCTTCTCAGAAACTGTGTGTTGGTGGTGTGCCACGTGTGGTGTGTGTGTGTGTGTGTGTGTGTGTGACAGCACCTTTGATTTATACAAATATTCCCCCAAAT
>NW_024736239.1:0-15154 GCF_018991925.1 Homarus americanus
GTAGAACCAGGGAGGTCAAGAGGTGTACCTGGGGAGTCTCAGAGGTGTACCTGGGAGTGTCGGAGGTGTACCTGGAGTGTCAGAGGAGAACCAGGGAGTGAAAGAGGTTACCTGGGAGTGTCAGAGGTACCCAGGAGTGTCAGACGTGACCTGGAGCTGTCAGAAATGTACCAGGGAGGCCAGGAGAGTACCTGGGAGTGTCAGCGGTGCAATCTAAGTGCTCAGAGGTGACCTGGGGCACGGAGGTACCTGGGAGTGCTGAGGTGCACCTGGAGTGTCGGAGGTGTACCTGGGAGTGTCAGAGGTGTACCTGGGAGTGCCAGAGGCAACTGGGAGTGTCAGAGGTGTACCTGGGAGTGCAGAGGTGAACCAGGAGTAAGAGGTACCTGGGAGTCTCCAGAGGTGTACCTGGGAGTGTCAGAGGTACCTGGAATGTTGAGGGTCCTGAAAGTGTCAGAGTTGTACCTGGGAGTGTCAGAGGTGTACCTCGGAGTGTCAGAGGTGTACCTGGGAGTGTCTGAGGTGTACCTGGAGGTCTGAGGTGCACCCGGAGTGTCAGAGAGAAACCAGGAGCAGAGGTGTACCAGGGAATGTCAGAGGAGTACCTGAAGTGTCAGAGGTACCTGGGAGGCCAGGAGGTGTACCTGGGAGTGTCAGAGGTGTACCTGGGAGGTGAAAAGTGTACCCGGGAGTGTCGGAGGTGTACCTGGGAATGTCGGAGGTGTTCCTGAAAGTGTAAGAGGTGTACCCAGGAGGCTGAGATGTACCTGGGAGTGTCTGGGTGTACCTGGGAGTGTCTGAGGTGCACCTGGGAGGCCAGATGAGTACCTGTGAGTGTCAGAGGAGTACCTGGGAGTGTCTGAGGTGCACCTCGGAGTGTCAAAGATGTGCCTGGGAGTGCTGGTGTGGGTGCCTGGGAGGTCAGAGCTGAACCTGGGAGGTCAGGAGCAATGGGAGGTCAGAGGTGTACCTGGGAGTGTGAGAGGTACCTGGGAGTGAGAGGTGTAGCTGGGAGGTGAGAGGTGTACCTGGAAGTGTCCGAGGTGTACCTGGGAGTGTCTGAGGTGCACCTGGGAGGCAGAGAGAACCAGGGGAGTGTAAGAGGCCTGGGAGGTCAGGAGGAGCACCTAGGAGTACAAGGTGCACATGGGAGTGTCGGAGGTGTGCCTGGGAGTGTCAGAGGTGTACCAGGGAGTGTAAGAGGAACCAGAGTGTCTGAGGTGTACCTAGGAGGTATGGGAGGTGTACCTGGGAGTATCGGAGGTGCACCTGGGAGTGAAAGAGGAGTACCTGGGAGTGTCAGAGGTGCACCTGGGAGTGTCAGAGGCAAACCGGGAAGTATCTGAGGTACCTGGGAGTATCGAGGTGTAACTGGAGTGTCGGAGGTGTACCTGGGAGTGTCTGGGGTGTGGCCTCGAGTGTCAGAAGTACCTGGGAGGTAAGAGAGGTGTACCTGGGAGGTCAAAGGTGAACCAGGAGTGTTAGAGGTGTACCAGGGAATGTCAGTGGAGCACCTGGGGTGTCAGAGGTGTACCTGGGAGGTCAGAGGTGTACGTGGGAGGTCGGAGGCACCTGGGAGTGTCGGAGGTGTACCTGGGAGGTCGGAGGTGTACCTGGGAGTGTCGGAGGTACCTGGGAGTGTCGCAGGTGTGCCTGGGAGGTCAGAGGTGTACCTGGGAGTGTCTGGGTGTACCTGGGAGTGTTAGAGGTACCTGGGAGTGTCAGAGGTACCTGGGAGTGTCTGGGGTGTACCTGGGAGTGTCTGAGGTGTACCTGGGAGTGTCTGAGGTGTACCTGCGAGTGTCAGAGGAGGACCTGGGAGGTCTGCGGATGTACCTGGGAGTGTCTGAGGTGCACCTGGGAGTGTCAGAGGAGTACCAGAGTGCCAGAGGTACCTGGGAGTGTCTGAGGTGTACCACGGAGTGTCGAGGTGTACCAGGAGGTCACAGGAGCACCTAGGAGTGTCAGAGGTGTACCTGGGAGGCGGAGGGCACCTGAGAGTCAGGTGTACCAGGGTGTGTCAGATGTGAACCATGAGTGTCAGGAGGTGTACCTGGGAGTATCGGAGGTGTACCTGGGAGAACCGGAGGTGTACCTGGAGGGTCAGAGTGTACCTGGGAATGTCAAAGGCATACCTGGGAGTGCTCAGAGGTGTACCTGGGAGGTCAGAGGTGTACCTGGGAGAGGTCAGAGGTGTACCTGGGAGTGTCTGAGGACCTGGGAATGTCGAGATGTACCTGTGAGTGTCAAGGAGAACCAGGCAGTGTCACAGGTGTACCTGGGAGGTTAGAGGTGTACCAGGGAATGGGGTGAGTACCCGGAAGGGTCAGAGGTGTACCTGGGAGGCCGGGGAGACCTGGGAGGCTGAGGAAGGCACCCGGGAGTGTCGGAGGTGTACCGGAATGCCAGGGTTCCTGAACGTGTCAGAGGGTAGAAGTGTCATAGGTGTACCTGGAGTGCTTGTACCAGGAGTGTCTGGGGTGTACCCAGAGTGTCTGGGGTGTACCTGGGAGTGTCTGAGGCACCTGGGAGTGTCAGAGGAGTACCTGTGTGTCGGGGAGGCACCTGGGAGGTCTGAGGTGTTCCTCGGAGTGTCAGAGAGATGTGCCTGGGAGAGTCAGAGGTGTACCTGGGAGTGTCAGAGGTGCACATGGGAGGTCAGAGGTGCACCTGGGAATCTCAGAGGTGTGCCCTGAAAGTGTCTCAGGTGTACCTGGGAGGTCAGAGGAGCACCAAGGACTGTCAGAGGTACCTGGGAGTGTCGGAGGTGCCGGGAGGCTCGGAGGCACTGGGAGGTCAGAGGTGTACCAGGGAGGCTCAGAGGAGTACCAGGAGAGTCTGAGGTGTACCTGGGAGAGCGTGGAGATGTACCTGGGAGGTCAGAGGTGTACCAGGAGTGTCAGAGGTGAACCAGGAGGTCAGAGGTGAACCAGGGAGGTCGAGGTGTACCTGGGAGTGTCTGGGGTGACCTGGGAGTGCCTGAGGTGTACCTGGGAGAGCCTGAGGTGTACCCAAGTGAGGTCAGAGGAGCACCCGGAGTGTCAGGAGGTGAATCTGGGAGTGTCTGGGGTGCACCTGGGAGGCCAGAGGTGCACCTGGGAGTGTTAGAGGTACCTGGGAGTGTCTGAAACCTGGGAGGTCGATGGCACCGAGATGTCTGAGGCACCTGGGAGGTCAGAGGAGAACCAGGAGGTAAGAGGCACCTGGGAGCAAAGTGCACCAGGGAGTGTCAGACGTGACCTGGGAGTGTCAGAATGTACCAGGAGGTCAGAGAGTACCTGGGAGTGTCAGTGGTGTACCTGGGTGTCAGAGGTGTACCTGGGAGTATCGGAGGTACCTGGGAGTGTCGGAGGTGACCTGGAGGCCGGAGGTGTGCCTGGGAGTGTCAGAGGTGTACCTGGGAGGCAGAGGCACCAGGAGGCCGAGGAGCACTGGGAGGTCAGAGGTGCACCTGGAGTGTCGGAGATGTACCTGGGAGTGTCAGAGGAACCAAGGAGTGTCAGAGGTGAACCAGGAGGCCAGAGGTGAACCAGGAGTGTCTGAGGTGCCTGGGCCTGGGGTGTACCTGGGAGGCTGAGGTACCTGGGAGTGTCTGAGGTGTACCTGCAGAGTGTCAGAGGACTACCTGGGAGGCCAGAGGTGAATCTGGGAGTGTCAGAGGTACCTGGGAATGTCGGAGGTGTTCTTGAAAGTGTCAGAGTTGTACCTGGGAGAGGCTGAGGCACCTGGGAGGCCTGAGTGTCTGAGTGGTACCTGGGAGGCCGAGGGTACCTGGGAGTGTCAGTGAAGAACCAGGGAGTGTAAGAGGTGTACCTGGGAGGTCAGAGGTACCAGGAGTGGGCAGACGTGTACCTGGGAGGCCAGAAATGTACCAGGGAGTGTCAGAGAGTACCGGGAGTGCTGTGGTGTGTGGCCCTGAGGTGCACCTGGGAGCATCGGAGGTGTACCTGGGAGGTCGGAGGTGTACCTGGGAGTGTCGGAGGTACCTGGGAGCACAGAGGTACCTGGGAGTGTCAGAGGTGTACCAGGGAGGTCAGAGGTGTACCTGGGAGTCAGAGGTGAACCAGGGAGGTAAGAGGTACCTGGGAGCCTGAGGTACCTGGGAGGCCAGGAGGTGTACCTGGGAATGTCGGAGGTGTTCCTGAAAGTGTCAGAGTTGTACCTGGGAGGCTGAGGTGTACCTGGAGGCCGAGGTACCTGGGAGGCTGAGAATGGGAGCCTGAGGTACCTGGGAGGTCAGAGAGAAACCAGGGAGTGCGAGTACCAGGAATGTCAGTGAGCACCTGAAGTGTCAGAGGCACTGGGAGTGCTCAGAGGTGTACCTGGGAGGTCAGAGGTGTACCTGGGAGGTCAGAGGCATACCCGGGAGTGTCGGAGGTACCGGGAATGTCGGAGGTGTCCTGAGTGTCAGGAGGTGTACCTAGGAGGTCAGAGGTGTACCAGGGAGGCCGAGGAGTACCCAGGAGGTTGAGGTACCTGGGAGGTCGGAGATGTACCTTGGAGCAACAGTGTACCAGGAGTGTCAGAGGTGAACCAGGGAGGCTGGGAGAACCAGGGAGGCACCTGGGAGTGTCTATGAGTGTCTGAGGGGGGTACCTGGGAGGTCTGACACCTGCGAGTGTCAAAGGAGTACCTGGGAGGGTCAGAGGTGATCTGGAGTGTCAGGGGTGTACCTGGGAGTGTCAGAGGTGTACCTGGGAGTGTCAGAGGTACCTGGGAGTGTCTGAGGTACCTGGGAGTGTCTGAGCGTACCTGGGAGTGTCTGAGGTACCTGGGAGAGTCAGAGGAGAACCAGGGAGGTAAGAGGTACCTGCGAAGTGTGACCAGGGAGGTCAGACGTACCCTGGGAGTGTCAGAAATGCACCAGGGAGGTCAGAGGAGTACCTGGAGTGCCAGGATGGTGGCTGGGAGGTGTACCTGGGAGATCTGAGGTGTACCTGGGAGTGCCGGAGGTACCTGGGAGGTTTGATGCCTGGGATGTCAGAGGCACCTGGGAGGTCAGAGGTGCACCAGGGAGGTCAGAGGAGTACCTGGGAGGTCAGAGGTACCTGGGAGTGTCGGAGATGCACCTGGGAGTGTCAGAGGTGTACCAAGGAGTGTCAGAGAACCAGGGAGGCCGAGGTAACCAGGGAGTGTCTGAGGTGTACCTGGGGTGTCTGGGTGCACCTGGGAGTGTCTGAGGTGTACCTGGGAGTGTCTGAGGTGTACCTGGGAGCAGAGGACTACCTGGGAGTGTCGAGGTGAACCTGGGAGGTCAGGAGAGGTACCTGGGAATGTCGGAGGTGTACCTGAAAGGTCGAGTCAGAAATTCGGAGTGCCAGAGGTGTACCTGGGAGTGTCTGTGGCACCTGGGAGTGTCTGAGTGGTACCGAAGTCTGAGGTACCTGGTGTCAGAGAAGAACCAGGAGTGTAAGAGGTGTACCTGGGAGTGTCAGAGGAAAATAGGGAGGTCAGACGTGTACCTGGGAGTGTCAGAAATGTACCAGGGAGTGTCAGAGGAGTACCTGGGAGGCCATGGTGTACCTGGGTGTCAGAGGTACCTGGGAGTATCGGAGGTGTACCTGGGAGTGTCGGAGGTACCTGGGAGTGCCGGAGGTGTACCTGGGAGTGTCAGAGGTGTACCTGGGAGGTCAGAGGTAAACCAGAGGCCTAGAGGTGTACCTGGGAGTGCAGAGGAACCAGGGAGGTCAGAGGTGTACTTGGGAGCTCAGAGGTGTACCTGGGAGTGTCAGGAGGTACCTGGGAATGTCGGAGGTGTTCCTGAAAGTGTCAGTTGTACCCAAGGTCAGAGGTGTACCTGGGAGTGTCAGAGGTGTACCTGGGAGTGTTTGAGGTGTACCTGGGAGTGTCTGAGACCTGGGAAGGGTCAGAGGAGAACCAGGGAGGCGGAGGTGTACCAGGGAATGCTCAGGAGCACCTGAAGTGTCAGAGGTGTACCCAGAGGCCAGAGGTACCTGGGAGGTCAGGAGGTGTACCTGGGAGTGTGGGAGAAGGTACCCGGGAGTGTCGGAGGTAAACTGGGGAATGTTATAACTTGAAAGTGTCAGAGGTATCAGGAGGTCAGAGGTGTACCTGGGAGTGTCTGAGTGGTACCTGGGAGGTCTGGAGGTGTACCTGGGAGGCCAGAGGAGAACCAGGAGGAGGCACCTGGGAGAAAGTCAGGAGGTGTACCAGGGAGGTCAGACGGGTACCTGAGTGTCAGAAATGTACCAGGGAGTGTCAGAGGAGTACCTGGGAGGCCGGGGTGGTGTACCTGGGTGTCAGAGGTGTACCTGGGAGTATCGGAGGTACCTGGGAGAGTCGGAGGTGTACCTGGGAGTGTCGGAGGTGTACCTGGGAGGTGTGGAGGTACCTGGGAGGCTGGCAACAGGGAGTGTCAGATGTGTACCTGGGAGGTCAGAGGTGTACCTGGGAGGTCTGAGAGTACCTGGGAGTGTCTGAGGTGTACCTGGGAGGTCTGAGGTACCTGGGAGTGTCAGAGGAGAACCAGGGAGGCTAGAGGTGTACCAGGAATGTCAGTGAGTGACCTGGGAAGTCAGGGAGATACCTGGGAGTGTCAGAGGTACCTGGGAGTGTCAGAGGTGTACCTGGGGTGTGAAAAACGGAGTCTGAGGTGTACCTGGGAATGTTGAGGTGTACCTGAAAGTGTCAGAGAAATCTAGGAGTGTCAGATGTGCCTGGGAGTGTCAGGGGTGTACCTGGGAGTGTCTGGAGGTGTACCTGGGAGTGCTGAGAGTACCTGGGAGGCCTGAGAGGAGCACCAAGTGCCTGAGGTGTACCGGAGTGTCAAAGATGTGTCTGGAGTGTGTGCCTGGGAGTGTCAGAGGTGTCTGGGAGTGTCAGGGGATGTAACTGGAGGCTGAGGTGTACCTGGGGAGAAAATTGGGAGTGGAGAGGGAAGTGGGAGGTGAGAGGTGTACCTGGGAGTGTCAAAGGTGAACCAGGGAGTGCGAGGTGTACCAGGGAATGTCAGTGGAGTACCTGGGAGTGTCAGAGGTGCCTGGGAGTGTGAGAAGGGCCTGGAGTGTCCCAGGTGTACCTGAGAGTCGGAGGTGTACCTGGGAGGTGGAGAGGTGTACCTGGGAGGCCGAGGTGTACTGGGAGTGTCTGGGGTGTACCTGGAGGTCTGAGGTGTACCTGGGAGTGTCTGAGGTGTACCTGGGAGTGTCAGAGGTGTACCTGGGAGTGTCAGAGGTGTACGTGGGAGTGTCGGAGGTACGTGGGAGTGTCGGAGGTGTACCTGGGAGGTCGGAGGTGTACCTGGGAGTGTCGCAGGTGTACCTGGGAGTGTCGGAGGTGTACCTGGGAGAGTCAGAGGTGTACCTGGGAGTGTCAGAGGTGTACCTGGGAGTGTCTGAGGTGCATGGGAGTATCGAGAGAACCAGGGAGTGTTAGAGGTGTACCAGGAATGTCGGTGGAGTACCTGTAAGTGTCAGAGGTACCTGGAGTGTCAGAAGGTACCTGGGAGTGTCAGAGGTACCTGGGAGGTCAGGAGGTACCTGGGAGTCAGGAGGTGTACCTGGGAGTGTCTGGGGTGCATGTGGGACCACGGAGGTGACCTGGGAGCATCGGAGGTGTACCTGGGAGTGTCGAGGTACCGGAGTGTCAGAGGAGAACCAGGAGCAGGAGGTGTACCTGGGAGGTCAGAGGTGTACCAGGGAGGTCAGAGGTGTACCTGGGAGTCAGAAATGTACCAGGAGGTCAGAGGAGTACCTGGGAGTGTCAGAGGTACCTGGGAATGTCGGAGGTGTACCTGAAAGTGTCAGAGTTGTACCGGAGTGTCAGAGGTGTACCTGGGAGTGCTGGGGAGGCACCGGAGTGTCAGAGGTGTACCTGGGAGTGTCGGGAGGTACCTGGGAGTGTCAGAGGAGAACCAGGGAGTGTTAGAGGTGTACCAGGAATGTCAGTGGAGTACCTGAAGTGTCAGGAGGTGTACCTGGAGTGTCAGAGGTGTACCTGGGAGTGTCGAGGTACCTGAGTGTGAGAAGTGCACCTGGGAGTGTCGGAGGTGTACCTGGGAATGTCGGAGGTGTTCCTGAACGTGTCAGAAGTGTACCCAGAGTGTCGAGGTGTACCTGGGAGTGTCATATGTGGTACCGAGAGTGTCTGGGGTGTACCCGGGAGTGTCTGGGGGTGTACCTGGGAGGTCCGGAGGTGTACCTTGGAGTGTCAGGATGCCTGGGAGCGTCAGAGGTGTACCTGGGAGTGTCAAGGGGTGTAACTGGGAGGTCAGAGGTGTAACTGGTGTGCTGAGAGGCATACCTGGGAGTATCAGAGGTGTACCTGGGAGGGTCAGTGGTGTACCTGGGAGGCCAGAGGTGTACATGGGAGTGTCAGAGGTGTACCTGGGAATCTCAGAGGTGTTCCTGAAAGTGTCTGAGGTGTACCTGGGAGTGTCAGAGGAGTACCTAGGAGTGTCAGAGGTGTACCTGGGAGTGTCGGAGGTGTGCCTGGGAGGTCAGAGAGGTACCTGGAGGTCAGAGGTGTACCAGGGAGTGTCAGAGGAGTACCTAGGAGTGTCTGAGGTGTACCTGGGAGGTCGGAGATGTACCTGGGAGGCAGAGGTACCAGGGAGGTCAGAGGTGAACCAGGAGGTCAGGAGAACCAGGAGTGTCTGAGGTACCTGGGAGTGTCTGGGGTGTACCTGGGAGTGTCTGGGGGTGTACCTGGGAGGTCTGAGGTGTACCTGGAGTGTCTGAGGTGTACCTGCGAGGTCAGAGGAGTACCTGGGAGGTGCAGAGGTGAATCTGGGAGTGTCTGTACCTGGGAGTGTCAGAGGTGTACCTGGGAGTGTCAGAGGTGTACCTGGGAGTGTCTGAGGTGTACCTGGGAGTGTCTGAGTGGTACCTGGGAGTGTCTGAGGTGTACCTGGGAGTGTCAGAGGAGAACCAGGGAGTGTAAGAGGTGTACCTGGGAGTGTCAGAGGTGTACCAGGGAGTGTCAGACGTGTACCTGGGAGTGTCAGAAATGTACCAGGGAGTGTCAGAGGAGTACCTGGGAGGTCACGTGTACCTGGGGTGTCAGAGGTACCTGGGAGACGAGGTGTACCTGGGAGTGTCGGAGGTGTACCTGGGAGTGTCGGAGGTGTACCTGGGAGTGCCGGAGGTGTGCCTGGGAGGTCAGAGGTGTACCTGGGAGTGTCAGAGGTACCAGGGAGGTCAGAGGAGTACCTAGGAGGTCAGAGGTGCACCTGGGAGTGTCGGAGATGTACCTGGGAGTGTCAGAGGTGTACCAGGGAGGCTGGGAGGTGAACCAGGGAGGTCAGAGAACCAGGGAGTCTGAGGTGTACCTGGGAGTGTCTGGGTACCTGGGAGTGTCTGAGGTGTACCTGGAGTGTCTCAGGTGTACCTGGGAGTGTCAGATGACCACTGGGAGTGTCAGAGGTGAACCTGGGAGGTCAGAGGTGTACCTGGGAATGTCGGAGGTGTACCTGGAAAGTGTCAGAGTTGTACCTGGGAGGTCAGAGGTACCTGGGAGGCCAGAGGTACCTGGAGTGTCTGAGGGGTACCTGGGAGTGTCTGAGGTGTACCTGGGAGTGTCAGAGGAGAACCAGGAGGTAAGAGGTGTACCTGGGAGGTCAGAGGTGACCAGGAGTTCAGACGTACCAGTGCCTGAATGTACCAGAGTGTCAGAGGAGGCCTGGGAGTGTCAGGGGTGTACCTGGGTGTCAGAGGTACCTGGGAGTGTCGGAGGTGTACCTGGGAGCAAGCGGAGGTGTACCTGGGAGTGTCGGAGGTACCTGGGAGTGTCGGAGGTGTACCTGGGAGGTCAGGAGGTGTACCTGGGAGGCCGAGGTGTACCTGGGAGGTCAGAGGTGAACCAGGAGTGTCAGAGGTGCACTGGGAGTCTCAGAGGTGTACCTGGGAGTGTCAGAGGTGTACCTGGGAATGTCGGAGGTGTACCTGAAAGTGTCAGAGGTGTACCTGGGAGGTCAGAGGTGTACCTGGGAGGCCGAGGTGTACCTGGGAGTGTCTGAGGTGTACCTGGGAGTGTCTGAGGTGTACCCAGGAGGCTGAGGAGAACCAGGGAGTGTTAGAGGTGTACCAGGAATGTCAGAGGAGTACCTGGGAGTGTCAGAGGTGTACCTGGGAGGTGTCAGAGGTACCTGGGAGTGTCAGAGGTGTACCTGGGAGTGAGAAGTGCACCGGAGTGTCGGAGGTGTACCTGGGAATGTCGGAGGTGCCTGAAAGTGTCAGAGGTGTACCTTGGAGTGTCAGAGGTGTACCTGGGAGTGTCAGATGTGTACCTGGGAGTGTCTGGGGTGTACCTGGGAGTGTCTGGAGGTGTACCTGGGAGTGTCAGAGGAGTACCTGTGAGTGTCAGAGGAGTACCTGGGAGTGTCTGAGGTACCCTGGAGTGTCAAAGATGTGCCTGGGAGTGTCAGAGGTGTACCTGGGAGGTCAGAGGTGAACCAGGAGCATCGAGGAGTACCTAGGAGGTCAGAGGTGTACCTGGGAGTGTCAGAGGTACCTGGGAGGTCAGAGGTACCAGGGAGGCTGAGGTGAACCAGGGAGGTCAGAGGTGAACCAGGGAGTGTCAGAGAACCAGGAGTGGCCTGAGGTGTACCTGGGAGTGTCAGAGGAGTACCTAGGAGGTCAGAGGTACCTGGAGTGTCTGGGTGTACCTGGGAGTGCTCGGGGTACCTGGGAGGTCTGAGGTGTACCTGGGAGTGTCAGAGGAGTACCTGGAGGTCAGAGGTGAATCTGGAATGTCTGGGGTGTACCTGGGAGTGTCAGAGGTACCTGGGAGTGTCAGAGGTGTACCGGGAGTCTGAGGTACCTGGGAGTGTCTGAGTGGTACCTGGAGTGTCTGAGGTGTACCGGAGGTCAGAGGAGAACCAGGGAGTGTAAGAGGTGTACCTGGGAGTGTCAGAGGTGTACCAGGGAGTGTCAGACGTGTACCTGGGAGTGTCAGAAATGTACCAGGGAGTGTCAGAGGAGTACCTGGGAGTGTCCAAGGTGTACCTGGGTGTCAGAGGTGTACCTGGGAGTATCGGAGGTGTACCTGGGAGTGTCGGAGGTGTACCTGGGAGGCCGGAGGTGTACCTGGGAGGTTGGAGGTGTACCTGGAGTGTCGGAGGTGTACCTGGGAGGTCAGAGGTGTACCAGAGTGTCAGAGGTGAACCAGGGAGGCCAGAGGTGAGCCTGGGAGTGTCAGAGGTGTACCTGGGAGTGTCAGGAGGTGTACCTGGAGGTCAGAGGTGAACCAGGGAGTCAGAGGTGAACCTGGGAGGTCAGGAGGTACCTGGGAGTGTCAGAGGTGTACCTGGGAATGTCGGAGGTGTCCTGGGAGTGTCAGATGTGTACCTGGGAGTGTCAGAGGTGTACCTGGGAGTCTGAGGTACCTGGGAGTGTCAGAGGAGAACCAGGGAGCAGGAGGTGTACCAGGAATGTCAGTGAGTACCTGGAAGGTTGTGTGTACCTGGGAGGTTCGGAGGTGTACCTGGGAGGTGAGAAGGTACCTGGGAGGTCGCAGGTGTACCTGGGAGAGTCAGAGGTACTTGGGAGGTGAGAGGTACCTGGGAGGTCAGAGGTGTACTTGGAGTTCAAACCGGGAGTGTCTGGGGTGTACCTGGGAGTGTCTGGGGTGTACCTGGAGTCAGAGGAGTACCGAGAGTGTCAGAGGAGTACCTGGGAGGTCTGAGGTGTACCCGGGAGTGTCAAAGATGTGCCTGGGAGGTCAGAGGTACCTGGGAGTGTCAGAGGTACCAGGGAGTATCAGGAGGAGTACCTGGGAGGTCAGAGGTGTACCTGGGAGTGTCGGAGATGTACCTGGGAGGCTCGGAGGTGTACCAGGGAGTCAGAGGTGAACCAGGGAGTGTCAGAGGTGAACCAGGGAGTGTCAGGAGGTGAACCAGGGAGTGCCCTGAGGTACCTGGGAGTGTCAGAGGTGTACCTGGGAGTGTCTGGGTGTACCTGGGAGTGTCTGAGGTGTACCTGGGAGATGTCTGAGGTGTACCTGGGAGTGCCGAGGAGTACCTGGGAGTGTCAGGAGGTGACCTGGGAATGTCTGGGTGTACCTGGGAGTGTCAGAGGTGTACCTGGGAGTGTTAGGAGGTACCTGGGAGCGTCTGAGGTGTACCTGGGAGTGTCTGAGTGGTACCTGGGAGTGTCTGAGGTGTACCTGGGAGGTCAGAGGAGAACCAGGGAGTGTAAGAGTTGTACCTGGGAGTGTCAGGAGGTGTACCAGGGAGGTCAGACGTGTACCTGGGAGTATCAGAAATGTAAACTAGGAGTGTCAGAGAGTACCTGGGAGGACAGCGGTACCTGGGTGTCAGAGGTGTACCTGGGAGTATCGGAGGTGTACCTGGGAGTGTCGGAGGTACCTGGAGGTCGGAGGTGTACCTGGGAGTGTCAGAGGTGTACCTGGGAGTGTCAGGAGGTGTACCAGGAGGTCAGGAGGTGTACCTGGGAGTGTCAGAGGTGAACCAGGGAGTGTCAGAGGTGAACCTGGGAGGTCAGGAGGTGTACCTGGGAGGTCAGAGGTGTACCTGGGAATGTCAGAGGTGTACCTGGGAGTGCCAGAGAGAACCAGGGAGTCTCTGAGGTGTACCTGGGAGTGTCTGAGGTACCTGGGAGTGTCAGAGGAGAACCAGGGAGTGTTAGAGGTACCAGGGAATGTCAGTGGTGTACCTGAAGTGTCAGAGGTGTACCTGGGAGGTCAGAGGTGTACCTGGGAGTGTCAGAGGGTACCTGGGAGTGTGAGAAGGTACCCGGGAGTGTCGGAGGTGTACCAGGAATGTCGGAGGTGTTCCTGAAAGTGTCAGAGGTGTACCTAGGGAGTGCAGAGGTATACCTGGGAGTGTCAGAGGTGTACCTGGGAGTCTGGGGGTGTACCTGGGAGTGTCTGAGGTGTACCTGGGAGTGTCAGGAGGAGCACCCGGAGTGTCAGAGGTGTACCTGGGAGGTCTGAGGTGTACCCCGGAGTGTCAAAGATGTGCCTGGGAGTGTCAGAGGTGTGCCTGGGAGTATCAGAGGTGTACCTGGGAGAGCCAGGGGATGTAACTGGAGTGTCAGAGGTGTAACTGGGAGTGTCAGAAGTACCTGGGAGTATCAGAGGTACCTGGGAGGGTCAGTGGTGTACCTGGGAGTGTCAGAGGTGTACATGGGATTGTCAGAGGTGTACCTGGGAATGTCAGAGGTAATGAAAGTGTTCGAGGTGTACCTGGGAGTGTTAGAGGAGTACCTGGGAGGTCAGAGGGTACCTGGGAGTGTCGGAGGTGTGCCTGGGAGGTCGAGGTGTACCAGAAGCAAGAGGTGAACCAGGAGTGTCAGAGGTACCTGGGGAGCATCTGAGGTACCTGGGAGTGTCGGAGGTGTACCTGGGAGTGTAAGAGAGTGACCCGGGAGGTCAGAGGTGTACCAGGGAGTGTCAGAGGTACCTGGGAGTGTCAGAGGTGCCTGGAAGTATCGGAGGTGTACCTGGGAGGCCTGAGGTGTACCTGGGAGTGTCGGAGAGGTACCAGTGTCTGGGTGTACCGAGTGCACAGAAGGAACCTGGAGTGTAAGAGGTACCTGGGAGGTCAAATGAACCAGGGAGTGTTAGAGGTGTACCTGGGAATGTTAGTGGAGACCTGGGAGGTCAGGAGGTGTACCTGGGAGTGTGAGAAGTGTACCTGGGAGTGTCGCAGGTGTACCTGGGAGAGTCAGAGGCACTTGGGAGTGTGAGAGGTGTACCTGGGAGGTCAGAGGTACTTGGGAGTGTCTGGGGTGTACCTGGGAGGTCTGAGGTACCTGGGAGTGTCGGAGGTGTACCAGAAAGTGTCAGAGGTGTACCTGGGAGGCCGAGGTGTACCTGGGAGTGTCAGGGGTGTAACTGGGAGTGCCAGAGGTGTACCTGGGAGTGGCAGAGGTATACCTGGGAGTGTCAGAGGTACCTGGGAGGGCAGGTGGTGTACCTGGGAGTGTCAGAGGTGTACATGGGAGTGTCAGAGGTACCTGGGAACTTCGAGAGTGTTCCTGAAAGTGTCTGAGGTACCTGGGAGTGTCAGAGGAGTACCAAGGAGTGTCAGAGGTGTACCTGGGAGGCCGGAGGTGTGCCTGGGAGCAACAGAGGTGTACCTGGGAGTGTCAGAGGTGTACCAGGGAGTGTCAGAGGAGTACCTAGAGGCCAGAGGTGTACCTGGGAGTTCAGAGGTGTACCTGGGAGGTCAGAGGTGTAAGTGGGAGTGGAGAAGTGTACCCGGGAGGTCGGAGGTGTACCTGGGAATGTCGGAGGTGTTCTAGAAAGTGTCAGAGGTGCACCTAGAGTGTCAGATAAGCCTGGGAGTGTCAGATGTGTACCTGTGAGTGTCTGGGGTGTACCTGGGAGGTCAGGAGGTGTACCTGGGAGTGTCAGGGGTGTAACTGGGAGTGTCAGAGGTGTAACTGTGAGGCAGAGGGAGCACCTGGGAGTATCAGAGTGTACCTGAGGTCAGTGGTGTACCTGGGAGGTTGGGAGGTGTACATGGGAGTGTCAGAGGTGTACCTGGGAATCTCAGAGTGTACCTGAAAGTGTCTGAGGTGCCTGGAGTGTCAGAGGAGTACCCAGGAGTCTCAGAGGTGTACCTGGGAGTGTCGGAGGTGCCTGGGAGGTCAGAGGAACCTGGGAGTGTCAGAGGTGTACCTGGGAGTGTCAGAGGAGTACCTAGGAGGTCAGGAGGTGTACCTGGGAGTGTCGGAGATGCCCGGGAGGCCAGAAGTGTACCAGGGAAAGTGTCAGAGGTGAACTAATATCAGCATATACCTGGAATTTGCGCACCTGGTGACATTTACTTGCATAACGGATTCCACGCGCCACTTTCCACTTCTCACAAGCTGCCCTGACTGTCTCCTTTCGTTACTGAATAACACCCCCGATGATCAATGCCCACAAATTAAAATACTATATATATATATATATATATATATATATATATATATATATATATATATATATATATATATATATATATATATATATATATATATATATATATATATATATATATATATATATATATATATATATATATATATATATATATAAATATATATATATATATACAGTATATATATATATTCCGTCTGTGTGTGTCTGCACGAGAATCTCGAAACCACTTTACCGATCTGTAGTGATGATGGATGCTATATGTAGTGATGATGGGTGTTATATGTAGTAGATGATGGATGGTGTT
>NW_024736240.1:0-13863 GCF_018991925.1 Homarus americanus
AAAGTCCCCTGATCGAGTATAACAAAGGCCCCTAATCGAGTATAACAAAGGCCCCTCATCGAGTATAGCAAAGTCCCCTGATCGAGTATATTAAAGTCCCCTGATCGAGTATAACAAAGTCCAATGATCTGCCCTGATCAACTATAACAAAGTCCCCTAATCCAGTATAACAAAGGCCCCTCATCGAGTACAACAGAGGCCCCTGATCGAGTATAACAAAGTCCGCTGATCAAGTATAACAAAGCCCCTTAATGGAGTATAACAAAGTCCCCTGATCGAGTATAACAAAGTCCCCTGATGGTGTATAACAAAGTCCTCTGATCGAGTATCACAACGTCGCCTGATCGAGTATAACAAAGTCCCCTGATCGAGTAAAACAAAGTCCACTGATCGGGTATAACAAAGTGCCCTGATAGAGTATAACAAAGTCCCCTGATAGAGTATAACAAAGCCCCTCATCGAGTATAACAAAGTCACCTGACCGAGTATAACAAAGCCCCCTGAACGAGGATAACAAAGATCCCTAATCGAGTATAACAAAGTCCCCTGATAGAGTATAACAAACTTCCCTGATCGAATATAGCAAAGTCCACTGATCGAGTATAACAAAGATCCCTGATCGAGTATAACAAAGTCCCCTGATCGAGTATAACAAAGTCCCCTGATCGAGTATAACAAAGTCCCCTGATCGAGTACAACAAAGCCCCCTGATCGAGTACAACAAGGTTCCCTGATCGTGTATAACAAAGTCCCCTGATCGAGTATAACAAAGGCTTCTCATCGAGTATAACAAAGTCCCCTCATCGAGTATAACAACGTCCCCTGATCGAGTATAAAAAGTCCCCTCATCGAGTATAACAAAGGCCCTCATCAAGAATAACAAAGTCCCCTTATCGAGTATGAAAAAGGCCTCTGATCCAGTATAACAAAGGCCCCTGGTCGAGTATAACAAAGTCCCCTGATCGAGTAAAACAAAGTCCCCTGATCGAGTATAACAAAATCCCCTGATCGAGTATAACAAAGCCCCTGATCGAGTATAACCAAGTCCCTGATTGGAAGTAAAACAAGGTCACCTGATCGAGTAAAACAAAGTCCCCAGATCAAAAGTATAACCGAAGTCATCTGATAGAGGTAAACAAAGTCCCTGATCAGGTATAACAAAATCCCTGATCGAGTATAACAAGAAGTCCCTGATCGAGTATAACAAAGTCCCGGATGGGTGTATAGCAAAGTCCCTGATCGAGTATCACAACGTCACTGATCGAGTATAACAAAGTCCCCTGATCGAGTAAAACAAAGTCCACTGATCGGGTATAACAAAGTGCCCTGATAGAGTATAACAAACTCCCCTGATAGAGTACAACAAAGCCCCTCATCGAGTATAACAAAGTCACCTGACCGAGTATAACAAAGCCCCCTGAACGAGTATAACAAAGTCCCCTGATTGAGTAAAACAAGGTCACCTGATCGAGTAAAACAAAGTCCCCAGATCAAAGTATAACAAAGTGATCTGATAGAGTAAAACAAAGGCCCCTCATCGAGCATAATAAAGTCCCCTGATCGAGTATAACAAAATCCCCTGATCGAGTATAACAAAGCCCCCTGATCGAGTATAACAAAGTCCCCTGATTGAGTAAAACAAGGTCACCTGATCGAGTAAAACAAAGTCCCCAGATCAAAAAGTATGACAAAGTGATCTGATAGAAGGTAAAACAAAGGCCCTCATCGAGCATAATAAAGTCCCTGATCGAGTATAACAAGTCCCTGATCCGTATAACCAGCACCCTCATGGAGTATAACAAAGTCCTTATCGGTATAACAAATTTCCCTGATCGAGTATAACAATGGCCCCTTATCTGGTATAACACACGCCCTGATGATCGCGAAATTACAACAAAAAGGCCCCTGATCAAGAACAACAAAAAGGCCCTGATCGAGTATAACAAAGTGCCCTGATAGAGTATAACAAAGTCCCC
This sequence comes from Homarus americanus, assembly GCF_018991925.1. Classification (NCBI taxonomy): domain Eukaryota; kingdom Metazoa; phylum Arthropoda; class Malacostraca; order Decapoda; family Nephropidae; genus Homarus; species Homarus americanus. Next base: position 1,977 of record NW_024736240.1, read on the forward strand.
TGATAGAGTATAACAAAGCCCCTCATCGAGTATAACAATGTCACCTGACCGAGTATAACAAAGCCCCCTGAACGAGGATAACAAAGATCCCTGATCGAGTATAACAAAGTCCCCTGATAGAGTATAACAAACTTCCCTGATCGAGTATAACAATGGCCTCTTATCGAGTATAACAAGGCCCCTCATCGAGTACAACAAAGCCTCCTGATCGAGTACAACAAGGTTCCCTGATCGAGTATAACAAAGTCCCCTAATCGAGTATAACAAAGGCCCCTGTGCGAGTATAACAAAGTCCCCTGATCGAGTATAACAAAGTCCCCTAGTAGAGTAAAACAAAGGCCCCTCATCGAGTATAACAAAGCCACTTGATCGAGCATAACAAAGTCCCCTGATCGAGTATAACAAAGACCCCTGATCAAACATAACAAAGGCCCCTCATCGAGTATAACAAAGTCCCCTGATCGAGTATAACAATAGCCCCTCGAGTATAACAAGGCCCCTCATCGAGTACAACAAAGCCCCCTCATCGAGTACAACAAGGTTCCCTGATCGAGTATAACAAAGTCCCCTGATCGAGTATAACAAAGGCTCCTCATCGAGTATAACAAAGTCCCCTCATCGAGTATAACAACGTTCCCTGATCGAGTATAAATAGTCCCCTCATCGAGTATAACAAAGGCCCCTCATCAAGAATAACAAAGTCCCCTTATCGAGTATGACAAAGGCCCCTGATCCAGTATAACAAAGGCCCCTGGTCGAGTATAACAAAGTCCCCTGATCGAGTAAAACAAAGTCCCCTGATCGAGTATAACAAAATCCCCTGATTGAGTATAACAAAGCCCCCTAATCGAGTATAACAAAATTCCCTGATTGAGTAAAACAAGGTCACCTGATCGAGTAAAACAAAGTCCCCAGATCAAAGTATAATAAAGTCATCTGATAGAGTAAAACAAAGGCCCCTCATCGAGCATAACAAAGTCCCCTGATCGAGTATAATCAAAGTCCCCTGATCAAGTATAACAAAGCACCCTCATCGAGTATAACAAAGTCCCCTTATCGAGTATAACAAATTTCCCTGATCGAGTATAACAATGGCCCCTTATCGAGTTTAACAAAGGCCCTTGATCGAGTACAACAAAGCCCCTTCATCGAGTATAACAAAGTCCTCTGATCGAGTATAACAAAGTCTCCCGATCGAGTATAACAAAGGCCCCTTATCGAGTATAACACACGCCCCTGATCGAGTACAACAAAGGCACCTGATCGAGTACAACAAAGGCCCCTGGGCGAGTATAACAAAGTCCCCTGATCGAGTATAACAAAGTCCCCTAGTAGAGTAAAACAAACGCCCCTCATCGAGTATAACAAAACCACTTGATCGAGCATAACAAAGTCACCTGATCGAGTATAACAAAGACCCCTGATCAAACATAACAAAGGCCCCTCATCGAGTATAACCAAGTCCCCTGATCGAGTATAACAATGGCCCCTTATCGAGTATAACAGGCCCCTCATCGAGTATAACAAAGCCCCCTGATCGAGTACAACAAGGTTCCCTGATCGAGTATAACAAAGTCCCCTGATCGAGTATAACAAAGGCCCCTGGGCGAGTATAACAAAGTCCCCTCATCGAGTATAACAAAGCCACTTGATCGAGCATAACAAAGTCCCCTGATCGAGTATAACAAAGACCCCTGATCAAACATAACAAAGGCCCCTCATCGAGGATAACAAAGTCCCCTGATCGAGTATAACAATGGCCCCTTCTCGAGTATAACAAGGCCCCTCATCGAGTACAACAAAGCCCCGTGATCGAGTACAACAAGGTTCCCTGATCGAGTATAATAAAGTCCCCTGATCGAGTATAACAAAGGCTCCTCATCGAGTATAACAAAGTCCCCTCATCGAGTATAACAACGTCCCCTGATCGAGTATAACAAAGTCCCCTTATCGAGTATAACAAATTTCCCTGATCGAGTATAACAATGGCCCCTTATCGAGTATATCAAAGGCCCTTGATCGAGTACAACAAAGCCCCATCATCGAGTATAACAAAATCCCCTGATCGAGCATAACAAAGCCACCTGATCGAGTATAACAGAGTCACCTGATTGAGTAAAACAAGGTCACCTGATCGAGTAAAACAAAGTCCCCAGATCAAAGTATAACAAAGTCATCTGATAGAGTAAAACAAAGGCCCCTCATCGAGCATAACAAAGTCCCCTGATCGAGTATAACAAAGTTCCCTGATTGAGTAAAACAAGGTCACCTGATCGAGTAAAACAAAGTCCCCAGATCAAAGTATAACAAAGTCATCTGATAGAGTAAAACAAAGGCCCCTCAACGAGCATAACAAAGTCCCCTGATCGAGTATAACAAAGTCCCCTGATCAAGTATAACAAAGCACCCTCATCGAGTATAACAAAGTCCCCTTATCGAGTATAACAAATTTCCCTGATCGAGTATAACAATGGCCCCTTATCGAGTATAACAAAGGCCCTTGATCGAGTACAACAAAGCCCCTTCATCGAGTATAACAAAGTCCTCTGATCGAGTATAACAAAGTCCCCCGATCGAGTATAACAAAGGCCCCTGATCGAGTATAACAAAGGCCCCTGGTCGAGTATAACAATGTCCCCTGATCGAGTATAACAAAGGCCCCTAATCGAGTATAACAAAGGCCCCTCATCGAGTATAGCAAAGTCCCCTGATCGAGTATATTAAAGTCCCCTGATCGAGTATAACAAAGTCCAATGATCTGCCCTGATCAACTATAACAAAGTCCCCTGATCGAGTATAACAAAGGCCCTTCATCGAGTACAACAAAGGCCCCTGATCGAGTATAACAAAGTCCCCTGATCAAGTATAACAAAGCCCCTTAATCGAGTATAACAGAGTCCCCTGATCGAGTATAACAAAGTCCCCTAATCGTGTATAACAAAGTCGCCTGATCGAGTATAGCAAAGTCGCCTGATCGAGTATAACAAAGTCCCCTGATCGAGTAAAACAAAGTCCACTGAACGGGTATAAAAAGTCCTTTGATCGAGTACAACAAAGTCCCCTAATCGAGTATAACAAAGCTCCCTCATCGAAAATAACAAAGTCCCCTCATCGAGTATAACAAAGTCGCCTGATCGAGTATAACAAAGTCCCCTTATCGAGTAAAACAAAGTCCACTGAACGGGTATAAAAAAGTCCTTTGATCGAGTATAACAAAGTCCCCTAATCGAGTATAACAAAGCCCCCTCATCGAAAATAACTAAAGTCCCCTGATCGAGTATAACAAAGTCGCCTGATCGAGTATAACAAAGTCCCCTGATCGAGTAAAACAAAGTCCCCTGATCAAATATAACAAAGTCCCTTAATCGAGTATAACAAAGTTCCCTGATCGAGTATAACAAAGCCCCCTGAACGAGTATAACAAAGATCCCTGATCGAGTAAAACAAAGTCCCCTGATAGAGTATAACGAAGCCCCTCATCGAGTATAACAAAGTCACCTGACCGAGTATAACAAAGCCCCCAGAACGAGTATAACAAAGATCCCTGATCGAGTATAACAAAGTCCCCTGATAGAGTATAACAAAGATCCCTGATCGAGTAAAACAAAGTCCCCTGATAGAGTATAATAAAGCCCCGAACGGTGAGATACAACAAAGATCCTGATCGAGTATAACAGTCCCTGATAGAGTATAACAAACTTCCCTGATCGAAAATAGCAAAGTCAACTGATCGAGTATAACAAAGATCCCTGATCGAGTATAACAATGTCCCCTAGATCGAGTATAACAAAGTCCCCTGATCGAGTATAACAAAGTCCTGATCGAGTATAACAGCGTCTTCATCGAGTATAACAAAGGCCCTCGTCGAGTATAACAAAGTCCCTGATCGAGTATAACAAAGTCCCCTGATCGAGTATAACGAAAGGCCCTGATCGAGTATAACAAAGGCCCCTTATCGAGTATAACACACGCCCCTGATCGAGTACAACAAAGGCCCCTGATCGAGTACAACAAAGGCCCCTGGTCGAGTATAACAAAGTCCCCTGATCGAGTATAACAAAGTCCCCTTATCGAGTATAACAAAGTCCCCTGATCGAGTATAACAAAGGCCCCTCATTGAGTATAACAAAGTCCCTTTATCGAGTATAACAAAGTCCACCTTATCGAGTAAAACAAATACCCCTGATCGAGTGTAACAAAGTCCCCTGATTGAGTATAACAGAGGCCCCTCATCGAGTATAACAAAGTCCCCTGATCGAGCATAACAAAGTCCCCTAATCGATAATAACAAAGGCCCCTTATCGAGTATAACACACGCCCCTGATCGAGTACAACAAAGGCCCCTGATCGAGTACAACAAAGGCCCCTGGTCGAGTATAACAAAGTCCCCTGATCGAGTATAACAAAGTACCCGAGTAGAGTAAAACAAAGGCCCCTCATCGAGTATAACAAAGCCACTTGATCGAGCATAACAAAGTCCCCTGATCGAGTATAAGAAAGTCCCCTCATCAAGTATAACAAAGCCCCCTCATCGAGTATAAGAAAGTCCCCTTATCGAGTATAACAAAGTCCCCTGATTGAGTATAACAAAGTCCCCTAATCGAGTATAACAAAGGCCCCTTATCGAGTATAACAAAGTCCCCTCATCGAGTATAACAAAGGCCCCTCATCGAGTATAGCAAAGTCCCCTGATCGAGTATATTAAAGTCTACTGATCGAGTATAACAAAGGTCCCTCATCGAGTATAGCAAAGTCCCCTCATCGAGTAAAAGAATGTCTCCTGATCGAGTATAACAAAGTCCCCTGATCGAGTATAACAAAGTCCCCTCAACGAGTATAACAAAGTCCCTCAACGAGTATAACAAAGTCCCCTAATCAAGTATAATAAAGCCCCCCTGATCGAGTATAACAAAAATCCCTCATCGAGTATAACAAAAGCCCTTGATCGAGCATAACAAAGTCCCGTGATCAAGTATAACAAAGCCCCCTGATCGAGTATAACAAAAGCCCCTGATCGAGCATAACAAAGTCCCCTGATCAAGTATAACAAAGTCCCCTGATAGAGTATATCAAACTTCCCTGATCGAATATAGCAAAGTCCACTGATCGAGTATAACAAAGATCCCTGATCGAGTATAACAAAGTCCCCTGGTAGAGTATAATAAAGTCCCCTGATCGAGTATAACAAAGCCCCCTCATCGAGTATAACAAAGGCCCCTGATCGAGTACAGCAAAGGCCCCTCATCGAGTAAAACAAAGGCCCCTGATCGAGTATAACAAAGTCCCCTCCTCAAGAATAACAAAGCCCCTCATCGTGTATAACAAAATCCCCTCATCGAGTGTAACAAAGTCCCCTAATCAAGTATAACAAAGTCCCCTGATCGAGTATAACAAAGACCCCTTTTCGAGTATAACAAAGTCCCCTGATCGAGTGTAACAAAGGCTCCTCATCGAGTATAACAAAGGCCCCTGATCGAGTATAACAAAGTCCCCTGATCGAGTATAATAAAGTCCCCTGATCAAACATAACAAAGCCCCCTCATCGAGTATTGCAAAGTCCAATGATCGAGTATATTAAAGTCCCCTGATCGAGTATAACAAAGTCCACTGATCGAGTATAACAAAGACCCCTGATCTAGTATAACAAAGCCCCCTGATCAAGTATAACAAAGCCCCCTAATCGAGTATAACAAAGGCCCTCATCAAGTACAACAAAGTCCCCTGATCGAGTATAACAAAGTCCCCTGATTGAGTATAACAAAGGCCCCTTATCGAGTATAACAAAGTCCCCTGATCAAATGTAACAAAGGTTCCTCATCGAAGATAACAAAGTCCCCTGATCGAGTATAACAAAGTCCCCCGATCGAGTATAACAAAGGCCTTCATCGAGTATAACAAAGTCCCCTGATTGAGTAAAACAAAGGCCCCTAGTCGAGTATAACAAAGTCCCCTGATCAAGAATAACAAAGAACCCTGATCGAGTATAACAAAGACCCCTGATCAAGTATAACAAAGCCCCCTCATCGAGTATAACAAAGCCCCCTAGTCGAGTATAACAAAGGCCCCTCATCAAGTACAACAAAGTCCCATGATCGAGTATAACAAAGTCCCCTGATTGAGTATAACAAAGGCCCCTTATCGAGTATAACAAAGTCCCCTGATCGAGTGTAACAAAGGCTCCTCATCGAGTATAACAAAGTCCCCTGATCGAGTGTAACAAAGGCTCCTCATCGAGTATAACAAAGTCCCCTGATCGAGTATAACAAAGTCCCCCGATCGAGTATAACAAAGGCCCTCATCGAGTATAACAAAGTCCCCTGATTGAGTAATACAAAGGCCCCTTGTCGAGTATAACAAAGTCCCCTGATCAAGAATAACAAAGAACCCTGATCGAGTATAACAAAGTCCCTAGATCCAGTATAACAAAGTCATCTGATAGAGTAAAACAAAGGCCCCTCATCGAGTATAACAAAGTCCCCTGATCAAGTATAACAAAGTCCACTGATCGAGTATAACAAAGCCCCTTGATCGAGCATAACAAAGTCCCCTGATCGAGTATAACAAAATCCCCTGATCAAACATAACAAAGGCCCCTCATCGAGTATAACAAAGTCCCCTGATCGAGTATGACAATGGCCCCTTATCGAGTATAACAAGGCCCCTCATCGAGTACAACAAAGCCCCCTAATCAGAGGCACAACAAAGTCCCTGATCGAGTATATAACAAAGCCACCTGAGCGAGTATAACAAAGGCTCTCATCGAGTATAACAAAGGCCCATGATCGAGTATAAGAAAGTCCCCTGATCGAGAGCAACAAAGTCCCCTGATCGAGTATAACAAAGGCCCCTCAATCGAGTATAAAGTCCTTACTGAGTGGCAACAAAGTCCCTGATCGAGTATAAATAAAGGCCCCCGATCAAGAGCAACAGTACCTCATCGAGGTAACAAAGGCCCCCCATCGAGTATAACAAAGCCCCTAATCGAGTATAACAGAGCCCTGACGAGTATAATACAAAAGCCCTCATCGAGTATATAACAGCGCCCCTGATCGAGTATAACAAAGGCCCCTGATCGAGTATACCAAAGGCCCCTGATCGAGTAAAACAAAGTCCCCTGATCGAGTATAACAATGGCCCCTTATCGAGTAAAACAAAGACCCCTGATCGAGTATAACAAAGTCCCCTGATCGAGGATATCAAAGTCCCTGATCGATTATAACAACGTCCCCTGATAGAGTATAACAAAGCCCCCTGATCGAGTATAGCAAAGTCCCCTGATCGAGTATATTAAAGTCCCCTGATCGAGTATAACAAAGTCCACTGATCAAGTATAAAAAGATCCCTCATCGAGTATAAGAAAGTCTCCTGATCGAGAATAACAAAGTCTCTTTATCGAGTATAACAAAGTCACCTGAACGAATATAACAAAGCCCCCTGAACGAGTATAACTAAGCCCCCTGAAAGAGTATAACAAAGATACCTGATCGAGTGTAACAAAGTGCCCTGATAGAGTATAACAAAGTCCCCTATCGAGTATAACAAAGCCCACTGATCGAGTATAACAAATCCCCCTGATCGAGTATAACAAAGTCCCCTGATCCAGTATAATAAAGTCCCCTGATCGATTATGACAAAGGCCCTTGATCGAGTATAACAAAGGCCCATGATTGAGTATAAAAAAGGCCCCTCATCGAGTGTAACAAAGGCCCCTCATCGTGTTACAAAGTCCCCTCATAGAGTATGAAAAAGGCCCTTGATCGAGTATAACATAGGCCCCTAATCGAGTATAACAAAGTCCCCTGGTCGAGTATAACAAATTCCCCTGATCGAGTATACCAAAGTCCCCTAGTCGAGTATAACAAAGTCCCCTGGTCGAGTATAACCAAGGCCACTGATCGAGAATAACAAAGCCCCCTGATCGAGTATAATTAAGTCCCCTGATCGAGTATAACAAAGTCCCCCTCGATCGAGTATATAACAAAGTCTCCCTATCGCATAACAAAGGCCCCTGATCTAGTATAACAAAGTCCCAGATCGAGTATAAACAAAGTCCTTGATCGAGTATATAACAAAGGCCCTCATCGAGTATATAATAACGTCCCCTGATCGAGTAGAACAACGTCCCCTGATAGAGTATAACAAAGCTTCCTGATCGAGTAGAGCAAAGTCCCCTGATCGAGTATATTAAAGTCCCCTGATCGAGTATAACAAAGACCACTATCGAGAATAAAAAGTCCCTCATCGAGTATAAGAAAGTCTCCTGATCGAGAATAACAAAGTCCCCTGATCGAGTATAACAGAGTCCCCTGATCGAGTATAACAAAGTCCCCTGATCAAGAATAACAAAGAACCCTGATCGAGTATAACAAAGTCCCTAGATCCAGTATAACAAAGTCATCTGATAGAGTAAAACAAAGGCCCCTCATCGAGTATAACAAACTCCCCTGATCGAGTATAACAAAGTCCACTGATCGGGTATAACAAAGCCCCTTGATCGAGCATAACAAAGTCCCCTGATCGAGTATAACAAAGTCCCCTGGTCGAGTATGACAATGGCCCCTTATCGAGTATAACAAGGCCCCTCATCGAGTACAACAAAGCCCCCTGATCGAGTACAACAAAGTCCCCTGATCGAGTATAACAAAGTCCCCTGATCGAGTATAACAAAGGCCCCTCATCGAGTATATCAAAGTCCCCTTATCGAGTATAATAACGTCACCTGATCGAGTATAACAAATTCCCCTGATCGAGTACAAAAAAGTCCCCTGATCGAGTGTAACAAAGTTCCCTGATCGAGTATAACAACAAAGTCCCTGATCGAGTATAACAAAGGCCCCTGATCGAGTATAACTAAATTACCCTGATCGAGTAATACAAAGGCCCCTCATCGAGTATAACAAAGCCCCCTAATCGAGTATAACAGAGCCCCCTGATCGAGTATAACAAAGCCCCCTAATCGAGTATAACAAACGCCCCTGATCGAGTATAACAAAGGCCCCTGATCGAGTATACCAAAGGCCTCTGATCGAGTATAACAAAGTCCCCTGATCGAGTATAACAAAGGCCCCTTATCGAGTAAAACAAAGACCCCTGATCGAGTATAACAAAGTCCCCTGATCAAGTATATCAAAGTCCCCCGATCGAGTATAACAACGCCCCGATAGAGTATAACAAAGTCCCCTCATCGAGTTTAACAAAGGCCCCTCATCGAGTATAACAAAGTCCCCTGATCGAGTATAACAACTTCCCCTGATAGAGTATAACAAAGCCCGCTGATCAAGTAGAGCAAAGTTCCCTGATCGAGTATATTAAAGTCCCCTGATCGAGTATAACAAAGACCACTATCGAGTATAAAAAGTCCCCTCATCGAGTATAAGAAAGTCTCCTGATCGAGAATAACAAAGTCCCTGATCGAGTATAACAAAAGTCACTCGAACGAGTATAACAAAGCCCTGAACGAGGATAACAAAGATACCTGGATCGAGTATATTAAAGTCCCTGATCGAGTATAACAAAGTCCACTGATCGAGTATAACAAAGACCCCTGATCAAGTAAAACAAAGTCCCCTGATCGAGTATAACAAAGACCCCTTATCGAGTATAACAAAGTCCCCTGATCGAGTGTAACAAAGGCTCCTCATCGAGTATAACAAAGTCTCCCGATCGAGTATAACAAAGGCCCCTCATCGAGTACAACAAAGACCCCTGATTGAGTACAACAAAGGCCCCTGGTCGAGTATAATAAAGTCCCCTGATCAAGAATCACAAATAACCCTGATCGAGCATAACAAAGTCCCCAGATCCAGTATAACAAAGTCATCTAATAGAGTAAAACAAAGGCCCCTCATCGAGTATAACAAAGTCCCCTGATTGAGTATAACAAAGTCCCCTGATCGAGTATAACAAAGGCCCCTGATCGAGTATAACAAAGTCCCCTGACTGAGTATAACAAAGTCCCCTGATCGAGTATAACAAAGCCCCTTGATCGAGGATAAGAAAGTCCCCTGACCGAGTATAACAAAGTCCCCTAATCAAGCATAACAAAGCCCCCTCATCGAGTATAACAAAGTCCCCTTATCGAGTATAACAAAGTCCCCTGATCGAGTATAACAATCGCCCCTCATCGAGTACAACAAAGCCCCCTCATCAAGTACAACAAAGTCCCCTGATCGAGTATAACAAAGTCCCCTGATCGAGTATAACAAAGGCTCCTCATCGAGTATAACAAAGGCCCCTGATCGAGTATAACAAAGTCCCCAGATCGAGCAAAACAAAGTCCCCTGATCGAGTATAACAAAGGCACCTCACCGAGTATAACAATGTCCCCTTATCGAGTGTAACAAAGTCCCTGATCGAGTATAACAAAGGCTCCTCATCGAGTATAACAAAGGCCCCTGATCGAGTATAACAAAGTCCCCTGATCGAGTATAACAAAGTCTCCCGATCCGAGTAAAACAAAGGCCCCTCATCGAGTATATAACAAAGTCCCCAAGATTGAGTACAACAAAAGGCCCTGGTCGAGTATAACAAAGCCGATTGATCAAGAATAACAAAGTCCCCTGATTGAGTACAACAAAGGCCCCTTATCGAGTATAACAAAGTTCCCTGATCGAGTATAACAAAGTCCCTTGATCAAACATAACAAAGCCCCCTCATCGAGTATTGCAAAGTCCAATGATCGAGTATATTAAAGTCCCCTGATCGAGTATAACAAAGTCCACTGATCGAGTATAAACAAGACCCCTGATCATGTATAACAACGCCCCCTGATCGAGTATAACAAAGCCCCCTAATCGAGTATAACAAAGGCCCCTCATCAAGTACAACAAAGTCCCCTCATCGAGTATAACAAAGTCCCCTGATTGAGTATAACAAAGGCCCTTTATCGAGTATAACAAAGTCCCCTGATCGAGTGTAACAAAGGCTCCTCATCGAGGATAACAAAGTCCCCTGATCGAGTATAACAAAGTCCCTCGATCGAGTATAACAAAGGCCCTCATCGAGTATAACAACGTCCCCTGATTGAGTAAAACAAAGGCCCCTCATCGAGTATAACAAAGTCCCCTGATCAAGAATAACAAAGAACCCTGATCGAGTATAACAAAGTCCCTAGATCCAGTATAACAAAGTCATCTGATAGAGTAAAACAAAGGCCCCTCATCAAGTATAACAAAGTCCACTGATCGAGTATAACAAAGTCCATTGATCGAGTATAACAAAGCCCCTTGATCAAGCATAACAAAGCTCCCTCATCGAATATAACAAAGTCCCCTTATCGAGTATAACAAATGCTCCTCATCGAGTATATCAAAGGCCCCTGATCGAGTATAACAAAGTCCCCTGATCGAGTATAACAAAGGCCCCTCATCGAGTATAACAAAGTCCCCTCATCAAGTATAATAACGTCCCCTGATCGAGTATATCAAAGGCCCCTGATCGAGTATAACAAAGTCCCCTGATCAAGTATAACAAAGTCCCCTGATCGAGTATAACAAAGTCCCCTGATCGAGTATAACAAAGGCCCCTGATCGAGTATAACAAAGCCCCTTGATCGAGTAGAGCAAAGTCCCCTGATCGAGTATATTAAAGTCCCCTGATCGAGTATAACAAAGACCACTATCGAGAATAAAAAGTCCCCTCATCGAGTATAAGAAAGTCTCCTGATCGAGAATAACAAAGTCCCCTGATCGAGTATAACGAAGTCACCTGAACGAGTATAACAAAGCCCCCTGAACGAGGATAACAAAGATACCTGATCGAGTATAAAAAGTGCCCTGATAGAGTATAACAAAGTTCCCTGATCGAGTATAGCAAAGTCCAATGATCGAGTATATTAAAGTCCCCTGATCGAGTATAACAAAGTCCACTGATCGAGTATAACAAAGAC
>NW_024736241.1:0-7262 GCF_018991925.1 Homarus americanus
TGTGTGTAAGTGTGTGTGTGTAAGTGTGTGTGTGTGCAAGTGTGTGTTCGTACAGTAGAGCATAGTACAGCACATTACATTACAGTACAGTACAGCACATTACAGTACAGTACAACACAGTAGAGCACAACACAGCACAGTACAGGTTATTACAGTACAGCACAGTACAATACAATACAGTACAGAACAGTCCGGCAGAGTATAGCACAATACAGCATAGAACAGTACAGTAGAGCACAGTACAGTAGAGCAGAATACAGCACTGTACAATAGAGCAGAATACAGCACTGTACAATAGAGCAGAATACAGCACTGTACAATAGAGCAGAATACAGCACAGTATAGCACAGTACGACACAGTACAGCATAGTACAACAATACAGTATAGTACAGCATAGTACAGTACAGCACAATAAAGTACAGCACAGTACAGCATAGCACAGTACAGCACAATAAAGTACAGTACAGTACAGTACAGCATAGTACAGTACAGCACAACAGCACAATAAAGTACAGTACAGTATAGCACAGTACAACTATGTTCAGTACAGAACAGTACAGCATAGTATAGTACAAAAAAGTACAGTACAGAATAGTACAGCATAGTACAGTATAGTGCAGAACAGCACAGAACAATACAGTACAGCATAGTACAGTACAGCATAGTACAGTACAGCAGAATACGGTACAGCATAGTACAGTACAGCAGAATACGGTACAGCACATTACAGTACAGCACATTACAGTACAGCACATTACAGTACAGCACAGTACAGTACTGCATAGTACAGCACAGTAGATCATAGTACAGCACAGTACAGCATAGTAAAGTACAGCGAGATACAGTACAGCATAGTACAGTACAGCATGATGCAGTATATCATAGAACAGAACAGCATTAAACAGTACAGCATAATACAGTACAATACAGCATAGTATAGTACAGTACAGCACAGTACAACAAATTACAGTACAGCACAGTACAACAAAGTACAGTACAGCACAATACAGCATAGTACAGTACAGCATCATTAAGTACAGTACAGCATAGTACAATACAGCACAGTACAGCATAGTAGAATACAGCACAGTACAACACAGTTCAGTGAAGTACAGTAAACCACAGTACAGTTCAGTGCAGTACAACACAGTACAGTGTAACACAATACAGTAGCAGTACAGAACAATACAGTACAGTACAGTACAGTACAATACAGTACAGTAGAGTACAGTACAACACAACACAGTAGAGAACAGTAGAGTACGGTACAGTACAACACAGTACAGTAAAACACAGTACAGTACAACACAGTACAGTACAATATAGTACAGTACAACACAGTACAGTACAGTACAACACATTACAATACAACACAGTACAGTACAACACAGTACAATACAGTACAGTACAACACAGTACAGAACAGAACAGTACAGTACAATACAGTACAACACAGTACAGTACAACATAGTACAGTACAGTAAAACACAGTACAATATGGTACAATATGGTACAACACAGTACAGTACAATAAAGTACAATACAACACAACAAGGTACAGTACAGTACAACACAGTACAGTACAATGCAGTACAGTACAACACAGTACAGTACAGTACAACACAACATAGTACAGTACAGTAAAATACAGTACAGTATGGAACAACACAGTACAGTACAGTACAACACAGAACAGTACAGTACAACACAGTACAGTACAATGTAGTACAGTACAACACAGTACAGTACAATGCAGTACAGTACAACACAGTACAGTACAACACAATACAGTACAACACAGTACAGTACAACACAGTACAGTACAACACAGTACAGTACAACACAGTACAGTACAACACAGTACAGTACAACGCAGTACAGTACAATGCAGTACAGTACAATGCAGTACAGTACAACACAGTACAGTACAATGCAGTCCAGTACAATGCAGTACAGTACAATGCAGTACAGTACAATGCAGTACAGTACAATGCAGTACAGTACAGTAAAACACAGTACAGTACAATGCAGTACAGTAAAGTAGAACACAGTACAGTACAACACAGCACAGTACAGTTCAACCCAGTACAATACAACACAGTATGATACAATGCGGTACAGTTCGGTACAGTACAACCAGTACAGGTACAACTTACCAGTGCAATTACAACACCAGCCTGGTAAAATGCCGGTACAGTGCAACGCAGCGCAGTACAGTGCAACACAGCACAGTACAGTTCGAAATTTTAAGCACAGTACCGAGTACAACGGTACCCGAAATTTACGGTACAACACGGTACATGCAACGCTCGGCAATTACAGTAAAAGGCAGTACAGTATAACACAGCACCAATAGGATTCAGTACAATTTTACAATGCAGTACGTGCAACACCAGCACCAGTACAGCACAGTACAATACAGTACAGTACAATGCAGTACAGTACAGTATAATGCAGTACAGTACAGTATAATGCAGTACAGTACAGTACAATACAGTACTGTACAATGCAGTACAGTACAGTATAATGCAGTACAGTACAATACAGTACAGTACAATACAGTACAGTACAATGCAGTACAGCACAGTACAATACAGTACTGTACAATGCAGTGCAGCACAGTACAATACAGTACAGTACAATGCAGTACAGTACAGTACAGTACAATGCAGTACAGTACAGTACAATGCAGTACAGTACAATACAGTACAGTACAATGCAGTACAGTACAATGCAGTACAGTGCAATACAGTACTGTATAATGCAGTACAGTACAGTACAATACAGTACTGTACAATGCAGTACAGTACAGTATAATGCAGTACAGTACAATACAGTACAGTACAATACAGTACAGTACAATGCAGTACAGTACAAAACAGTACAGTACAATGCAGTACAGTACAACACAGTACAGTACAATGCAGTACAGTACAACACAGTACAGTACAGTACAACATAGTACAGTACAATGCAGTACAGTACAATGCAGTACAGTACAACACAGTACAGTACAATACAGTAAAGTACAACATAGTACCGTACAATACAGTACAGTACAATGGAGTACAGTACAGTACAGTACAACACAGTAAAGTACAACACAGTACAGTACAACACAATACAGTACAGTACAGTACAGTACAATACAGTACAGTACAACACAGTACAGTACAACACAGCACATTACAACACAGTACAGTACAACCAAAGTTGTGGCACAAGTTGACCCGCAACTTGTGCCACAACTTATTTGGTTGCGGGTGCAGTTGCGCCGCACATTTTTCTAGAGAGTTGCGGAACTGGTTGCGGCACAACTTTTGAAAGCATTTTCTAGCACAACGCGCAAATTTTTGGGGCAATAATTGAAAATTGGAATACGCCTGCATAAACAAACGGGCATACAGTGAGTTCTGCTATAACGCGTGTTTTGATAACGCGAATTTGCTCTAACGCGATTTATGAATTAGGAACGATATTTGTATAACACGAACGCTTGTTTGCTATAACGCGATTTTTGCTTACTATTTCTCAAATTTTGTGGTATAGTGGGGTATGCTATAACGAATCTAACTGGTTCTATAGAACCTTGTTTGTTATAGCATTCATTCGTTTTAGGATTAATCCGTTCCAGGCCCCCAAATACAACCACTTAGCACTGAAAAATATAATATAAAATTGTAAAAAAGTGCATAAATATGCATCTAAACCCCTGAAATAAAGAATATCATTAATATTTGTAATAAAAAAACAATAAATTAGAAAAAAAAAAAAAAATTTAAATAATGTTCGTTGTAGGAGTTTCGTTCGTTATAGCATTCTCAATTTTATAGGTAAAACCGTTCGTTATAGGAATATTCGTAGTAGGATCCGTTCGTTATAGCATACCCCACTGTATTAACTGTGAATATAGTAAAGAAGAATATCAACAAGAAGCGTTCTGGTGATAGAATTCCCGGTGATGATCGTAAAAGAAAGGATATAACACTTGAAGAGAAGCTCGATTTTATCAACCTCAAAATCACTCTTCTCCCCCATCAAGTAAAGTGTTACATTTACTGTATGATTTCATTATTAGATATGAATGTAACATTTATTTAGACTGCTATCCTTTGTGTTAGGCTAACTACTAAATTTTTTCGATTTCGAGTAATCTGCACCTAACCCTATTTTCTCCATAAGCCCTGTTATTTCTATTACGCGATTTTCTATAACACGATATTTTACAAGAACACAATTATCGCGTTATAGCAGAACTACCTGTACCTAGAGCCAAGCATTACGAAAATTTATGTTTCTGGCGGAATGATTCAGCACATACATGATACAGGTCAGGCAGCATATTTCTGAACTGTAAACCAGATGAAACCCTCGCAGCCCCCCCCCCCTCCGTCGTCCCCTCACTCCCCTTCCCTCGCTGTAGTTGCCAGATTTCATCTTTCACATAAACTCTAGAAACTAGAGTTAATGTGAAAGATGAAATCTGACAACTACAGTGAGGGAAGGGGAGGGAGGAATGATTCATATCATAACCAGTCAGGCAGTCAGTAGCACTGCAGTTAAGGCGTCAGTTTCTTGTTATTACTAGTATTATGGATCGTTTTGTGACGAGGAGTCTGTGGCCGGCAGCAGTGATCCTGCCGACCAGTACATGAACACGGAAGTTGAAGTGACTGAGACTGTTGACAGCCAGTCCACTGAGACTGAGGCCAGTGGCAGTGAGCCATTTTTTTTTAAATTTTGTAATAAAATACAGTGCTCCCTCAGTTAACAAACACAATTCGTTCCACAGTCGTTCGTTAACTTAAAATTTTGTTAACCGAACCTATTATTTCAATGGGATATTGGGTAATTGGTTCCAACTTACAGAAAATATACATACAAAGTACTGTATACCGGAAATAGAATTAACAAAGCATTAAATATAAACTAAATACAGTACTGTACTGTACAGTATACTGTACAATAATAAATAAAAAAACAATAGAATACTGTATTTTAACTTACTTTGAGGTGTGTATGTCGTATTACTGGCAGCTTTGTTTACATATCAAACAGCTGATTGTAGAGGCAGTCGATGATGACATGCCATATTCTTTACAGAGTGCATTGGTTCTAATGCCTTCTTCATGTTTCATAATTTCCGCACTGTATATTATCAATATGTTAACTATATTTTAGAATGACCAATAATTTTAATATAAAAACTGCAGAAATATTCAAGAGACCAACTTTCTTGATATTTATTTAACTAGAAACGAATGTAAACATAGAACCAATTACTGCATTGGCGGACTAGCCGATCAGCTGATGAGCACACCAAAACGTGTTTGTCATAAGGATTTCGTTAATCAAAGTTTTGTTCGTTAATCGAACTGAAAATCCTTATGGGAGGTAATTCGTTAACCGAAATTTCGTCAATCGAACCATTCGTTAACCGAGGGACCACTGTATAAATAAACTAAATAATTTTGTATTGTAGTCACCGATGGGTAGAGGTAGTGGAGCGAGTGTGTGGTGGGTAGTGGAGCGAGAGAGGAGTCACTGAGACCCGGCGGGTGTAAGGGCGGTAACGAGCGGGATGGGAGCGGATACCAGAGGCTTTTGTAGGAGTTGTGATCGGTGCCGGCGTATGTCCACCAAGGGTAGAGTCCGTCCTGTTCCTTTTAAGCCTTTACCCCTCATTACAGAGCCATCTTCTCGGGTCGCCCCAGATTTTGTTGGACCGCTCTCACCCCCTTCCTCTAAGAAGCCTAAATTATATCCAGCTAATTTGTTAAAGAAATATCATTGCATGGCCTACATTAACTTTGCTCGTGTCCTTGACGTCGTTCCCAAGCTGGAGTCAGCCGAGGCACTACCCTGCGAGAGTTCGTGTGAAGTTCAGGCGCCAGACTCGGATGATCTCGGTTGCCAGTTACCGATAACACCGGACGGGAAAGAAGAATCCTCTACGACTGGAAATAGGCCCAAACTTAAGCCTGGACAGAAGTGGATCCCACCTGCAGTTCCTTGATACAGCCTTACGATATTTGGATATCATGTTACCACTATTTTAATGTGACCATTCTCGATTCTTTATTTTGCTCTGTATATTTTACCATTTGTTGTAGGATTGTTATATGTTTTGTTGTACTAATCTTAAGTTTTAATCTACCTTACAATAGATTTTTGTTGGGGAGCTGTGTAAGGGCAGTAACGAGCAGGACGGTTGTCCGCCGCTTGTTTGCGGCCCCACTAAGGGGTAGATGGAGGTGAGAAGGTCGCTGCTGCCTCGTTGCACACCAGACACTACCCAGTCGTCACCACAGCTGTACTCGCACCCCGCTGTTCGATCCAACTCTGGTTGTGTACTCATCTGAGGCTCCTGGGGCTCATGGGTTGATTCCCCAGTCCTTCAATATTCGGCTGCCAATCTCCAGACACCTACTCCAGTTACTACCACGGCTGCCACGTCATCACCACTTCCTCCACGCCCTATCCACCGTCCGTGACCTGGCGTCTCTCCTGTGTGGCAAGACATCGCCCACCAACGCTGGCACCAAGTGAGGAAGCTGCCCTGGACCTTCCCCCTGAGAGCAGATCACCGAGTTACCAGAACATTCCACCGGGCTGGTTAGGGTATTTATCTGCAGCCGTAGAAAATATCGGTACTTTGTTTGACTCCCATAATTGTTTGACTCCCAGAATTGTTTATTTCATATTTGTGTCAGTAGTGTCAATTATTGTGATTATTTTCATAGTAAAGAAATGTCAATCTCTAACGGTTGTTTATTACCCCTTGGAAACCTATGGTTCTTGACTTTCCTTTTATAAGATCCTGATTAGGCTGGCAAGGGATTTATATCCCAAAGTCCAGGCCTTTACAGCGGGTGGCTCCTCCTCCCAGTTTAAAACTTCCATTTTTGTAGCAAGGCTAATGGTCTTACATTGCTTCTTCACTACACTAGCATCAGTAGCACTTGATGGGCACTTGGAAGCCATTTCAAATGGTTACAGTACAGTATTAAGAGCAAAAACACTTAGGCACGCAAGAACGCTGTGGAAGCTTAACAAAGACTGGGGACGCTGTGACACTCCGCGAGTGAGAGCGTAGCGCACCAAGAGGATAGAGGGTGATGAGCTGTAAAAAGTAGTCCGTGACAACACTAAAAACAACTTTATATCGAGTCGTCAGGACGTTAACCAAATCATTGGTATCTAAAGAGTAGCGACGTTATAACGAAACAATGTTATCAGGGGCAACGTTAAACAAGGACTT
>NW_024736242.1:0-3357 GCF_018991925.1 Homarus americanus
AAATAATTAGTGGTAAGACCTTGTGAGTGACTTACGATGTTTCCATCACCACTCTTGACACACTAAACCACAATATTTAAGAGGTAAGAATTTTATACTTGGTGATTTAGATGACCCCCTAACTTTGGGCAGATTTTTTTAATGTTCAAATTCCATCTTATAAGCCGAGATATACGGTAGTTTGTCTGTTGATAACTCAGTCAACACAATGCAAGAGAAATAATATTTAGTATATATATCATTATTAAATTATTAGAATAAACCAAGGTACTTGATTTTTCAAGTGATATGATAATGCAAATATGAAACCCTTGCCTGAAATGGGGTTCGTGTGCGAGGGGTTGCTGCTCCATCACCCGGGCGCAACAGTTTGGGATCAAAATAGCGATACTCTTTCTCTTCTTCACAGTTTTTCAGTTCCATCAAATGATCCACAATTCTTGTGATAGGAAGTTTCTGTGATAAATTAACAACAGAGCAACAAACATGAATAGTTCTGGTTATGGTAAATTGGAATTAAGATTACATTAAGCACATCCAAAATCAATAAAAACCCTACAAGGTGCACATACAAATTTTCTTCTGAAATAGTTTCAGCTGACCTGCTACTTGCTTTTATAATGTAACTCTTCAAACCATCAACTGGCTTTAAAATTGTCCACATTATACATGTTCAATAGTCAATTCTCAAATGCAATCATTTCTATTTCACCTATCTGGTAACACTTACATTTATTACACCTATCTGCTAACACTTACATTTATTTCACCAATCTGGTAACACTTACATTTTCCTTTAGTACAAAGTTGACACCTTCAACAACCAAAGCAGATCCCTGGTTCATCAGCTTGGAAAACATGGACACTGTTTTGGCCACTCCACCTGTGTACTCTGACATGCCAGCACCTGCAGTCATCTGTGCGTGAGTGAGTCAAAATAAATAAATCAATCAATAAATGATTCCCAGAGAAGTAATTTTCCAAAAATTTACGGCTTTAGGAAAAAAAATTCCGAGGTGGAAAATCGAGAGCATTTTCTGAAAATGTATTGAATAAAGACGAAAGTTAAAGTATTTTGGGGGACCTGACATGACTCAATGTCAGGTGGAGGTAGGGTGGGGGATTAGTGGTCTCTTATTACTGACCTTTGGATGGAATGTCAGGTCACCCTTTCTTAGGTGAGGGATTAGTGGGTCTCATGACCTTAAGATGTTTTAAATAAACATAAATGAGTCAAGTTGTACCCCTTCAATATTACGTTACATAACATTTTAAAATATGAAGTGAGAAAGCGGAATGTTACGGAGTATTTCAAAAAAATTCTTTGACAAGTACCCTTCACATACAGTAAAATACTTAGTTACCTTGTCATTTAAGGATATCATTTTGGAAATGTCTCATAGAGGATCATTATGGTATCAAATTCATCTCTTTAACACAAATAAAGATTATAAGAATGCTGTGAGGTAGGGAGAGGAGAAGAGGTCCATTAAGCGTGACTGTGCATACCCTCCCTCAAAAGGTCACCTCACTGTTTGTCAACTGTACTGCCTCATTCATGATACAATATTGTTTATTTGTTTTTCATTAATTAGTAAAGGTACATTACTGTAATAATCTGTGCTTATTAATACCTGTACCCTTCATATACTGTACAATACAGTGTACAGTACTGTACTATGTATATACCTCATAGGCAAAAAAGAATGTAATTCAAGACATCTTCAGGTCATAAGACCCACTAATCTTCCACCCAACAATGGGTGACTTGACATTGCATCAGGTCAGGTTAGTAACATGGCCCAATAAAATCCCACCCAACCTCCATCACAAGTGTTAAGATGTGATTGCAGTTATGTATTACAGTCAGCTGAGTGAAGTATCTGCCTACTCTAGGCTAAAGATGACAGGATCTGCTGGTGAGTACAATATATGCAGTAGTATACATTACAGTCTCACCTCGACTTACGACGGGGGTTCCGTCCCGACGACCAGGTCGAAATAATACCTAGAAATTCTAAAATGGATGTCTCTTTTTCTTCTCGCCACCACGAGAACTCTCACTTTTATGCTTGCCAGCCATTATAAAGGGAATTACAAACGAAAATTTTGTCAGTTCACAGTGGGATCACTAACTTCGGGACTCGAAGGTACGTAATGTGAAAAAGTATTTTATACGACCATGACCGTCGTATGTCAAGGTTGTCGAAAGTCGAATATGTTGTAAGTCGAGGAGAGACTGTTTTATGTTCACAATATAAACAATATTGTATGTGTACAGTGGTGTTTGCATAAATAACTGCAGCTTCTATGAGCTGCATTGTTTACTCTTGGAAAAATACTACTACACTGTCTTTGCTGTAACACAGCTCTATTCATGCTCGTATCATATAGAGCTTTTGTTTTTTAAAATATATTTATCTAACCAAACTTTTAGGTAAAGTATTCAGGATTATTGTGATAAAAAAATGGTTGTCTAACAAAATTAGAAATGACTTTATTGACTGGTATAAAAATTTCTTATGTTTTTTATGAAAGAATGGAATTCCCATCATTATATCATATCAAATTATTTCATTTAAAGGATATATTATTGGAAACGTAGAGAATTTATTAAGGATCATTATGGTGTCAAATTCATCTCCCTATCACAATTAGCTACTCTTAAGTGGGGGGGGGAGGGGGACTGACTGCATCACCCAACCCCTTCAACCCCCCAAAAAGGTTAGACTCCCTCACTCTCATTACCCACACTGCTACACACAGCAACACCACCCAAATATCACACACATACACCCCTACATCACACACATTCCAACACCACCCTCACCCCACGTCACTCTCCAACACCACCCTCACCCCAAGTCACCCTCCAACACCACCCTCACCCCACGTCACCCTCCAACACCACCCTCACCCCGTCACCCTCCAACACCACCCTCACCCCGTCTTCCCTCCTTTCACCCTCACCCCACGTCTGCCCTCCAACACCACCCCTCACCCCCACGTCACCCTCCAGCACACACCTCCACCCCCGTCACCCTCCAACACCACCCTCACCCCCGTCACCCTCCAACACCACCCCTCACCCCCACGTCTGCCCTCAACACCACCCTCACCCCACGTCACCTCAACTACCCTCACCCCGTCACCCTCCAACACCACCCTCACCCACCGTCACCTCAACACCACCCTCACTACGTCACCCTCCAACACCACCCTCACCCCACGTCACCCTCCAACACCACCCTCACCCCACGTCACCCTCCAACACCACCCTCACCCCACGTCACCCTCCAACACCACCCTCACCCCACGTTACCCACACCATTGCCACACACACACACACACACTCCA
>NW_024736243.1:0-50964 GCF_018991925.1 Homarus americanus
GGACCAACACAGCAGCCAATAATGTTCCCTAATATATAAGTAGGTTTAAGTATAATTGTCCAGCACCAACACCCATTTAAATCCACATTATGCAAACGAGTACACAACACTGACACACACACACACACACACACACACCTTATCAAAAACTACTACATAACTCTTGTGTTATTGCTCTATACATCTGTCCATCACTACCTCATTCCCCCCACCACAACCTTACTAAAAACACACACAAAAACATGAACCCTCTTTTTATTTCCTCCCCTCACCACCTAACCTCCTGACACATCAAGGTCATCACCACTCCATTTACGTTAGGGTTAGGTTAGGTTAGGTTAGGTTAGGTTAGGTTTGGTTTGGTTTGGTTTGGTTTGGTTTGGTTTGGTTTGGTTTGGTTTGGTTAGGTTAGGTTAGGTTAGGTTAGGTTAGGTTAGGTGTAGATTTATATAACAAAATAATGTAAAAAAATTAATATATAACAAAATAATGTAAAAAAAATTAATATTAGACTTTTTTATAATATACATCGCTGACACACACACACACACACACACATCAAGAGGTACAACAGCCCAGTATAGTGATGGTATAGTGATGGAGTCGAAGAGGACCCCATACAGTTCCTTCAACCAGAGAGATGGTGTGGTATGGTGTCACTCTTAATAGTTGATGAGTATAGTGTATGTATAGTGACGTAGAATACAGGTTTAGTTATTACCTTGGGTGTTGTGAAGCAGATCAGTGTACCTTACCTGGCCACCTGAGGAGGTCTGTTGGTGGGGTGGTGTGGGGAGGGAGGAGGTGGGATGGGGTAGGGAGGAGGTGGGGTGGGGAAGGGAGGAGGTGGGTAAGGAGGGAGGAGGTGGGGTGGGGAGGGAGGAGGTGGGGTGGGGAGAGGGGAGGGCGTGGGGCAGGGAGGAGGTGGGGTGGGGAGGAATTGGGACGGCGAGGAGATGGTGGGGCGGGGAGAAGGTGGGGCGGGGAGAAGGTGAAGCGGGGAGGAGTTGAGGCGGGGCGGGGAGGTAAAGGTGGCAGGGAGGGAAAAACATCACTGGGGAAAAATATTAATCTAATTCTCAGGAAACAATTTCACGGGAGCCGAAACTCCTTTTACGGCACCTAACACTGTTGGGTAATGAACCAACGACCTTAATTGGACCGTCTCCTTTAATGGTGGGGGCTGCTAGGCTTAGTGCGGGCTGTTGGAGGCTTGGCTGGGCACCAGCAACATGCACCAGGAATGGACAACTTACACAATAATACGGTCATCCTTAAATTGCCTCGTGTATGTCTTTCGTAGGTTGACAAAAATTATATAGGTCTATACACAATAACCATCATCACAACATCCAAAAAGCTACAACACAACAACCTACACCACCACCACCTCCACATCACCACCTTCAACACAACAGTCAGGAGGAAACACTAGCTACTATATCGGATAATTAACAACCACTAAATCATTTAATTAGTAAAGACAAAAAACAACAAGTGAAAAAGTCTTAGGAAAATTAGCTTAGCATCTTATGCAATTTACACTAACGACGACTAAAGACAATTTGCTTAATTATTCGGCTGAGAAATGGTCACACACACACACACACACACACACACACACACACACACACACACACCTTAACCTTCACTATAGTTTGAGGGTCATACAAAAATTCTTCCCCGCCTCAGATACAGATCACATAAACATGCTATTGGAAATCGCTTGTCGATATAGTCCGCAGTTTGTAGAGGCGAGAGACGTCGAGTAATAAAAAAGTTTGGTAAAGGAATTGTAGAAGCACACCCACACAAAAAGCTGCCCAGCGACCATCACTTCACACTAGCCAAGACTTTATGAGCGTCTGGTGTTGTGTACGTGTGTGTGTACATGTGTGTGTGTGTGTGTGTGTGTGCGCTGTAGGACTGGTCATCTGTGTAGCGACAGTGTACACGACCACCTTCTCTTTCCAAACTTTTAAAATTAGACACCAACTCACAGCTGGGTCGACTAGAGGCGCCCAGCACGAATCAACGACCCTTAAGATAAGAGGCGAAGACTATCCATTCAGCCACTGCATCAGTAAAGAACTATTAACAAGAGATGAAGTTGATCGCTGGAGAAGAAGCAAATTATCGTCGATCGTGATTACAAACGGAGCGACACACAGACAGACAGACAGACGCAGAAACACACCGATATGACTCCTCCTCTCTGGGCCGAGGGGAATAACAAACAAACTCACACAAAAAACAACAAAAAATCCACAAAAAACAACAAAAAATCCACTAAAAACAACAAAAAAGCCACAAAAAACACAAAATCCACTAAAAACAACAAAAAACACAAAAAACAAAAAAAAATCCACTAAAACAAAAAATCCACAAAAAACAAAAAACAAAAAAAATCAACGAAAAAACAACAACAAATCCATAAAGCTTGATTCAATATGTAAATGAGGCGAGCAATATAAAATGGTAATGTGTACTAAAATCTGATATGCAGCTCATTATCATAATCAAGAGTTTCATAATTAAAGACAGGAGGAGAAGAAGGAGGAGGAGGAGGATCACTCACCAGAGGCCTGACAACAAAAACAACAAAAAAGTTTATAAAAAAAATTGATAGGCCGTAAAACTAGTGGTATTTTCAGTGTTGCAATTTACATAATACAAGTCAATAAGTGTTAATTAATACAGCGAGGATAAAGATGGCTTAACGTGGAGGTGAACTTGAGTATCTTATCAACATTATGTTCGAGTATGAGCTCCAGAGTGGCCCTCGAGATGATTGAGTTCATATCCATCGTTTCCCTTGTCCCAGCCTCTGTATGGACCCCAATATTCCGGTAAGATTAAAAGACTACATAAAATATTACAAATTCCTACAAAAAGGATTTCAAATTCATCTTAAAATAACTATACGAGACCATTTGTGTTACTAAAATAAAATCTGATATTAATTATATAAATAAACCGGAAGAAAAACGTAAATTGTTTGTCTGTTTATCTTTGCCACTTCATCATCATCGTCTACCCTCCTCATAATTCTGTTATAAATGGCTCTATCTCACTCACGATAGCCAAATATGATAGTGTCACTTAAAGACCATATTTACGAGTTGATGTACCCTGGGTAATCCAATTAGTAAATAAAACCCAATAGAGTATTTTTAACCTGAGCCGGATAATCTTTTTTTTTATCCGGACACTCAAGATTCTTTAGTCATCCCGGGTCAAGGGTCAACTACGCCTCATTAACGTAGGTAATGACGTATTATTGTGTTTATTTTGGTCTGTATGTAAAAAAAAAAAAGTGAAGCTAAAGACATGTGAGTTTTAACCTTTTTAAAAGTCGTGATCTTTGACCTTTAGTGGTGACCTTAACCAATGAGCCTGACCTTTGATCAAACAGACAAACACCTAAACAAACAAACACACACTTAAACAGCAAAAAAAAAATACACAAATCTAAACAAACACCAAAACATACAAAGATCATAACACCAAACAGACCAATAACTAAACACACACACACACACACACACACACACACACACACACGAGCTGGCAACTACAGTCAGGTCAACCGCCGCGAACGTCGTTGCCATATGTGAGGCTTGGCAAATTGTACCTGAAACGTGTCATATTGAGGGATATCAACTCTTTCATCACCTTCGTTCACAAAGACGCGGAGGGGGCGTTGCCCTCTTCTGTCAAGATGACCTACGCCCGTCACGCCTGGATGTTCAAGTCCCAGCAGATGTGGAAGCATTATGGGTACGTGTCGTGCTCCGGGCCCACCCACGCAACACTGCTTCCATTATAATCTGTGTGGCATACCATCCGCCTCGATCACCCACCAGAGACACTCTTATCAATCATCTCATCACCACCTCAGACCACCTCAGAGTTAGGTACCCATGTGCCAAGTTAGTATTATGTGGGGATTTAAATGAAATTGACACCACTGATATCCAGGACCAGCTATCACTATCACAAGTTGTGACCTTCCCCACACACGGTCAAAACACCCTTGACCTTATCTTAACTGACTTAGCAGACCAGCACCAACCACCTCAACCAATGCCTCCTATCGGGTGTAGCACACACTTATCAGTGCTCTGGTCCCCAGCTGCCACTCTCACTCAAATACAGAGACCCTACATCAAGACCTACAGGCCGATTACTGACTCTGCAGTGCGCCTCTTTGGGCAGTGGATTGTTCATCATCCCTGGACTGAAGTACTTAGCGTGGATGACGTGGAAACCAAATGGATAAATTATACCAACACCACCACGGAAGCTCACCACCACTTCTTCCCCGAGAAGTCCGTCAGATCTCACCCAGCTGACTTGCCCTGGATCACACCTCGGATCAAAAGACTTATGCAACAGAGAGACAGAGCCTTTCATCTCAATGACCACATCCGCTACAGGTCACTTCGCAACAGAGTCATCCGCGAAATACGCACTGCAAAGAAGTCCCACTACCCAACCAAATTACAACACCTGAAGCAGACCAACATCAGTCAATGGTATGGTAAGCTTAAAGAACTCTGTGGACTAAACAATATGACACACCCCCTCCCCTTCCTTAGCCATCTCACTAATGTTGACGCAGCTGAGCAAACAAATAACCATTTCGCTACTATATGCCAGACGCTCCCACGGCTCGACACAACCACTCTCCCTGCTTACCTACCAGCCCCCCTTCCCACTGACTTAGTAGAAGAATTTGACGTAGCAAAACGCCTGGACAAACTAAAATTAAAACGCTCTACCACCCCCATTGACTTACCAATGAAACTCTTCAAGGAGTTCTCCCCGGAGCTTGCTAAACCCCTCTGCTCCATCATCAATGCTTCTCTCAGTCAAGCCAGATGCCCAGCTGACTGGAAGACCTCTTATGTATCACCAGTGCCCAAGTCAACCAGCCCACAATCCTTAAATCAGCTACGACCTATTGCAATCACCCCAATACCCAGCCTAATCTGTGAAAGTTTTGTGTTTGACTGGGCTTATGCTGATATTGCAGGAGTCGTAGACCCTCAGCAATTTGGCAACATGAAAACTTCCTCCACCACTCACTGTCTTGTCAGCTTTCTCGATTACATATACCGCCATCTCGAGAAACGAAAAACGTCTGTAGCTGTCGCCTTCATTGATTTCACTAAAGCGTTCGACCTAGTCGACCACAATATAATCATAAACAAAGCTATTGACCTCGGGCTTCGGAGAAGTCTCATACCATGGCTTACAGACTTCCTCAGTGACCGACGCCAAGCTGTACGCTTCCGAGGGGCTGTCTCCACCTTTCAGTCACTCACCTGTGGCGTCCCCAAGGCACCAAGATGGGACCACTCTGCTTCCTTATGCTCATCAATGATGCCCTAAGAGAAACCCCTGCTCGCTGGAAATATGTCGACGACTCCACCATTGGGATCAGCGTCAACAATTCTGCTCCCAACTATACCGCCCTTCAGGATTTATTGAACAGTCTCCAAAACTGGGCCACCAACAACCATGTCACCATCAACCATACCAAGACCATGGTTATGCACATCAACCTCTCCTCCGACATTGTCCCACCTCCTTCCATTACCCTAGGTCCGAACACACTCCAGGTTGTAGATTCCACGAAGCTCCTCGGCGTCACCATAGACAACAAACTAAATTGGAAACCACACGTCAGTGAAGTTGTCAAAGCCTCCAGTTTCCGTCTCCACCTGCTCCGCCGACTCAAGTCCCTCGGAGTTCCTGCACACGAGCTCCTCAGTGTATACACAACATTCATACTTCCCAAGCTCACCTATGCCTCCCCCACCTGGTCTTCCTCCCTAAATGCCACACAACGTAAACACCTAGAAAAAGTGCAAAAGAGGGCATGCAAAATTATTCTCTCCCCTTCCTACTCCACATATCAAGAAGCGCTCAACACACTGACCCTTTCGACTCTCACTGACCATCACCACGACCTCATCTACAAATTTGGTAAGAAGCTTCTGCACCATCCCCGACACCGGCTCCTACTACGACCTGACATCCCCTGTCCGAGAATTGCTGTTCGACACCACAACCGCATCCAGCCCATACGTGCACGAACTGATCGCTATAAGAACAGCCCAGTCCCAACCATTGTAAAAATTATCAATAACATGTAATAAATCAGTGTATTCACTCCCGGTAAACACTGCTCCTTACACTGTCACTATGTTGAAATGAACTGTAGTTTGAGCTGATCCCCATCTAAGTTATTATATGTCTTATTTGTGTCACTTATGTTACTTGTATATTATTTGTAATTCGTAACCCATTCCCCAAATATGTAACTGTAAATTTTCAGCCTTCTGGCTGCCAAGCTCTTTCAATAAACCGTTAATTATTATTATTTATTATTATTATTATTACACACACACACACACACACACACACACACACTGAGAAAGGGAATTTATCAAGGGGAAAAAAAAGGTTGTTTTTATGGCACTATAACAAAGGAAGTACAAGGGAAAAAATACTTATAAACTCCTCACCTAACCTAAACTACACCTAGGAATGTGTAAGACCTCGTTATTGTGAATCTTAGAGAGAGAGTTTTGAGTTTTAATGAGCAACGTGGCGACGAAATACAATGGCGTGTTGAATATTTTTGAGTTATGGTGCAATTATGTATAAAATTAAGAAATATTGCGTCGTCGTGATAATTACCACGACAAGAATGACGAGGACAATGATAGCGGTCTTCACGAGGACAATGATAGCAGTCTTCACGAGGACAATGATACCGGTCTTCACGAGGACAATGATAGCGGTCTTCACGAGGACAATGATAGTGGTCTTCACGAGGACAATGATAGTGGTCTTCACGAGGACAATGATAGTGGTCTTCACGACGAGGACAATGATAGTGGTCTTCACGAGGACAATGATAGAGGTCTTCACTAGGACAATGATAGTGGTCTTCACGAGGACAATGATAGCGGTCTTCACGAGGACAATGATAGCAGTCTTCACGAGGACAATGATAGCGGTCTTCACGAGGACAATGATAGCGGTCTTCACGAGGACAATGATAGCGGTCTTCACGAGGACAATGATAGAGGTCTTCACGAGGACAATGATAGCAGTCTTCACGAGGACAATGATAGCGGTCTTCACGAGGACAATGATAGCGGTCTTCACGAGACAATGATACTTAGAAGTCTTCCACGAGGACAATGACCATGTTCTTCACGAGGACAATGATAGCAGTCTTCACGAGGACAATGATAGCAGAGATCTTCCAGAGGACAATGATAGCAGTCTTCACGAGGACAATGATAGCGGTCTTCACGAGGGACAATGATAGCCGGTCTTCACGGGGACAATGATGTGATCTTCACGAGGACAATGATAGCGGTCTTCACGAGGACAATGATAGCAGTCTTCACGAGGACAATGATAGCGGTCTTCACGAGGACAATGATAGCGGTCTTCACGAGGACAATGATAGTGGTCTTCACGAGGACAATGATAGTAGTCTTCACGAGGACAATGATAGTGGTCTTCACGAGGACAATGATAGCAGTCTTCACGAGGACAATGATAGTGGTCTTCACGAGGACAATGATAGTGGTCTTCACGAGGACAATGATGATAGTCTTCACGAGGACAATGATAATGGTCTTCACGAGGACAATGATAGTGGTCTTCACGAGGACAATGATAGCAGTCTTCACGAGGACAATGATAGTGGTCTTCACGAGGACAATGATAGCGGTCTTCACGAGGACAATGATAGTGGTCTTCACGAGGGACAATGATGTAGTGGTCTTCACGAGGACAATGATGATAGTCTTCACGAGGACAATAATAGTCTGGTCTTCACGGGGACAATGATAGTGGTCTTCACGAGGACAATGATAGCAGTCTTCACGAGGACAATGATAGTGGTCTTCACGAGGACAATGATAGAGGTCTTCACGAGGACAATGATAGTGGTCTTCACTAGGACAATGATATCAGTCTTCACGAGGACAATGATAGCGGTCTTCACGAGGACAATGATAGCAGTCTTCACGAGGACAATGATAGCAGTCTTCACGAGGAAAATAATACTGGTCTTCACGAGGACAATGATTGCGGTCTTCACGAGGAAAATAATACTGGTCTTCACGAAGACAATGATAGCAGTCTTCACGAGGACAATGATAGCAGTCTTCACGAGGAAAATAATACTGGTCTTCACGAGGACAATGATTGCGGTCTTCACGAGGACAATAGCGGTGATCCAAACTATTGTAACTAGTGCTATTATGCTATTATCATTATACTCATCTAGAGGCTAAGCTTATTCATTTAAAGCGTGAGGTAAAATTTTAAGCTTAGACTACAACGAAAACCTTCAGGTAAAACTGTCAAGCTTACAAATAGAAAGAAACGCACGAGGTACAACTTTTAAGCTGAACCTAAAAAGAAAAGCTTTTTTTTTCCTTCACCCTGGCATTAGGTGTAAAATGTAGCTAGACTCTAAAAGCTAATGAAGGTAAAACTGTCCAATTTACTTCTTGCTAGTAACTACCATCACCACCACCACTACCACCACCACCATCACCACCACCACTACCACCACCACCACCACTACCACCATCTCACACCTTCCTCAATGCTAGTAGCGCACGGTGATGCTATTTTGTTTTACACCATCGTTAAAATAAAATCCAGGTATGGTGGCTCCTATTTTTTTTTTGGTAATATTTAGTACCTAACCTAACTCAACCTAACTTAACCAAACGTAACCTAACCCAACCCAACCCAACCTAACCTAACCTAACCTAACCTAACCTAAACTAACCTAACCTAACCTAACCTTGATCCACTGAAGAGAGTCTGTATTGGCCACTTAAAGAGTCTGGTCTCCTTGGTACTTACGGACGAGAGTGCTCGGATGAAGAGCCACTCAGAGACGCTCACTTAACGTCGTCACACGGGGTCATACACGGGGGTCACGGGGTACACGGGGGTCACACGAGGTCACACGGAGTAAGACATCAAGAGGACAGTGGAGATGATGACGTCTTCCACCCCGTGTTGCCTCAAGTCAATCTACCAGGTGGAGTGAAGTCATAAGTGGGTCATTTTAAACCCTTCATCATCTTGTATTTCCTCCTCCTCCTCCTCCTCCTCCTCTCATTTTTTCCTCTTTATTTTTCCATTTAACCTTCCATTCTCTCATCTTTATTCACTATAGTCCAGTCTCTCTCTCTCTCTCTCTCTCTCTCTCTCTCTCTCTCTCTCCTCTCTCTCTCTCTCTCTCTCTCTCTCTCTCTCTCTCTCTCTCTCTCTCTCTCTCTCTCTCTCTCTCTCTCTCTCCAGGTGGGAGTTAAACACCTGTATTATGCTCTCTTCCCTCCCAACTGTTATCAAGTGATGTTGGTAAGTTATTTCCATCCTCCTCCTCCTCCTCCTCCTCCTGCTGGTGTTGTCAGGTGGTGTTGTCAGGTGATGTTAGTTACTTCATTAAATCCCTCTTACTGTTGTTGTCAGGTGGTGGAATTTATCCCTCCAGGTCAGCAGGTGATAACGTTCCCTCAGACTGCCAGGTGGTCCCCATGACAGTGACGGATGCCCCCAACAAATAGCAGGTCGTTGTGTACAAACCCGAGGGAACGAGACTCAATGTTTACTGAAGCCACAAGTGTCATGACAATATTACTTGACATCGTTACATGCTGTCAAGACCCGTGTTTATCATAGTTGAGTGGCAGGGTGGGGTGGGGTGGGGTGGGGTGGGGTGGGATGGAGTTTGGCGAGTGGGTGGGTGGGGTGGAGTGAAGCAGGTAGGTGGATGTGTAGGACAAATGGTGTGGCTATACAGGTGGTGTGTGAGACAGGTGGTGAAGGTTTAAGATTCGACAGATGTTATGAGACAGGTGGTAAAGGCATATAGATAATTAGGCTCGACAGGTAGTAAACAAAACAGGTAACCAACAAACCTTTAAAAACAAGTACATGACCTCTACCAAGTTATTATTTCATCCTCAATACTATAGATAACAACAACTATCAATAACAAACATAAGATAACATAAGAGGAACAGAATACATCCCCCACCCCATTCTTCCCCCTACCGCACCGAGGTAAACACAGCCACTCATAACACTTACTGAAAGAACACGTCAAAATACACAAACACCCCCCTTCCTCCCATTCCGTCTCCCCCTTCCTTTCCCCCTTCCCCTTCCTTTCCCCCTTCCCCTTCCTTTCCCCCTTCCCCTTCCTTCCCCCTCCCCCTTCCTTCCCCCTCTCCCATATCAGATCAGTTAGAACGATAGACTAAACGAGGGAAGGCTACCCACAACATCTCTACATTATCGTCAATTTATCATCAACGATTTATCAACATCAACTTATCGAAGCAATATTTTCTACCGCAGATTAATCCTTCATAACTCCCCCACTGGCTTTCTCACTAGTCAAATGGTGGTCCACGGTCTTATTGGATATAGAGACCGTCTTAATGGCTGGGTATAAGGTGGGGCCTATTAGTATTGGAGCCACATTGATCTGCAATTCGGGCCCTTTATCGTGTATCCAGCCAGCGTAGTGTGGTGGTGGTGGATCGATATTGAGAACAAAGATTAGTAAATTAACTTTTCCCCTTAACACAGAGACTAACAAAATTAAACAACGAAACAAATAAATAAACAAATAAATAAATAAATAAATAAATAAATAAATAAATAAATAAATAAATAAATAAATAAATAAATAAATAATCTTTGTTACAGTGTCTTTCGCGGTACAACCTAAGGCACCATTCTTGTCGCCATCTTGGTACCATAACCAAAGTGAACTCGTCTAGGGGTAGGGGTAGGGGGATGTAGGGGGTAAGGGGGATGTAGGGAGGTAAGAGACAGAGAGGGAGTAAAGGGGGCGTCCTCAACATCTCCATTCAAAAGGAAAAAATATATATATATAACGTAGGAGCCTTTAGAGTGCCCCCAAGGTAAGGTGAGGTAGGTCGCTGTGCCTGCATTAAGAGTGTGTTAACCTGGCCTAACACACACACACACACACACACACACACACCAGGAAGTGCTAGCGACCAATGAAAGACCAGCCCAAGAATTTCGTGAGAGTTGTGTTGCACCAATGAAAGGTAAAAGGACAGATTGAATGGCCCTGAGGAGCTACTGAAGAAGTTTTATGGCAGAGGTTCTGAAGTGTGTGTGTGTGTGTGTGTGTGTTAGGGTAAATAACAAGGTAAAATACAGAGATCCTTGAACCAGGCTAGAAAATACAAGATCTGGCAACACGATCCTCTGTTATCATTAAATGGAATCTAACCCGGGACCCGCATACTACTGGTGACGCAGTAACCCAGTAACCCCCCCGTACAATCACCTGAAGAGAAGTATTGTCGTTCATTTTATAAAACTATATAATTATCTATAATTATGCATCACTATAATGAGCAGCTTCAACCTCCAATATGATTAGTTGTGCCATTTAATATCGTGACGACTCTAGTATTACACAATAATCAGACGTCATGTTGTGCCACGATGACTCGCTATCTTCCTCTACGACCACTATAACGTGTCCCACTATGGCCGCTATCAACATTATCCTGCTGGCGTCAACCCTCAGAGCTTCCCTAACCCAGCTGGTCGTCACCCAACTAATTCTTCCCGGCTAACAACCTGGTAAACGATGCCAGCTACCGTGACCTCCTGCCGGGGTAGCATTACACTCGTCAGGTTCTCTCCACAAGATTTCCCTAAATGTTTCTTTTATACCGGGTGAGTGTTTATCAGCAAACTTGTGATGTTAAGACCTGATACATACAATACTTCTTCAGGATAACGTTACATATGTTCACACACAAATGATGCACAGGTAATATAAACCGAGATTACCTGAGAGATATTTACTAGTTAAATATTTAATCCCATTACGGAGAATGGGATTACAGAGGTGGACAAAAATAAATTTAAAATAAAATCATATTCTAACATTTCACTCAGTTGAGGAATCATGAAAAGGCTTAGGCAATAATCCCCCTGTCTGGTGGTGGTCTGGGACACTGGGGACTGAAACACTGGGGGCTGAAACACTGGGGACTGAAACACTGGGGGGCTGAAACACTGGGGGCTGGAACACTGGGGGCTGAAACACTGGGGGGGAAACACTGGGGGTGGGGGGCTAAACACTGGGGGGCACTGGGGGCACTGGGGCTGAAACACTGGGGCTGAAGCACTGGGGTGAAACATTGGGGCTGAACACTGGGGGCTGGAAACACTGGAGGCTGGAACACTGGGGAAACACTGGGGAAACACTGGGGGGCTGAAACACTGGGGACTGGAACACTGGGGGCTGAAACACTGGGGGCTGGAACACTGGGGGCTGGAACACTGGGGGCTGGAACACTGGGGGCTGAAACACTAGGGGCTGAAACAATGGGGGCTGAAACAATGGGGGCTGAAACACTGGGGGCTGGAACACTGGGAGCTGAAACACTAGGGGCTTACCTAAATCCTCTCTATGATGAGCTTAACTTGTAATGTGTAAGTCATTTCTACTCTTGTTTCCACGTTGTTTTAACATTAATTTCTCTCCAAAACAAGACTTCAGATGACAATTTTAAATACTGTTATGTTCTGACTTCGGGTTAGTTCACCACCACCACCGTCCACCACCACCACCACCACCACCACCACCACCACCACACTCTTCCACCACCACCACCACCACCACACTTCACCACATACACATTCACTACATTATCTCTATTGTATTACCACATTATAACCACTAATCCCTCACATCTCTAGTCCAGTTACTGATATAAATCACTGATAACTACTAATACTCCTTATCATAAATTAACATCGCTATTCTTTTAGTATACAGTATTACCATATAGGACCAGTGTAGCCAAACCTGCGACACATCTCTCAACTGTTTATATCGCCACTAGAATATGATACTTCGATTATAAAACCTAAATTGATTCTGGCAATATTTTGATGGGGTGACTCAACAGCTGGTCCTTCCTGCGTGGTAGTTATCTGGTTCATTTATATAACATTAAGTCCTCCGCCGTCTAGTAGGAGTCGTAAAAAAAAAAGTTATATGCAGAGGGATTTAGGAGTATAAGAGGGTTGTAAAGGGCTTATCACCACTCCTGTCTCTGGCCTGGTGATGAGGGAAGCTGTTGATGGTGATAGTGGTGATGGTGATGGTATTGATGGTGATAGTGGTGATGGTGATAGTGGTGGTGGTGGTGATAATGGTGGTGGTGATAGTGGTGGTGGTGGTGATAATGGTGGTGGTGATAGTGGTGATGGTGATAATGGTGGTGGTGATAGTGGTGGTGGTGATAATGGTGGTGGTGATAGTTGGTGGTGATAGTGGTGAAGATGATCATGGTGACACAAAGTGGTGATAATAGTGATGATAGTTATTAATTGTACTATATAATTCATCTGGCATCATAAAGCACGTACTCACATGACGCCGTTCACCCAACAAATTATTTTCCATTTAAAAATAATAATGAAAAAAACACATTATACTTAAAAGATTATAAAACAACTTTACATCTTTCAGGAGGCGGCCAGCTTACTTGATAAGCTTAAAAAACACCATCCAAGAGCCCAAGCTTACCATCACCCCCCCAGAGTCCCCTAAATTGGGCCATTCAACCAGCACCAATTCAACCCTTCAGATGGCAATGGGGTAATTGGGTAGTTTATTCACTCTAACTTCAGATGAATTTATTCACCTTAGGAAGGGTCTCTGTCCCCTACAGGGTTAATAGTCAAGGGGGCCAGACAGCCACATGTCAGGCTAGAGTGCCCTATAAGGTAAGGACAGTCTCTCATCTCTACAGCATTCAGGCATAAGTCCCAGAGCTTGTTTGGACCGTGAAGCAGTGTCATGCCAACAACACCGTCAGGCATTACATACAGTAGTTCTAATCCCAAGACGCATAAGACCGACGTAAGACAGTTGAAGTATGGGAACTAGACAGGAAGCAGCGGTCGTTTACATGAAATATACCATCATCAACACTGACAGTATCTGAAGTAGTGTTAAAGAGAGCATTGATAAAAGAAGTAGCGCCAGTAACAGCAGTAACATAAGTAGCATCTATAACAGCATTAGATAACATGGAAAGTAGCGTCCCTCTCAGATATAGGTACAGTAGCATCAACAGTAACAAAAGGTAGCATAGGGAACGATGACTACGGTAGATATAAAAAAATATATATATAACAGTACAGGTATAGACAGCACCAGGAGCAATGGGCCACTGTAGAGATAGAGGCAATGATAAAAGCAACAACAACAACAACAACAACAGCACCACCACCATTTAGAGCACCGGATGTCACACACCAACACTACAATGGTGAGGGAGATGGAGGGGAGTCATAGTATCCTGGCTCCAGAGATAAAGGAGGAGTCGAGCCAAGTGTCTGGAGGGGAGGAGCCGAGGGGGAGGGGTGGAGCCGACGGGGGGGGGTTGAGGCGAGGGGCGGGGGGGTGGAGAAGGAGGTTGGGGAGGAGGGGGGTGGCCAGCGCCTTCACTGCGGTACCCCGCCTGCACGGTCGATACAACAAACGTACAAACACAGTGCCTTTAGCAAGTACCACTACACCCGCGGCACTCTACCAAACACCACTATCATCACCCATTGTGTAGGAGGGAGGTGGTGCGTGGGAGGAAGTGTGTCAGCGTGGGAGGAAGTGTGTCAGCGTGGGAGGAAGTGTGTCAGCGTGGGAGGAAGTGTGTCAGCGTGAAAAGTGTGGGGGGGGGAGGGGATAATCAAGTGTGGGAGGCAGCGTAACAGTAGGAATATAGTGGCAGGCGTTGTGTAAGTGTGTGTAGTAGTGGAGGAGTGTGGGAGGCAGTGTGTGTGTGTGTGTGTGTGTGTGTGTGGCAATCCAAGAGTCAAGGCATCACACTCTGGCTCTCAGCTTCCAACACATGCCACGGGGTTCCTCAGTAGTAGTAGTGACGGTGGCAGTTGGCGGCAGTGACGGTTAGTGGCAGTTGGCGGCAGTGACGGTTAGTGGCGGTTGGTGGCGACGTTCATTAAACATTATTTTTTTCTTTATTAAATGTTTGTTAATTCCAAAACGAGCGTAAATTGTCCCTAGACTTTTGTTCTGTCTGGCTACAAGCAGCACCATTCATTAGTTTTGGGACTCCACGCAAAGCCGGAACTAGAACAAGCGCGAAAATAAACAGAAAAACTGATAACCAGTGAGTGAAGCCTGGAAGGTGTGTTAGGGGGTGGGGGGTGGGGGTTGTGGGGTAGGGGGTTGGGAGAAGGAGGGGGTAGGGGGGGGTGGAGAATAAATACGGGGTTAAGGAAGAAATTATATAACAAACATTTCCACTTAACACATATTCTAAACCCGTGTTCGCCAGCGGCCATTTTTTTTTTACCTACCACCAGCGGCTATCTTAACTTAAAAAACAAAACAAAACACAAAATTTAGTGTGTGTTATTATCATTATTATCCTCTGATACTGTGATAAAATTTAATGAGCAATAACGTGATATTAAGGGCAAACAGGAGAGAGAGAGAGAGAGAGAGAGAGAGAGAGAGAGAGAGAGAGGCCAGTAGTAAAGGTAATACACTCAAAGGGTACAACAGGGTGCCGGGAGCGTGAAGCGTTAAAGAAGCGTAAAGCATTAATGAATCCTCTTGGTACATATTGCCTGACGCTTATTAATACGGTGTTATGATGAAAATATTCCTCGTTAATGAAAAAAAATAATCATGTACCTAAAGGGTTGGTTTAAGATGCAAGAAAAAACGTCAAGAAATAACACCGAGAATTTATCGTAACTAGAGACATTTAGCTAAGAACAAATTAAAAGACAAAGTTAATGCTACAGATTTTTTTTCTAAGGTCATCTACTTTACTGGTGTTAAGTAAATGTATCTACTTAAGGTCCAGTGTTAATGTAAACTTAGTGTTATTTATGAATGTTAGTTTGTGAGCTTATTTCATTGAGTTATGTAAAATATTAAACATCCAGTAATGAGAAATACACGTCGGGGAAACCACTAATAATGTGATCCCATCAGACCTGAATACTGCTACTATATTTTGGTTAAGGTCTACACGAGACATCTATGATTATCAGTTACACGAGTTGTACAAGGACACACGAGGGGGGAGGGGGAAACACGGAGGGGAGGGGGACACACGAGGGGAGGGGACACACGGAGGGGAGGGGGACACACGGAGGGGAGGGGGACACACGAGGGGGGGGAGAGGAACACGGAGGGGAGGAGGACACACGAGGGGGAGACACACGATGGGGGAGGGGAACACACGAGGATGAGGGGACACACGAGGGGACAAGAGGGGACACGAGGGGGAGGGGAACTCACGAGGGGAGGGGATACACACGAGGGGAGGGGGACACACGGAGGGGAGGGGGGACACGAGGGGAGGGGGGGTACACACGAGGGGGACACGAGGGGAGAGTGACACACGAGGGGAGGGGAACACACGAGGGGGAGGGGACACACGAGGGGGAGGGGGGACACATAGGAGGGGGAGAGGGACACACACGAGGGGGAGGGGGGAGACACACGAGGGGAGGGAACACACGAGGGGGAGGGGATACACGGGGAGGGGGCACAAGAGGGGAGGGGGAAACACGGAGGGGAGGGGACAACATGAGGGGAGGGGGACACACGAGGGGAGGGTGACACACGAGGGGGACACGAGGGGGAGAGGACACACATGGGGGAGGGTGACACACGAGGGGAGGGTGACACACGAGGGGTAGAGTGACACACGAGGGGGGAGGGTGACATGACGAGGGGGAGGGTGACACACGAGGGGGGGGACACGAGGGGGAGTGACACACGAGGGGGGAGGGTGACACACGAGGGGTAGAGGACACACGAGGGGAGGAGACGAGTGACACACGAGGGGGAGAGGTGACACACGAGGGGGGAGGGTGACACACGAGGGGGAGGGTGACACACGAGGGGGGAGGGTGACACACGAGGGGGGAGGGTGACACACAAGAGGGACACAACACAGCCTTAGGCACCGAAGCTTCTACAGACTCCAATAACAGCAACATCGGGTTGAGGGTGTTCGAGTCCTGTCATAAAAGAGACGTGGAAACAACTGTCCATATTAATAAAGAAGTTGTATTGAAGGAAGAGAGGACAAGTAGGTTAGGTTAGGTTAGGTTAGATGCAGTGCGGATACAGCACACGGTAAGAGAAAGCGAGCTGATACAAACAACAAACACGTCAGAAGAAAAATTACAGGATATTTACTTGCTGGGTCAAATTCTCGCCGATATCTACTACCTCATAACTCATAACCCCCTACATATTCTACGACCTCATACCCCAACATATTCTATGACCTCATATCTTTCTACATGCCTTACGACCTCATTTCGTCCAGTATCTACGACCACATATCCTCCTACAACTACACACTTGTCTCTTGCACATCCATTTTGTCACCCATCCATCCATCCATTTACACGACTCCATAAAAGCAGATTGACAGAAAATCGTTTTCACGCGCGACGCTTCTTGTTTCCGGCCTGATGGTATGGCCTATGGGAGGGCCCGGCGGAGACGTGGGCTTTAGGGAGGAGTTCTTGAAACACCCAAATTGGGGAACGTTCATCAATGCTCGTCTGATGTCATTGTTTACAAATTGTGTGGAAGATCGGACGGACAGAGTGACTTCTATATGACAACCTGTCGAGGGAAGACGCGATATCAAGGATTCATTTTCTGTGTAATTCCTTTTCATTTCTTCGATTTTTTGTCTGAAAAACGTCATTTAATCTTTCGCTTATTGTGCCATGATGCCAAAACCATTATAATGTAACACTTTTTCACACACACACAACAGATGCAATTTTCCTTTTCTACCATTGTAAACAAGATCCATTCATTCACTGCCTTGAGACACGTGTTTTATATGCCTCCAGCCATACATACAAACATAATATACTCTTTCAGACGCTCCACTGACGACCAAGGTAAAGTGAGCCTTGCAGCAGGTTCAGTTGATCACACAGATGGGATCCTGAACTTCGAGCCCTTCCCTTTCATTCACCTTTTGTGACAGACTGACACGGATGATCTATGGTTTATGGCTGAGAATAAATACAATGATTAACCACAAAAGAATAACCAGATAAAAGCCAAAGTGACGATAGAAGCATTAGGGTACGGATCCCGGTGGCTATTTCCTTGATGTTTCCTGGGACTAAGAGGAGACACTGCTGACGCTCCCGGGTCGTGTGTGTGTGTATGTCTCTTGTGATGGAAATGGGATTCTTAGATATGCTAATTCCAAAGGTTTGTGTAGGATGGTGTGGGAACATTAGCGTTGTTGAGAGATACATATCACAAGACGTCAAGTTATTATTTCGCTTTTCCTCGTCATATACCCGGCAGGTAAACTACTCATTAGCCCACCCAGGTACAGGTCACCCACCCACATCGGGGACGAGGGGAGGAAGGGGTTGCAAAGAATGGAGAAAAAAACAAAAACAAATCAAGAGTGAGAAACGATATATATTTTGTGTTGTCAAAGTCAGGGAAACAATTGAGACCCTGCAATTGTGTGTAAATGAGGCAGAAAGTTGGATCAGCAACCTGGGACTTGGTCACAATTTTTGTGATGCCATATAGCAGCAGGGTCTACCATTAGACAACACATTATGCTTCCAATATCTTCCCAGGCGGGAGTACCTCCCTGTTTGATAACTACCTACTACCTTCTTTAACTATACCTGCTGTC
This sequence comes from Homarus americanus, assembly GCF_018991925.1. Taxonomy (NCBI): domain Eukaryota; kingdom Metazoa; phylum Arthropoda; class Malacostraca; order Decapoda; family Nephropidae; genus Homarus; species Homarus americanus. Next base: position 18,807 of record NW_024736243.1, read on the forward strand.
TGTAGCCTTCACATTGAGACACATTCAACAGTTATTATTTCACCTTTTCTTTCATACCTGTTGAGGAAATTTACCTATACACACACTATTGAGACTTTAACTACATCAGCATTATCTATGCAGAACCTTAAGTAAATTTCTATTATAATGTCATTGTAATAACATTCTTTGTGATGCTTATACAATAAAACCTACTAACTCTCCTGTATATTTTCCTCTTATTCATATCCATTAGTGTAATTTATTCCTGATAATTTTGTTAACGTAATTTTTCAGGTATTGTTATTGTAATCGACGTTCTCTATCTGATGACGTGAGTTGCCATACTGTACCTATGGCAGCACCGGGATGTGTGTGTGTGTGTGTGTGTGTGTGTTTACTTAAATTTACATACACACATACACTCACATACATCAAACCCTACAAAAAATCTGCATACATCAAACGGTGAAAATTTACATACATAAAGCACTCTGTTAAAGGTCTATCTTTGAGACAATGTAAACCCCACGGCTGACGTCATCAATACCTCATTTACGATTCCATCAGATCTCTTGTGTGTTATTACTAATCTTTGACCTTTTCTATAATAATGTCATACAAATATTACTGTTGGTTAGGTTAAATTAGCGGTGGGTTATGTTACTGTAATGGAAGAGAAGGTTAGATGTTAGAGATAATAGATAGGTCAGCCTAGGTTAAGTTAGGTAACTTTAGGAGAAGAGTAGAACTGGTTAGAGGTTAGTTAAGTTAGGTCTAACTTAAGTAAAGTCTGGCTTCAGTAAGACGTAGCTTAAGGAGATCAGGACGTAGCCTGAAACAGAGGTTGTACGAGTATAGAGGCGACGTACTTCAACATCGGCCTTAGAATTTACTTGTCCTATATATAGAAAAGTTTGGACACTTTACGAAATGGCAGAGAATTGGGATAATCTGCCAAGATCTGGATAAAGGAATAAGTCGAGCAATAGAAGCGGCCCACATACCAACGGCAAAGCAGGCGACCAATCATCAAGAAGGATTCCTACGTCTTTCAAAGGTAGCGGGAAGGATAATGGTGAGGTCAATGCGGGAGGCGGCCAGGAAGACGAACCTTACATTTAAACCTGTGTTCCTCTTGCTGTTCATATGCTGTGTGAACAAGGCCAAGGACCTAAGTATTACATAATAACTCCAGTAATGAACACAACACAACCCCCACTCTTACTGGTCTTAAGTAAAGTAAAAGATAAATATTTCTTTATATCGAGGAAGACAGAGATATTATCCATCCTTAACCTTAAGACAATATTGCTGGCAACCCCGCCTTAAGACAATAGGTAAACACTGGACACCCAAACTACCCAATTAGTGACGTCTAGTTATGTGCGTCAGAGTTACATAAGCCGAGCTGTAACTCAACCAAGTTATTACTTCGCGCTAACGAGTACCATCACTCAGAGTGTCGCTGCCTGGCCTTTGATCACTATCTTCCTCTACGATACCTAAAGCTTAAGTCATCAGGGTAGTAAGGGGAGGCCACGTGGGGTCTTGTTGATATTCGGACTCCGTACATGACTTAAGCTAGAATACTAGACCTGACTTCATATACAGACAGACAGATAGATGTTGTGGGAGTACAGACAAACGGATAGGACAAAAATAAGCAGAGATAGACAGATAAATTAAACCAAACTGCATCACTATAAGGGGCTGTTAGGATAACAAATCACTCCGTAATTATCTGGAATACTCGTATTCTGAGAGTTAAAATTGTTTGTAAAAATAAATCTACTGCCATTAGAGAAGCTCTAATGCGGCTCAGGTGAGGTCTATCAGCTTAACTGTCACCTGATGCTACAGATTAATTAGAAAGAAAAATAATGATAAGAGAACGAAAAATCTCGTATATACAGTATGTACTGTATATGTGGATAACATTCATACGTGTACAAAACTTATGTAAATACCGAGAAAGAATATTTAGTAGCTTGTCATTACTTCTCTTAACCCATCTCTACAGATGTTTTAACTCCCTGAAAACAATAAATTAGTTCATTAATTAAATCACTTTAACACAGTCCCTTGAACCCCATGACTTATATCTGTAGAGCACGATGCTTTGACCTTTTGAAGAGGATGACTTACCTGTTCCCTGGAGCAAGATGACACTAATCAGGGGGTAAAGTCACATCATTGCCTCGTGGGAGGGGACGCTGGATTACACGTTTCCACCCGACGTGAATCCATCTCTATACGAGTTGTAAACACAGTAACTGCCAGCATTATGACCAATTGGATTTTGTCGGTACGCGGAAAGGAGAAGGCTACGTCTACCTTTATTGTCACCTTGTTCTATATTTTCTGTAAACTTGATACGTCTTTACTTTCATCCAACTTTTCGCCCTCAGCTCACATGGTGGCGGTAATGGAGGTAATGATCGCATTAAGCAAGCCACAAGTGGGTGACTCAGATGAACGATGGCCGACCCACAGCAGTACGGTGCACCAGCGTCCAAGGTCAGAGAGAGGGAGGTGACAATGCCCCCCCCCCCAACCAACACACACACACACACACACATTATGTGATAAAATAAAAAATCCACCAAGGTCATTTTTAAGCCAGTAGGAGGCATCCTGACCAGTCAAGGATACCACTCACCCTTCATGCTAGCAACTAAGTTCTGCAGTCACTACCACTATTGACCTATAATCCAAGACATCAGGCTTCCGAGGAACTAGCTGCTATTATCACTAGTATGGACACTGAACCTATATTATTTGGGAGGTCAGTTTAGCCAGCAAATATTCGGTACAGTCAGTGGTCGGGTTATTGACCGAAGGTTCAAGACACTGGGTTAGGTAGCAACTAAATAAGTGCCACCAAAGGCTACTGACCGATTCATCAGGCTTACGCGAGTCTCTTGGTAACGTTGGGTAGTTATTTCACAGGATGGTGAAAATAATATACTGATTGTTCTGTGTGGTGTGGTTGTGTGGCTGTGGTGGTGGTGTGGTAATGGTGGTCGTAGTGGTGGTGGTGGTGTAGTAGTGGTGTTGTGTGGTAATGGTGGTCGTAGTGGTAGTGGTGGTTATATGGTGGTAGTGATGATGGTGTGATTGTGGTGGTGATGCGGTGACAATGATCGTGCTCCACTCCATTGTGTACCATACGTCAATACACCTTCATATATATGTAATAATAATAATAATAATAATAATAATAAACGGTTTATTAATAGAGTTGCAGCCGGTGGCTGAAAATATACAGACTTACATTTGATTTCGACATAATGATATAATATGCATTGAATACATTTACAGGGCTGTACAGTACATAAATCAGGAGTTGTTTATTATTTTAACAATAAATGGGATGGTGCTGTTCTTATATCTATCGGTGCGGGCTCTTATGGGCTGAATTTTGTTGTAGTGGCGGACTGCGCGAGTTGGGTGGGGGGCTGCAGGTGGCAGGAGGTGGCGATGGCGAGGGTGGTGCAGTAGTCCACGGCCAAACCTTTCCAGTGCTTGGTGGTGGAGGTCACTGAGGGATGGCATTTCCAGGGTGGAGAGAGCGTTGGTGTAGCCGGAGTATTCTGCGCCGAGCATGATTCTGCAGGCTCTTTTCTGTACCTTCTCTAGCTGACGTTGTTGGGTGGAGTTGAGAGAAGACGACCAGGCTGGTGACGCATACATTAGTTTGGGGAGAATAAAGGCGCTGTAGATGGTCCTCAGCTCTGGCGTGGGTGTCCCAAGTGACCTAAGTCTTCGTAGCATGTAGAGACGGCACGAGGCTGCCTTGACTGTTATTTACATGGGCCTTCCAGTCAAGTTTGTTGTCTATAGTTACACCCAGGAGTTTGGCAGACTGCACCAGCTGGAGAGGATGGGCACCCACTGTGACTGCTGGGGCTTGCACTGGAGTGGTGGCGGTATTGATGTTCATGACTACGGTTTTGGTGTGGTTGATGGTGACCTTGTTCTCCGTAGTCCATGCCTGTAGCCTGTCCAGGGTGCCTTGGAGCGATGAGTAGTCTGGTGCGGTGTTGTCCACTGAAACCCCCACAGTGCAGTCATCTACGTACTTCCAGATGTGAGGAGTGTCCGATAGAGCGTCGTTGATCAGGATGAGGAAGCACAGTGGTCCCATCTTGGTCCCCTGGGGAACACCGCAGGTGAGGTGTTGGAATGTAGAGACCAAGCCCTGATACCTCACTGCTTGGCGACGTCCACTCAAGAAATCAGTGAGCCATGAGACCAGGTTGGTGGGCAGCCCTAGTGCAATAGCCTTGTTGATAATAGTGCAGTGATCAACAAGGTCAAAGGCCTTCCTGAAGTCCACAAGGGCAACGGCCAGTGATGTCTTACGTTTCTGCAAGTGTGTGTGTGTGTGTGTAACTAACAAACTTACACATGAACCCACTGTCAAATAGAATAAACATCTATTTCCGGGTTAAGACCAAAAGGAGGAGTAACCACCATAAACCTGGATCACGTCACAGCGCAACTCGGCAGCCATTGATGTGGGGGAGGGGGAGGGAGGGGGGTCACATCTTCCATGGTAAACACTTTAAATATTATGAATGATGATATGGTAAACAACATGACACGATAATGTCTGTCTGTCTGTCTATCTGTCTGTCTGTCTGCCTTTCATACTGTCACCCACAATGGAGAGGCCTACCAAGTGCACTCTCACCACCGCTGTCTACACCTACACTATGGTTACTCACACGAGCCAGAAGCACCGGACATGGAGTAGAAAAATTGTCCTCGTTGCAGATGGTGACGTCATCGTGTGGGTAGCAACGGACCCTGGTGTTATGGTGAGGTGATGGTGATGTTGGGGCAATAGTAAAAGAGATGGTGAATAGATGGTGAAGTTGTTGGGAAGGCCACAGTGGGGTAACGATGAGAATGGTGATATTATGGTGAAATGATGGTGAGGTGACTGGAGGAACTATTCACTAGAGGACCGATGCTGGTGAAGGGTTACTGGTGAACTTGCTAAAATGATGGTGAAAAGATGGTGAGGTGATAATGGTGCACCACTGACGTATGAATGAAGAAGTAATGATAAAAAAGATAGCTAAAAGGAATGATGGTGACGTAATGGTGAGATATAGGAGAAGAGGTGATGGTGAGTTTTAATAGTGATGTGGTAGGGTGATGGTGAGAGTTTATAAAGCGTAATGGTCCGGGTTTACAAGCTTTTACATATACGTGAACGCTTTAAGATGATAACACACACACACCATTTTTATCCTTCATATCCCGAGAAAATTTACTCGACTAAAATAAATAACTATGACCTGGAACCTCGACCACTATGTTATGCTGTACATATAAACTCCTAACTAGACCCCCCACAAGGTACCATGTCTTATGGTCCTGTCCAGCAGTCACTTATCTTATTATCTTACCCAAATTTGAATATTTTACTCTTATTACTTTTGTTTTTCTTATCTTCTCTTATCTTCGGTGTTTATCTGTGTTTTCTTTGTTTAAAGATTTTATGTTTATTGTTGTTACTGTTTTGCTTATCTACTGATGCCAAGTTACCACCAGTCTCTCAGTGAAGTAATGCCTTTTCCCGTTTACCCTTCCTCCCGCACACCAACACTCCCTCACATCAATTCTTCACCCACAACACTGCCCACACAATAACACTCCCCCACACACCCCCTACACACTCACGACACTTGTCATGAAATATCGCCTCTTCTTCTCTAAATACACAATAGATCGACTTGTTGCCAGCCCCACATAATAATATACCATTGTCCTTCACTCCTCCCACTTTGGCTATCACGTACCTCTGGGTGATAAGAATATATGTAGATAAATACACGTAAATATTAGTGACAGCGACGATAATATTCTCATACATATTAGAATATCCTCTTGTCGATACCTACCCTCTTAATATTTTAATTTATGTCATATGATATGGGTATAATTAAATATATACACATATTGTATATACCAACAACATGAATACATATCCCGTCTGCCTATACCACCCTCTTAAGCGTCAGTATTGAATATTTCTTTAACTACTATTGGCATATTGAGTATACAACACGACACAGACCTTGGGAGGGGACAGGAAGTAGTATACAGTACAGGTTATTCACATCACGTACACACCTGTCCCGTAAAAGGGGATATATGACCATCCTCTCCTCTATAGCCATCATAACACATGCGAGGTCCGCAATACATAAATAGTCCAGGATGTCCCGCACTTCACCCCGACATCCAAGTCCCTAACTGGGTTACTCTTTAACTTGGTGACAATATAAAATGGACGGGAACCTTCAGCACACCGGCGAGAAGGATCCCTAGGAGGTAATAGCGACTTGAACTGGGGGCCTTCAGGACGCCGCCAAGAGGGTCTTCAGTTAGCCACGTTCACTCCTTAATATATGTGGAGAAAAACTTCCTCTTCAATACATCACAGTGCATGTGTGATATTTTAAGTCCATTCAGAAATATTGTTAAATCTATGACATGTATATATATATATACACTGGGGAACACACTTTCGGTTGCATGAGTTCTGACACTTGATTCTGGTAGATTTGAGGTCACAGATTCTGAAAATGGCATTCGTTTGTGCAGATCAGGTCTAGTTTTGACTTAGTTCGAGATCTGGGTCTGTCTAAAAAGCTGTCAGAATTGTTGGCTTCACGGTTAAAAGATAAAAACTTGCTGAAAATAGACACAAAGGTAACATTCTTTCGCAACAGAGAAAAGAACCTCTTACAGTTCTTTGATTCTAAATTTGACTTCGTCTACTGTTGTGATATTTCTGGATTAGTCACCGCGATGGGAGCTCCAGGTTATGATCCGAAAGAGTGGCGCCTCTTTATAGATAGCTCTAAGCGGAGTCTGAAGTGTGTTTTATTACATATAGGCAACATCTTTGGCGCAATACCCATAGGACACTCAGTACACCTGAAAGAAAAATATGAACACATCAAAACGGTTTTGGAGCTACTCAAATATGAAGAACACAAATGGATCATCTGTGTTGATCTAAAAATGGTCAATTTTTTACTAGGACAGCAAGGTGGGTATACAAAATTTCCTTGCTTTATCTGCCTCTGGGACAGCAGAGCCAAAGACAGACACTGGATTCAGAAGGAATGGCCAGTTAGGGAAAGCCTCAATGTTGGGGAAAAGAACATCATTTATGAACCCCTAGTGGAACGTGAAAAAATTGTTTTCCCGCCCCTTCACATCAAGCTGGGCCTTATGAAACAGTTTGTCAAGGCGCTCGATACTGACAGTGACTGTTTTAAGTATCTGTGTGAAGTGTTCCCTGGTTTAACGCTAGAAAAACTCAAAGCAGGTATTTTCGACGGCCCTCAAATTAGGACGCTGATTAAAGACCAAGCCTTCACTCAATCCATGACTGATGTTGAGAGAAATGCATGGGGAGCATTCGTTTCTGTTGTAAGGAACTTTCTTGGAAACAGGAAATCAGAGGACTATAAAAAGCTCGTTGAATCTTTGATGGAAAGTTTCCATGTGTTAGGTTGCAACATGAGCATTAAGATGCATTTCCTGAACAGTCATCTTGAACTGTTTCCGGCAAACTTGGGGGACGTGAGTGATGAGCAAGGTGAACGCTGTCACCAGGATATCAAAGTCATGGAAGACAGGTATCAAGGTCGCTGGGACATTCACATGATGGCGGACTATTGCTGGAGCATTCAGCGAGACTGCACTGAGAGGCGATATTCAAGACAGTTCATTCAACGCAAGTTTGTGCCTGAATAAATCTGGCATAGTTCACAAAAGCAACTGATGAATCCAAAATATGCTTGTCAAGGTAAATAAAATTAATTAAAAATTAATTCTACGTGTTTGGTAATTCCTCTCTGTGTGCTGGTTTAGATTTTTAGCATTAGTATATGGTAGTCTAACTATATATAGTAGTAAATGGTAGGTAACTCACCGCAACAAAACTAGACCCGATAGAAAAAAACCGGTGCCATATTTGAAATCAGTGACCTCAATTTACCCAGAAACAGGTTTCAAAATGTATGCAACTGACAAAAAGTTGAATTTTGTTCCCCAGTGTAATATTATCGATACGTAGTCGAGTATTTGCCACAGGAAAACAACGCACTTTTTCTTCTGTTTAAATGAGCGGCCATTGACACAACAATACTTTGTGGTACCAGTGATATTATAGATAACGCGGGAAAATAGATTGATAGACAGCTGAAGATAACATAAAAAAATACTAGAAAAACCCACTAGTCAAAAATATATCCAGTACACATTGGAGAAAAATAATAAGCTAGAAGTTATCAAGTCAAACCCGACGAATGAAATCCTGCAGTCACAAGATATCAAATAAAACGACCCCCTCCCTTCCCCCCACTCCCCACACCCCCTAAAAAAGATCACACCAAGTAGAAAAACAACAACAAAAATGAAAACAATCACACCGCTGCAAAATAAAATAACCGGAATAACACATGAAGATAAAAGCAATCACGACTTCATAATTAATGGATGGTACACAGGAGAATAACAAGCACTCGGTGACAAAAGGAAGAGTTCAATTTGACACACAAGTGCCAACGGAAGCCAGACTCACACACAGTAATAGATAACCAGGGAACAGAGATTGAAACAGATGAAAGAGAACATCAAAAGGAGAGCGAGAGAGTGAATCAACAGATTGAGAAGATAACGTCAAAAAATTAATCAAAATGAAACAGGGAGGAAGAAAAATAACAGAAAAAAAAGATACCGAAATAAAGAAAGACTGACACTATTGGTAGACTGACACTATTGGTAGACTGACACTATTGGAAGACTGACACTATTGGTAGACTGACACTATTGGTAGAGTGACACTATTGGTAGACTGACACTATTGGTAGACTGACACTATTGGTAGACTGACACTATTGGTAGACTGACACTATTGGTAGACTGACACTATTGGTAGACTGACACTATTGGTAGACTGACACTATTGGTAGACTGACACTATTGGTAGACTGACACTATTGGTAGACTGACACTATTGGTAGACTGACACTATTGGTAGACTGACACTATTGGTAGACTGACACTATTGGTAGACTGACACTATTGGTAGACTGACACTATTAGTAAGACTGACACTATTGGTAAGACTGACACTATTGGTAAGACTGACACTATTGGTAGACTGACACTATTGGTAGACTGACACTATTGGTACTATTGGTAGACTGACACTACTATTGGTAGACTGATACAGACTGACACTATTGGTAGACTGACACTATTAGTAAGACTAACTCTATTGGTAGACTGACACTATTAGTAAGACTAACTATTGGTAGACTGACACTATTGGTAGACTGACACTATTAGTAAGACTAACTCTATTGGTAAGACTGACACTAGTAAACTGACACTATTAGTAAGACTGACACTATTGGTAAGACTGACACTATTGGTAGACTGACAGTATTGGTAGATTGATACTATTGGTAGACTGACGCTATTAGTAAGACTAACACTATTGGTAGACTGACAGTATTAGTAAGACTGACACTATTGGTAGACTGACACTATTAGTAAGACTGACACTATTAGTAAGACTGACAATATTGGTAGACTGACACTATTAGTAAGACCGACACTATTGGTAAGACTGACATTATTAGTAAGACACACTATTAGTAAGACCGACACTATTGGTAAGACTGACACTATTAGTAAGAATGACACTATTAGTAAGAATGACACTATTAGTAAGACTGACAATATTGGTAGACTGACACTATTAGTAAGACCGACACTATTAGTAAGACTGACACTATTGGTAGACTGACACTATTAGTAAGACTGACAATATTGGTAGACTGACACTATTAGTAAGACCGACATTATTGGTAAGACTGACCCTATTAGTAAGACTGACACTATTAGTAAGACTGACAATATTGGTAGACTGACAATATTGGTAGACTGACACTATTGGTAAGACCGACACTATTGGTAAGACTGACACTATTAGTAAGACCGTCACTATTGGGAGACTGACACTATTGGTAGACTGACACCAGACTGACACCTTTTCATTAGTAAGACTGACACTATTGGTAAGACTGACACTATTAGTAAGACCGACACTATTGGTAAGACTGACATTATTGGTAAGACCGACACTATTGGTAAGACTGACACTATTAGTAAGACCGACACTATTGGTAAGACTGACACTATAAGTAAGACTGACACTATTAGTAAGACTGACACTATAAGTAAGACAAACAGCCAAATTATACAACAGTCGAAAGTCTACCAGAGAAATGAGGCAGTAAAGACTTATTTACACGCTCGTAAACCTTAGAGTAAGAGGGACACACACACAGGCACCACCAAACACAGAAAGTGGTGACCAGCAAAGTCACTTTCATAGGTTAACTGGTGAAACAGACGAGCGACTCGACCCTCCAGTGATGGGAGGGATAGGGTGGGAGATGGTGGTGATTGGGTGGGGGATGGGATGAGGAATGGTGGTGATGGGGCTGGGGATGGTGGTGATGAGGCGGGGGATGGTGGTAATGGGGAAATGTGGTTGTAGAGGGGGAGTAGTGAAGAGTGAAAGTGATCGTTAGAGACTATGGTAGTTGCGATGGAGTAGGGGCTGTAATGGTGGTATATATATATATATATATATATATATATATATATATATATATATATATATATATATATATATATATATATATATATATATATATATATATATTCCTGACTGATAATTCTGAAAGTTAGATAATTTGTTTTCGAGCTTGTGCACACTTTCGCAGAAACACAAATGTATGTGTACAGTATAAGTGTGTGTACATTATTCCGCATGCGTGCCTCTTGTGGTCTTTAGGCAAACATACAAGTTACACAAAACGTGCTTCATCCAAGCGTCCGTCGTGACGTCACACATCTTCCAATCACCCGAGCCTCAACCTTGCTCAACAACCAATGACAGCTATCAAGAGGCAACAAGAATCTACACTGCCAATCACCAATGACGTCACACATATTTGCAGACCTTTAAACCTGACCTCACAGATGTAAACGGTTCATGTCAACCTTCAATATCATGTCAGATATCTCGGCCACTGACAGCCGTAACCTATGTGTTGTGAGACATGTCACTGACCATGTTTACCGACTCGCAAAACGACGATCAGCATCACAATAATCAAGGCCAACCTATTACATATAGAGTACCAACACACTAATAATTCTTTTGTTAATTACAAGAGAGGTGTAATTAAATAATTTCTCCCGGACAACAGTGACATCAAACATGCCAATTAACCGGTCACCTCCCGCTCATGCCAACCGTCACACTCTACAGAACTAACTATCGTTGATCGAGGTAATCTAAGGCATTACACAGAGCTCATCACAGACTGCGGTTAAGCAACTTCAGACATAAAGAACAATTTCCTTCCTCAGCGGGTCCACGGAGGTGAAACAATGGGTCTATTAAACCCCACCATTGAAGAGGGAGGGGGTTGAAGAGCTGCCATTACAACCACTGCAAATAACTACATGAATACGAGTAAAATGGGACAAAAACGAGGGGGAAATGGGCTAGTCTGTGGTCTGAATGTGTAATTATGTCTGTGTGTTCCCCGCAGCGAGCGATTCAGGGGCCTCTCTACCCCCTACCTGCCGGGTGCAGTGAGGAAGTCTTAGTACAGGCGGCTCCTGGGGTGAGTTGAGGGAAACACGAAGTTCATTGTCGGGAATGTTGTAGTATGTGGGGAAAGTGTTTTATTTTATGACGAGTGTGTGAGGGAAGGGAAAATGAAAGAGAAAGATGGTTGATATCGATGCATCACTGAGATTGAGTAACAGATGTAGAAACTGCCAGACATACGAAGATGAGTGAAAGTGTGAGAGATGTACAAAAAGACAGACAAATGACAGACAGGCAGACAGACAGACAGACAGAGAAATGTAAAATATCGTCGTCTTTTACTGGGCCTGGAAACACCACAGCAAAGCATAAAAACAGAAACTCATCGTCTTCCGGCATGACTCCTTTACTGGTGGTGTTCCGACAGAAAATAAACACTCCTTAACCCAACCTATTTGTCTTTCAATTTTCCTTACCTCTATGGCTTTAATTATTAAGATAATCAACGTTCTTTACCTATACTAACCTCTCTCTTGTTAATGGGGTCCAAGAACGATCTCAATTCCACAACAAACACTGGGACAAGATTCTACACATACTAGTGGGCATTGGTCAAGAGACAGATGGTATAAATCAGTGGTTCTCAACCTTGTTTGCCCCATGCACCCTTTCACCATATGTCAGAATGTCATTCCCCCTCCTTTCCAAGATTGTCTGCCTCAAAAAGTGCATTCCAAATAATATGCATATAATACTGAAAATCCTTTATATTTTCCATATTAGTATCAGTTCCCCCCCCCCTGAAAACCTGAGGGGGGAAATTCCCCCCTGGTTGAGAACCCCTGGTATAAATGATCTCTGATGTTCATAAGATTTTGTTTTTCCATTGTGTTCTTTTATGTTTGAGTGAGTCTAAAATAGTCTTATCATCAAGTACCATCATACTTAACACACATACACATACATGTGCGCACACCTACACACGCAAACGCACTAACACAATTAAACACACACATACACACATTCATCGAACCAGCTACAGTCAACCTATATATTTTATCCCAAAATTGGCGTTCCAGGGTAAATCGACAGAGGACCGCCTAGTCTGGTGATCTAAATATTGCGTGATGCAAGACACACCGGCCAGCACACTCACGGCCACCGACACAGCAAACTTCCCTCTTCCCATGTTTAAGTTGAGCCCAGATTCTCAAAGGTTCGTCAGCTGAATTATCTTGGAAATGGAGATGTAAGAACCCGACTCACTGGCTCCATTGCTCTTCCATGGCGAGTACACTGTAACCAAATAACTTCTCTTATTACCATTTATTGAGACATTTAGCGTATATAGGTTAGGTTAGGTCAGGTCAGGTAAGGTCAGGTCAGGTTGCTGGACATTAGTAGCAAATACAGGAATCAATTTTGTCTTAAATAGAGTTAATAACGAGGTGGAAACTCCGACAGTTACAGTACACACAGACTACAGCTGAAGGTTGCTAAGGGTGGTCGAGCCCTGGCCTTTCACCACTGTGACTTGGGTTCGATACTTTCTTGGGTCGGATGTGAAAAGGGTGTTAACCAGTATACCCTTACCAAACATGACAGGTTTTCTCCAGGTACTCCGATTTCACCCTGTACTAACTAGCACTGGATCTATATGGGATGCCCTCATATGACCTTGAAGAAGACCAGTTAGTCATAATTGATGAGAGCTATACAGTATATATAAAAAAAGCTGTTTCCGACCAAAATTACAAATGGATGCCAATTCTTTAGAGACAGGAGAAGAGCTTGTGGTCTTTTGATAGGGCAAGAGAGGATTGGTTTAAATTGTTACGTCAATATATCCGTCGAGGAGTCACTACCGCCTGTCTCTGGAGGCTTTGTTAGGAAAGACTACAAAATAAACTGTGTATACGAAATGTAATTTAACCCCAACACACAACACACACACCGAGTTTGACTACACACGCATAATCCTCATTAATCTACCTTTTTCGCACTGACTTATGAAAAACATAATTTAATTTGTGAAAGTGAAGGGAACTGGACAAAAGCTAACGGAGAAAAATCAAATGACGAAGCATAAACTATTTCACACATCTTATAGACGACGACCTGTGTGGACGAGGTGAAAGTGTTCAAACGAGCCCTTAACTGGGGTCATGGAACGGGTCTGTACCAACGAGTGTAATGAATAATCTAACACAGCCATAGTTTGTTTACACTCCCCGGTGATGGATTCCTTCTTATCTATAATTCACGATTTCTCTTCATATATTTTTACCAGTGTATTCAACCGTGTATTAATAAATCTCCAATCCTACAGAAATAAGTCTACGTACTGCAGCTTTGGCGATATACAATATACAAAGGATGTTTAACATTTGAGTCGGTGGTTGAATCCCTCACATGGCGTCACTGTGGTCTGAATCTGTTGCATGAGCCGTATTTATGGTCTACAGTTCTTGTATTCTTCACGCTAGGGTTTTATATAATATACATAACAGCCACAACAACACACAGTAATAACCACGACAATAACCACAACATATAACAATATCCATTATAACAACAACACAAAAAACCCACAACAATAACAACGACGAACACAAGAACAACAACAATAACAACAACGAACATAAGAACAACAACAATAAACACAATAACAACAAAACACGACAACAAACACAACATATAACAATATCCATAATAACAACACAAAAAACCCACAACAACAATAACAACAACGAACACAAGAACAACAACAATAACAACAACGAACATAAGAACAACAACAATAAACACAATAACAACAAAACACGACAACAAACACAACATATAACAATATCCATAATAACAACACAAAAAACCCACAACAACAATAACAACAACGAACACAAGAACAACAATAATAACAACAACGAACATAAAAACAACAACAATAAACACAATAACAACAAAACACGACAACAAACAACAATAACGTCACCAATAACCACAAACAACAATGTGTACTATCACAACGCTTCTACGAGATCTCCAGTGCTCCGATATAACCTTCATAACTTAAAGAGACCTTTACCACATCCACGAGACCCCCCCCCCAACACCTCCACGAGACCTCCAACACTCACACAGCACTCAAGCGAAGACGTCAGGGGATTAAGTTGCACTCTGGCTGGGGAGAGAGTTGCCGCGTGTCCGTGAGGTGGCTGCCACGTTTTTGCACTGGCTTTTCCGGGAAGTCGAGGTTGGTGTCCTTTACGTGTGTGTGTGTGTGTGTGTGTGTGTGTGTGTGTGTGTGTGACAGACAGCTCCTCATCGCGACAGGAGACGACTTGTGGTAGTGTAATGAATGGTGTATATTAGAACAAAATATATAATGTTCCAAAAACACAAGTAAACAATGTGTTTTTGCTCGTAACAAGGCTAATAAAGTACTTGGGTTCATACAAAGGAGTGTTAGTTACAAGACTAGCGAGGTCATCCTAAAACTGTATCTTGCTCTTGTGAGACCACACCTGGATTATGCAGTTCAGTTCTGGTCACCGTATTACAGAATGGATATAGAATCCTTGGAAAGAATTCAGAGGAGAATGACAAGACTAATCCCGGGCATTAGGAACCTTGAGTATAGAGACAGGTTAAAGCATCTTTAATTTGCACTCCCTTGAGAGACGTAGAGTGAGGGGCGACCTGATAGAGGTGTATAAGTGGAAGGCAGGGCTAAACAAAGGGGACATTACAAAGGTACTCAAACTATCCAACCAGGAGCGAACTCGTAACAATGGAAATAGAGTAGTGGATGAATGGAACAAGTTACCAAATATCATCATTAACTCGAATACGCTGAATTGCTTCAAACATAGGTTGGATGCTCATATGAGCAATAGGGGTTGGGTGTAAACGGGACTACCCAGTATGGGCCAATAGGCCCGCTGCAGTTTCCTCCATTCTTATGTTGCAATTACCGTTTGTTTTTACTATTGATACAATTATTATTATTATTATTATTATTATTATCACAAGTGGTGGTAACAGCAGTAGTAGGGAGTCTGAGTGTCTAACCTAAATTGGCACTAATGAATCCAATATATATCCAGAAAGTCTAATTAGTTCATGAGTAAATGGATCAATAATCAAATGATAAGATAAAGAAAAAAGATAATTTGATAAGAAACGGCGATAAAAAATCGAGAAAATAATAATAATAATAATAATAATAATAATAATAATAATAATAATAATAATAATAATAATATAAGCTAATAAATAAGCTAAAATTTTACACCCCCTTAGAAGAAAAATAACCCGGTATATGCCGAAGCTATACAACGTAAACAATCTTGTTCTCAGGTAAGCTTCCCACCTGTCCTGCCTCATTAATTTACCTGGTAACCTTGATCTCTCACTCTCACACGGGAAAGGCATCCAAGTCCCTACCTGGGTTAATCTTTAACTTGGTGACACTATAAAATGGACGGGAACCTTCAGCACACCGGCGAGAAGGATCCCTAGGAGGTAATAGCGACTTGAACTGGGGGCCTTCAGGACGCCGCCAAGAGGGTCTTCAGTTAGCCACGTTCACTCCTTAATATATGTGGAGAAAAACTTCCTCTTCAATACATCATGGTGCATGTGTGATGATGATGATAATAATAATAATAATAATAATAACAATAATAATAATAATAATAATAATAATAATAATAATAATAATAATAATAATAATAATAATAATAATAAAATTACAATAAAAATAAAAATGTAAAAATAAAATCTAAAAATCTGAAAATATAAATAATAATAACTCGAAATCTTGAAAAAAATCATAAAAAAACACCAAAACCGAATGAAAACATCGTGTGAGTGTTTGGAGGCCGAGAAGTAAACAAAACAAAACAAACATTCGACCTACTCCACAAAGACGTATAATTATTAATGGTGTGTACGTGGTTATACTCGACCTACTCCACAAAGACGTATAATTATTAATGGTGTGTACGTGGTTATACTCGACCTACTCCACAAAGACGTATAATTATTAATGGTGTGTACGTGGTTATACTCGACCTACTCCACAAGTGGGCTATAATTAGCTAGTGAAGTAGGTATTAGGCAGCTACCAAACAGGGAGGTACTACCGCCTGGGAAGATATTGGAAGCATAATGTGTTGTCTAATGGTAGACCCTGCTGCCATATGGCATCACGAAAATTGTGACCAAGTCCCAGGTTGCTGAACTGACTTTCTGCCTCATTTACACACAATTGCAGGGTCTTAATTATTTCTCTTAACATTGACAACATAACATACATATATATTGTTTCTCACTCTTTATCTTTTTTATTTCTTTATGGTTCTTTATTATGATTATTGCAATTATTATTATTATTATTGGTATTATTGTTATCATTATTATTTTATTATTTTTTTTTATTTTACTTATCTGAATAATAATAATTATTATTATTGGTATTATTATTATTACATTTTCGCCCCCCAGGCCCCGATGTGGGTCAGTGACCTGTGCCCGGGTGGGCTAATACCAGTAAAAAAAAAAAAATGCCCAGATATATGTGATATACTACACAGGGAATATAATACGCACTTAGTGGTGTGTTCAAGGGCAGATACTCAACTAACTGTGTCGGCTATTATTAGGTGGTGACATACACTGTACAGGGATACGCTTCATGTAACCCATTATTAACGGCATGGAGGTGAGCACGCACACGCACAGATAGGCTTTTTTGCATTCAGCTGATGAAGAATAGTTAACAAAGCTTAGTTGTTGTTGTTGTTTTATGGTCGAATCAAGCTGCCCCGGACAACCAGTTCAACAAATATACATCACTGTTGTTGCTCATTATTACATTAACTGTACATGGTGTCTTAAAATACTAAATATCATAGTCTTCATCTTCCCGAAGCAATGAGGAAGATAATGAGTCGCATAAATAGACATTAATAATCGTCTGATCCTGTCTTACTGTAGTGACGCTGCAACGTGCTTAAAATTGGCATAAATTTTATGAATGAAAAAAGACTTAAGTTTACCTTTCTTTCGCTTCATTTATGATCCTCCTTATCAATTGTATGTGCGTGTGTGTGTGTCTGTGTCTGCGTGCGCATGTACGTGTGTGTGTGTGTTCAGCACACTAATCTGACTATAAACGCTGCGATTAATTATCAACCAGAGAACACGGAGGAGAGAGAGAGAGAGAGAGAGAGAGAGAGAGAGAGAGAGTACAAACTAGTATCACAATAAAAGATTACTATTATGGTTGTGTAAAATACGAAAAAAAAGTCAAACGATATACGTTCTTTTCATATTAAGACCTGCATAAACTGCAGTAAAAATGAATTTGCAACCGTAAGCAATTTCCTTTGAAAAGAAAAGTTAAAAAACAAAAGTTCCCAAAATAACATAAACGGTAATGAAACAAATACTCATGATGGTAATATATCGTGTCGTTCAACACCTTCCATAGAACATGCAATTAAGAAAAAATATCATGTGAAATAAATAAACATGAAAGGGTTATTTCAATCAAAACAAGCGAGAGGAAAATAAATGGTGGTGACAAGAGGTGGTTGGCTGGGTGGTGGCGGGGATGTATGGGCACCGCGCGCCACTTGTTGTATAGAGGCGAGACCTTCCCGTCGGCACCCTGAAGCCCTCCGTGACCCAGAAACCCTCTCTCTGGCCAACTGTCCCTCACTCACTCCTCACATCTTTCCCGTCTCTCGTCGGTGTGCAAAGATCAATAAAATAAGAATATCATTATAAAAATATATGTTCATTACCAATACAGTGTTAATAGTAAAGAATATGTTGATGACATGAGAGAGTCAAGGTGAGAGGTGCGGGATTCTGGGTTAATGTCCGAATGCCGGTTGGCAGTAGGTCGGGAGCCAACGATCGAAGGTTTTAAAGTAACTTGGTGCAAGCCTGCCATGCACGATATGAATCAAGCAAATGTGGCTCAGTCGTGAGCCAGGCACGATGGGGGAGAGTTAGTGGCAAAGCAGACAAGCGATTCAAATTAATAGTTGGCTTTTTGTATGGGTAGACCCCTCCCATACCCATAGTTTAATGATTTGTATTTGAAACAGAGGGAATTGCAAGCAGACCAGGCACGGAAATGCACATGGCGCGCATTAGGCAGAAGAGAGCGCTGCAAGAGAGGCAGGAGGGGGAGGAGCGTGCATGCAGACGTCAAGCACAGCTCTTGCTTGCCAGTGCACCTTGGGAGCCAACACGGTCCACATGCCTCTCATGGCGGTACGAAAGACGACAAAATCTGTCATCTTGATCCAGCATCGGGGACAACGAGCTTATCAGCTTCCCCTCCTGCTGATAAGGCAGTGCTTGTCTGCTTGAGAATACAACCGTGTGTGATATACAGCGTGGTGGTGAGTAGGCGGCGCCCGTGCTAGGCGTACGGCACCAGGCAAGCGCTACAAACCAGTGATTTTGCAGTTGTGCGAGCCAACCGCTGCGGCGTGTGGCTCTAGAATGAACCAGCAGACCACTCCGCGGATATCGATTAGCTGACGGATGAAAGTGGTGTATGTATCGAGAAGGTGTGAAGTGCTGTGTGGTGCTGGAGGCATCAGGAGGTGTCCCCGCCTCACGGAGAAACTGTAAACAAAGCGGAGGTCATTGCGTCCCCCCGGGGATTGACGGCGGAAGTTTGTCGATGGTGAACATTCAGTCCGGTGTACCGAGTTGGGGAAGCAAATCCTCCCTAAAAATAGTGATAATCGCCTCTCTCCGGCTGGGAGCACAGCTGCACCACGGCACGTGGAAGTGTTATAACGAAACATGATAGTGAGTGTCAGGGTGCAGAGGTGTAAGTCGAAGGACACTACACCCGCCCGCTGCTGCTATTCTAGTCGCTGCTGGGGTCCAGGGGTCCAGTGCTGTATAATAAGTGATTATTACTCAACTTATCTAGTACCCCAGTCATGGATAAACAAGGAATAACCCGTCTATGTGTTTACCTGAGCTCAGAACAGAAATTCTGTCAGTGAAATCCTGTAATATACCCTCGCTGTGCTGAAATAAATTGTGGATAGAAAGGAAGTAATACATTAGTTACTACCTTCATGTGCAGGCAGGAGCAGCAGCAGCAGCAACGGGGTAGTGGACGTGTAAACAAGGTGAGATAGCAACGTCACCAAGATTACCCTGAGTTACCAAACGCGGCAAGCGCAAGAGTGGAAGGGGAGTGAGGGCGCAGCTTTCCAACAGTACCCTGGGTAGATGAAATACGCGCACATCGCCGCCCGACTACTGCAGTACCTCTGGGGAGGCTTGTGCGCCACAGTACCTCCCACCAGTCCTCTACGGCTTCATCTCGTCCCTCTCAGCTAAGAAAGGTCATGATGAAGGAGCGCTGTGAATTCGAGATATGCTTTTCTAAAAGGACTTAATTTTTTACCCAATTAAATTCTTATGTTCAAATAAAGAAAAAAATGTACAAGAAAATTTTTATTCACTTGAAGTTATAGAACATAATTCAGTACTATCACAGTGATGAGCGACATAATACCAAGTAAAAATATGAAGGCAAGTAAATAATGTAGTGCAGGGAGCAGTACTGGTGGAGGTAATGCTGTCCTTAACAACTGTATAATGGTAAATTAAAAGATAAATCGTGATATATTGGTAAAATCAACACGACAGCTTTAATAAGTTGCAATTGTTCAAGAAAACAAGTAATCCGAAGTTTCTTTATAAAAGTTCAGTGTGGGGAAACTTCAGCGAGCTGTACGTTTCTAAACTCCAAAGTTAATTGTAAAAAAAAAAATAAAGATAATATAAAGAAAATAGTGTAAATTGTAATGTGTTATGCTGTCTCCATATTCAAGACGATTGAATTACGAGAAGCGAATAGCGGAATGTGAAACTTGGTTTTCTAGATCTGTCTCTCGCCTATTGTAGATGATGGTACACACCAGTTACGTGAATAGCCCGTACCCAGGGTGTAGTGAATTGAAAAATGAAGTTTCTGTAATGTGGCGATTGTGAGAGAAAATTTGATAACCGAAACAGCCTTTGTCGGCGCTCGAGTGAGCGGCCGCCATCTTGTAGGGATCCCATACCTCGCAAGGGCGATGGGAAGCCGATCACAAGAACCCACGAGGGTCGCGTCTCTTTTTTATTTGTTCCCATTCTATTTTTTGTCACCTGTTTTAGTGATAATGAAATATTATTTCCCGGCAGTGGTGGAGCAGCAAGTGGAGAGTGTAGTTAAGTGAATATCGCAGTACTTGGGTGAAAAAATCTGTACTATACATTGCTAAAAGTGGTGCCTTGGAATAATGCCTTAATCGGAAATGTTAGGCTCAGTGATGTTGTGTAGTGAGTGGAAGCCTGTAAGATAATGGGGCTTGTATTTTTATTTATTATCCATGATGAAAAAAACTAATGGGAGATGCTTTATATCAACAACACACTGAACAAGACCACCAGAGTCAGCGCTTCACTAGTATTAAGTGTTAACTGTTATATTAATGAAGTGATTAGTGCAGTTTAGGTAATGGTTAATGATTAAAGATTTCTCAAGTAAGTATAACCTGATTTGAGTCGTGGAGGAGGCGGTAAACACCCTCCGCCACACACTTAACCCATGAATACCTCTGGCTTATATTTGTTGACTTTTATTTTCCCTACTTCAATGCAGGCAGTCCTGTCGAAAAAATCATTCGATGAAGAGTTAGAGAAAATATCTTCCCACCTGTCTACAAAAAAAAAATCATCAAAACACTGGATATATATCACGCATTCATTTTATATTATCCTTTTTTATTTAAACAAAAGTAATTCCTTTTATCTACATTCATGGTTTATTTGATTTGATTCTTGAGTCGTATTTTTTTATAGTGTCAAATAACGAAAACAAAAATATCACCCCATAAAGTTGTGAAGAATTACTATTACTGAAAAGCGAACCTGTTGGCCAGAATTAGGAGATATAAATGTGCTGCGGCGGTGGAGTGATACCGTTACAGTTTACACCCACAGCCTAATTTATTATTCATATCACTCGAGATCAATTATTAATTTGCCTTTCACTTGAGGCCTTAATTTGACTCTTAATGATATGAACACTTCTGCCTGATCCCTTGATGGTTAAATGATATTCTCTGTATATATATTAGTATCTGTCGACAGTGTACGTGAGCTTCCTGACACATCTATTGAGGTTGTATAGACGCAAACACTTTACTGCATTACCATTACATGTTATGGGTAATTCTGTGCTACTCATCCCCTGATTTACTCCCAAGCGTGACCCGACACCTGATTTTTTTATGAAATTATCTGCTTATAAATTTACTTTTTCATTAGTCATCTTGGAAATAATCAGACGACACGTATAAGAGTACTAGAGAGGTGTGGAAGGTGATCTTGAACCAACTTATGACCTTTTGAAGTTCCCAGTTTTATAGTTCAGGGTTTTGGTTCCTTAAGTATGCTAATTCTCACCTGGAAATAAGAGTCGTCGCTCGTGCTAACATTACAGGTATTTAAACGCTAAGACAACACCCCAAAGATTGAACACTAGTTCTAAATGTTCTGAAGACACCAATAGCAATACACTCATGAGACTGTATACATTATACACTTGACTGGAACACAAACTTGAAACTCGACATACAAAAACGCGCGCACACTCACATACTTATTATATAAACACTTCTTATCAAGGCAGGACATATACTCTTGATAGATGCATGGACTAAGACAATAAATATAAAAATAAACACAATGACTCAGGATAACTGCGGACTTACTTAATGCAGTCATTGAACACTTAAGGCAATGCAAACATATTCTCAGGCATAAACTTACACTCAGAGTAATACATACACTCATGGCATTCCTTACTAGCTCAAGACATTCTGAATACACTAACGTAAAGGCGTAAAGGCCATTACATCCAAGGTTAGTCCACCTGGTAAACACCTATTGGAGGCGAGACAAGCCACAAAGACATAAAATATACAGTATATATATATACACTAAGTAGGCAACATAAACACTGAGACACTTCTGTCACCCAGTACAGTGACTCTCAGGCATCGCAAGCTCTTAACACAATAAAGGCTACACCAAACATTCACCAACGAAACGAAAACAAACTCAGTGGTTTATTTTCATTAATATAATATATGCTTGAGGTTTTTTGCCGACCATTGACTGCTTCACGTGTGACCTTAGGTAGCCACGTAAATCTTGAACTATATGGCATTAAATCTTCCCACGATGATGACACATGAATACCAACAGACAAATACTCTTAGTAAACACCACAATGAGTCTGTATGTCATGTCTAATTATGAAGTAAATGAATTCCTGACACCAAATCTTGAGTACTATAGATGATTAACGCCTTGTGTGTGTATTTGTGTGTCAATGTGAAAGTGAGAGAGAAAGACATGAGAGAAAGTAACTACGTGTGCATCACAGTCACTATCCATCTGTATTCATGTATTGGGTCGTCTTTATTATACATTATGTATGGATCGTACATCATCAGTGTGTCAATATTCACCAGGATAGCGGAGCCGTTTTATATCCACACGCAGAACTCAGTAAACATTTATCTCGGTCCATCAGCTGATTTCTGTCAACAAAACATTGATCTAGTCCTGGCCAGTGTCCGAAACGATTCACTCAATGTACAGTACGTTACTGTCCTCATTTACAAAAACTATTAGTTGCCAGGAGTTACTGACTTGCTGTGTACCTTATAAGTACTCCGGTCAGCTGAGTCAACTACTACTAGACAGAGAAACTATATATGTGACGTCTGGAACTGCTTGGAAGTTGCGTGTGAGCGTAACAAAACGCACAACGTCTGACCTACAACACCCGCCCTCACTCAACACTACGACCACCTCCACCCTTATCTGTCAGTACACAGCTTGCGTGATCTTGCATACCAAGCAGCGCCTCCAAGGTAAATCTGATTTTCATGCTTACAGCGCAGGAGTCGTTTACTCCCACCATATAGAGTACATCAATTATTCCTACAAGACTGTTAATGGTGAACGAGGCACAGTATAACGTCAGTTTCTTCTTTACTGTGTACTGTACTGTACCTGTCTTCATAATCTGTTACAGTGTGTTTCAATACCAGCCAGTTCTGAAGATCATATGAAATTATTGTTTAATAAATAATAAAACGAGGAGGAACACGTTATTTTCTATTGGCTTCTAACCCTGTTTTTTAAATTATCAATCATATATCAGAGTGATAGTGAATTTATCATAAGCTGCAAGTTTTTGTCTTTTTATCCTTTAATTCACTGCGAATTTTCTGGCTGCTAATTCTTTAAAATAATATTTTACATGAAGGTTCACACTTGTTCTCCCCATTATTAACTTGCTTATAATGGCATCTTAATGTCTGTTTTCTAGATTATAAAAATAACACAAAAAATAATGTACAAATGAGCAACAATTATACAACTGCCAGGCTGAGAAGCACACCGGCGACTACAGGAGCATTTTTTCTTGATATTTTTCAAATTTAATTTCCGTCATAAGTTTATTTTCCGAAAGAACATACAATGAAAACAAATGTAAGTACTTTTCTTATGAAGAGGGACATTTTTGTGCATAAAAATCAATTGTAAATGTCCAAATGCTTAGCTAATAAATAAAATTATTTTATAGAGAAAACAAAGTTTATTATCAGTGTGCATTTTCGTCATTACGAATTATTCTACATATATAAATAATATCCGTACTCACTCTGAAATGGCAACATCTTATTTTAGAACCAACTTGAATTACACAACAGATTTTATCGAAGTACAAACAGAAAAATAAAATTTCAAATATTTGTGAAAAACATATCAACCACTAGAAATTATTTTGTAGTGTAAACAATGGCGCCAGTATTAGGGGTAAACCCTATAAATTATAAACATTGTCAACACCACATAGCTAATGCAACACTGTAACTTACCACTTGTAGGATGACCTCGTCTACAAATAGTGTGAAGACTTGGCTAGGAGGCACCGAGTTCTGGGCATGATTCAAGGTCCCTGTGTGCTCACTGACCTTCACGGATAACCTCACTAAGCTTATAACAAACTATCAAACTAACAACTGTTTCACTGTCAATGCCTCGTGACACATTGGATATGACACTGAACATCACCTAGATCAAGCTAATGTGTCAAGCTGTGGCATTTTTGGTAGCGATTTAAAGTTACGCCAAAGTTCACGTAGTGAGAGCTTTAAGACAAAGCAAATGTTTACTCTCAGTATCACTCAGTTTACACTGAAGTGTCTTTTTTCACCACCTCACTGCCAGGTGTGTCTGCCTCATTGTAAACAATCTTACATTACCCCCTGCCCCCTGTGCTGGCAGCAACACCTGACAGGGGTAGATGATGTTGATAATAACGTGGAATGTGTTGTATATTCACACTTCAGTCGACAATACAGGCTCGAACCCCTTGTCCAAACTCAGGTCTTCAGCGAATATATCCAACAGTAATAAAACGAGAACAAAAAAACATTTAATGGCCACACCGCATAACTCCTCTAGGCTTTATAACTCAGAGTTACTTACAGACGTGTTGGTTATCAGAGACGACATCAATATTTTTGTTTAATAATTTACATTTTCTGAGGTAATAACGATACTAACACAACTAACAATAAATGTAACTTTCACAATCATTTATATATGATTATTATCATTATTATATTAGTATTATTATTATATTATTATTATTAACATTATCATTATTAATTTTTCACCTTGTATTCAACAGTATACACTATATTAAAGCTAGACAAATCCCTGGCCTTGTACAGATATTTTTTCTTTTATGTAATACAGACGCAAGATAAATACACAGTAACTTCAGGAAATAAACAAAGTCATGGACCTCAGTAACATAATGCCCTGTTCTGTGTTGCTGGATGGTCAATGTTTACAGCGTGCAGTACAGACACCTACAGCCAGCACCCAAAACTTTCTATACGCGCCTGATCGAAACTATAAAAGTGAAAGAGGTCTCATGGGCTTTAACTACTCATTAGGAGGCAGGATGACCGGCACTGTACTCAATAACCTTCACTTCTCCAACTGTAGATTTAGGTACCCATTTGTTACCGGGTGGACTGAGAGTGCTCTAGGATCGAACCAATGATCCTTACTACAGGTGACGAGTACTGTAACAAACTCAGTCGCTGCATACCTATCGGAACGGTACTAAACATCAAATGAGATATTACAGAGCTGATTAAAGGTTGGCGAGCATGTTCCAGCAAGTCACAGTGTCAAACGTATACTCGTACAAGCTGAGAGTTATGACGGACGATAAAAAAATCTATACTTATACAACTAACGAAAACAAAATAGCATTGTATTTAACCTTTAATATTAACGAGGATCAAACATGTCGAGATTTAACAAGTTATGGACACTGTTCTTTACCCAACAGTCGATGCTGAGAGACAATGGGACAAGCACTGGGTATAGAGTTAGAAACAAAGCTTCAACCAATACAATGACACCCAAGGTAGGTTGTCTCTGACCCTCGCTCTTCAGGATAAATGAAATCTACGTAGAATATAAAGCTAAATTTATGTTCGCTTGTGCGTTCGTCCACAATACACAACAAAAACAATATTACGATAACTAAACACACACACACAGATTCTAGATCATAAAACACAAACGGGAAAAAAAATATTATATTAAGCCTCCAAACTGTGCCAGCGATACTTTATGATTACAGCTTGTCTCTACAACATCTCCAGTGAGGAGTATTAGAAGTAGACAACGTTAACCTGGGAGGGACCACTATATCTTACTGTTTACACGCTCCTCCTATAAAGATGTGTGTGTGTGTGTGTGTGTGTGTGTGTGTGTGTGTGTGTGTGTGTGTGTGTGTGTGTGTGTTTAGATAAAAATATGCGTGTGTACTGACACGCCTCAGTAATAAAGATATATCTCTGCATATATGTACGCCATATACAAGCCTGTTGGTTTAGTTACAGCCGTGAATTAAAGCAACAAGAGAGAGAGTCAGCTGAACAAAACAAGAGAGGGAGGAAGAGATAATGAACATATTTTCATGAATTAATTGCCAAAGTTCACGAATACTTTCAGACAAAATCATCTACTGATTTTGTCCCTCCCGGTAAACTACGACAAACAGACAGACAGACAGACAGACAAAAGTTTATTTACCCAAGATATTTTAATGCAAATTTTCAATCATATAAAGGAAAATATAAATTAAAATATACAGTGAGAACGTTTAGGTATGTGGCGATGGTGTGTGTGTGTGTTTACTGTAAAGGGTGTGGGAGTGTTGACACTTGCCGACCAGCAGGTGTATTGGTGTGGCAGGGGTGTGTAGCCGTGACGGGTGTAGGGAGGTGCATGGGGTGTAAGAAAGGGGGGTAAGGAGAGATGGGGGGATAGAGAGAGAGAGGAGATGCAAGAGGAAGGAAGGAAGAAAGGAAGGAGGGAAAAGAGGAGGAAAGAAGGAAGAAGGTAAGGAAGGGAGGAAGAATGGGAGGAAGGAAGGAAGGAGGAAAGAGGGGAGGGTTGTAAGAGTAGAGTAAATGTCAAGAGGTAGAGAGAGAGACGATGTAAGGAGCAAAGGAAAGCGTAAGGAGCAAAGGAAAGCATAAGGGGCAGAGGAATGGATGAAAGGAAGGAGGGGTGAAGGAGGGAGGTGATTAAAGAGGGAGTGAATGGAACGAGGGACGGGGTGAAGGAACTACAGGGGTTTATAGAAGGAATAGATGGAGGGAAGGGAGGGTAGATGCTGAAATGCGTGGGAGGGGAGGGGAGGGAAGAGGGAAGGGAGGGAGGGAACCTGAGAGACAAGAGGAGTTGTAGAAGAAGAGTAATGGGGAGCGTCGAGCACGAATACGAGAAGGTAAGAGTGCCAGGGGAGAGAAGCATGGAGGTGAAGTGGGGAGGTGGAGTGGAGAGGTGGAGTGGGGAGGTGGAGTGGAGGCACCAGTGGGAAAGTGGAGTGGAGGCACCAGTGGGGAGGTGGAGTGGAGGCACCAGTGGGGAGGTGGAGTGGAGGCACCAGTGGGGATGTGGAGTGGAGGCACCAGTGAGGAGGTGGAAAGGAGGCATCAACGGGAAGGTGGAACGGAGGCAGCACTGGGGAAGTAGAGTGGAGATAATTATGTTACCCTGAGGGACCAATAAAAGGTAGTGTGATAGATATGAAATGGAAAAAAAAGTGATGACCGAGTGACCATGAGAATAAACTTGGAAATGACATGGGATGATGTATAATAAAATGTGTGACGTAGGATTTGTGGTAGAAGGACCGGGTGATAATAGGGACGGAGTTTAGAACGAGCGAGAAAAATTACTCTGAAATATACTCGTGTCTGTACACTTAAGAAAATTGTACTTAGATCATTCAAAATACTGTTCACGCTATAACACTGAACTTTAGTGAACATCCTTGTTATGAACGGCAGATATACACGTGATGTCCCTAAATGTGTGCACCAGCAAGTATGTCTGTTAAGAAAAAAATCACGTTTTGACCATTTACTCTCATATGTGATGGCGTAAATCTTCATGAACCAATTTCGTATCAGGTTTCAACTATATACAAAATTTGGTTATAAATTAATCCTGGAATAAATCCCAAAGTTCAGGTAACATGAAGAAGGAAAAATTAAAACAAAGGAGATGATAAAACTCAGACAGCTAAGAACACGACCTGGGCAAGATCGCTAACCTCATCCTTCAAGCGACGGTGTTACGTTAGCCATGGTTCTGTAGTGAACGCAGCACACTATGAGACTGAGAACAGTCATACCTCCCCCTCCGACCCTACACGTTAGCCATGGTTCTGTAGTGAAAGCAGCACACTATGAGACTGAGAACAGTCATACCTCCCCCTCCGACCCTACACGTTAGCCATGGTTCTGTAGTGAAAGCAGCATACTATGAGACTGAGAACAGTCATACCTCCCCCTCCGACCCTACACGGTAGCCATGGTTCTGTAGTGAAAGCAGCATACTATGAGACTGAGAACAGTCACACCTCCCCCTCCGACCCTACACGTTCGCCATGGTTCTGTAGTGAAAGCAGCACTCTATGAGACTGAGAACAGTCGCACCTCCCCCTCCAACCCTACATAGCAGTCTATCTAACCACCTTGACTTCTCATATGAAAGTCCACCTGTTTCCTACCCCCGACACCAACCTACACGACATCCAAAATTAAATTCCACCTGACCACTCACATGACAGTCCCTTGGCAGACCACCAAACGGTCCAACTTAACTCTGACACCCCCACCCTCATCTGACACTCTCTCTGCCCCCTCCCCTCCTCTCCACTCCCCCTCCCCCAACTCACCTCCACACCAGAGTCGGGATGGGATGAAAGATACACTTCTCCCCTAGATAACGTTAAGGTGTTTAATCATCAGGTAAAATATGGTGGGTTGCTAACCTGCAAGTGATTCATTTAACCTTTTAGACTTATTTGCATACCAACATGATAAACTGAAAATTATCTCATCTCTTGCCTAAACTTAATACTGAAATCCTATTATGTCACGTCAAACATCAAGTCATCCATACAACCCTAATAGGTAAAGGTCTCCAGGTGAAACACTAATTAACTAAAGTACCTTAATGGAGTAACCGGACATGAGGGGTTACCGTCATCCCAGCATCTGATTTCAGTACTGAAAAAAAAACACACACACACAACAGACACAAGACCCGAGACACGGTCCTTCCCATACTAACAATGACTCACTCTACAGCAGGTGCGGGCAACAACATGGAACATTGCTAGACTCTGGACTTAATGATAGAGATTTAATCGTCAAGATGAGAATAATAAGAAAAGAAGGTATATTTACCATTGTTTTTTTCTGCATTCGCCTTGTGTTGTGATATTGCAAGGTGTGGTGACGCTGTGTGTGTGCTGATGATGATAATGAAGCTTTAGTTAGGCAGAGTTTTGTTCTGTAATCTGGAGGTGAAAAACTGGAGGTACTGTTCGGATTCATAAGGTTGGAATAGTGTGTGTGTGTGTGTGTGTGTGTGTGTGTGTGTGTGTGTGTAATAATAATAATAATAATAATAATAATAATAATAATAATAATAATAATAATAATAATAATTAACGGTTTATTGAAAAAGTTCTGCAGCCCGAAGGCTGAAAATATACATTGGACATAAATGACTTATTACATACAATGGTGGTTTAACAAAAGCCTTCATTAAAGATAGGTAAAGGAACATACAGTGAACATTCAGATTAATGTAGGTGTTGAACAGCAAACACGTAGTGTAGTAACTCTCTCCAAGATGGTGTTAGGAGGGACCTATGTGGTGTAGTAGTTCCCTCAGATGGTGTTATGAGGGACCTGATGTGGTGTAGTAATTCCCTCACAGATGGTGTTATGAGGGGCCTCACGTGTAGTAATTCCCTCACAGATGGTGTTATGAGGGGCCTCACGTGGTGTAGTAATTCCCTCATAGATAGTGTTACGAGGGGCCTCACGAGGTGTAGTAACTCCCTCACAGATGGTGTTATGAGGGGCCTGACGTGGTGTAGTAATTTCCTCACAGATGGTGTTATGAGGGACCTCACGTGGTGTAGTAATTCCCTCACAGGTGGTGTTATGAGGGATTGACGTGGTAAACTTGGGTACGACTGTTACTGTTGAGTTGTTCTCACTGACTTAAGCACTGTTCACCAATGTTCACCTCTGTTTAACACTGGTTCCATTCCTTTGCGATATGAAATTGTAACTTCTGGCGAGAACTTGTTGATATTCCGGTGGGGAGAAGTGGTTCAGGGGAGGGGGTTGGTATGGGCCAACTTAACAGTTGACCTGGCTGCTCCGAGTGGAGCGCCAGGTACGTCTTGACCCTTCGGTGGTCAAGGATGTGTATGTGTGTGTGTGTGTGTGTGTGTGTGTGTGTGTGTGTGTGTGTGTGTGTGTGTGTGTGTGAGTGAGAGACATAACCGTCACTGTCTGCAACCAATAATTTACCTTGGTGTTTGTTAAGTCTCGCAATTAATACATACCTGTACATACATATTATTCCCTACATCCAAACTTGAGTATACTTGAGTAATTAGCATATGAAAACTCCACCTTTTATTTAGTTAATATAACCTTCACATAATACAAATTTGTCATCAATTTCAACACAAGCCTCACTTAATTTATCTCACACCACTTTATCAACCAACTTCTATTGTGATCTGGTGACTTACTTAACTCAAATACTAGTGTCTTTACTTAATACACCTTTTCACATATCCGTTGAGACATTGTTACATAACTATTTGACAAATTTCATAACCGGAACAGACCACTTACATGTAAAAATCTTCATCTACAATCCGAAACTAAATTCGGAGCCTTTTAGTGTACTGTAGGGTTCCAGTATCATATATGCAAAAAAGAAACCTCTCCCACAGAATCCGTCGTCGTCCAGCGACCACGACACTTGCGACCACCAACTGGTTGGCAGAGAACGAGTCTCAATTTGAAGCTAAATTATAATCCCTTGAAATGATGGGATCTGAGATCAAAATTTTTATAAAGAATTTTTTTATTGGCAATTCTTCCCTACGACCACAAGAATCCAGACAACTTAGTTATCAGAGAAGAAATATAATTTGAAGGTCTATGATAAGCCTTAAATTAGTGGATTCAACGAGTATTATATCCTGAGATAATATAGATCTTTCCGAGGACTCATCCCTGTGAACAGTAATATCTCACGATTATCTTAATTTTACACCTGTGACCAAGAGGAGGAGTTCATCTCATTTGCATTTGTGAAAAAATAAATTTGAAGAAATATACGAAGCTCTGAGTCACAAACTCAAAACTTATTCAATCAATCAATCATGCCTTAGGGTTGGCAATCAAGGCTCTCCACTCCAAGGATTTTCAAGCTGCCTTTATCAATCCTGCCAGACTTTGTATTTCTCCGGGGAACCACAACTTATTACATCACGATTGAGAAGAATTTCCCTCAAGACTTCAGAGCCGAGGCCACAAAAATCCAGGACTATAACGAGCAAACAGAATTAAGTCTTAGTACAGAGACGAAGACAACAAGTGGAAAAATATCTTTACACGTGGAGACAAAGCGTAAAGGTTGACCATGGTACAGTAATTGTATTTTCCACACCGGGTAGCGTGAAGAATCAATGACGTGGGCACTTGGCATTATTGTTTCCTAACTTAACCCTCTGAGTACGATGCCAACCCCCCTGAGTACAATGAATTAATCCAGACCCCCCCCTATAGAGTACGATTATTTAACACAATGAACAAGATATATTTACCCCTTGAAATAGACCAGTGGGTTAGGTATATCACCAGTTGAGTACAATACCAGCCTCTGAGTACAGTAACTCAACCGAGTAAGGTACCTTAACCGCTTGAGTACGATGACTTAACCCTTTGAATAAGATGACCTATT
>NW_024736244.1:0-15073 GCF_018991925.1 Homarus americanus
ACGTCCTCGACTGTGTGAAGATAGAACCTTTCAGGGACAGGTCCAAGCACACTGTGTGTGAAATGGCACAACACTTCATCTCTAATGGCAAGATAGCCGACATATTAAGATTGTATCCACTTTTTGCACTTAGTAACTATATCAGTTCTCATGTACAGAACCAAACACGCAATGTGCTTGAATACCTCTCACGTAAATGTGAAAAACAATGTGTGAGGCCAGACATACTGCCTCACACACCTGTACTCACGCATTTGTGAATAAGTTACCCTTTATGCTTCGCAAGAACTAAACAAATAATGTAAATGAAATACTGTGTAACTTTCAGTGCCATAATATCCTGACAACGGGGGTTAATTATTATGACCCTTTGTAAACCCTACTCTGTAATCCTTTTGCACTACCGCTCACAGGATGAGTGTGGGGTGCACAATAAAGTAGCCGCTGCAAGCGGCAAAATCAAAAATCAAAATCAACACACACACACCATCTCTCATCGACAATTTGTTCTTCCTTCAATGTGATGTGTAGGCAGAGAAAGTATCTTGCCGTAGCGATATTTTAGGCGACGTTATATCTTTCCTCGATTGCTGTTTGAAAAGAGTTTCCATTCCATAACTCTGGAACAGCGTAAGATGAGTTTTTAAGTTCGATCCCTTATAAAATACCAGACCATTTCTTTCCTAGAGGATTCGATCATTTATTACAAGTGATAAGACTTCCTTCTTTATATCTGCCTCAACAACCATGGAAACTACGTCTATTTTCTTTTGTTTTTTATATGTGTACAATATATTCTTCCTTTCTGTGTGTGTGTGTGTGTGTGTGTGTGTGTGTGTGTGTGTGTTCGT
Organism: Homarus americanus; assembly: GCF_018991925.1. Lineage (NCBI taxonomy): Eukaryota > Metazoa > Arthropoda > Malacostraca > Decapoda > Nephropidae > Homarus > Homarus americanus. The sequence continues at coordinate 852 of NW_024736244.1, forward strand.
CTTTGCCAGAATTATGGTGACAAGGAATTAAAACAAATAATATATTTCACAGGTTATGGTCAGGTGTTCCTTAAGATATACCGCAGCGAAGCGAAACGACTATGTCACATACTCCAGTGATCAAAAGTTTCCCATGACCATTAAATTACACTGGCGAGACAGACCAACGTACTATAGGGACCAGTGTTTGAAAATACTCACAGAAAGTCAATCCTAACCTAACCTAACCTAACCTAACCTACAAATATAAATAAAAATCAAGTGATATGTTTACCCAGACCAAAATTCCCCTTGGAGGAGAAAGACCAATATTGTTTTACAGTGCAGTGGTGGAGGTCTCTAATAAAAGATGCATCACCTCACCTTTCTCCTCTTCTGAAGACTTCAAAACTTTCCCTCACTGAGACGGGAAGATACTTGCCCCTTTGTCCTGTGAGAACCCTACGTACTCTCCTCCAGAACTCTTTCAACTGGATAAGATTACAGTACCCTATCAAGAAAACCTTAATATCTTTTTTTTTCTAATGAACTGTATATAAAGTGTGCCTTCCATCCTGTGTATTCTTGCTACACTGACTCTTACACTTTGTCCCCTATCACAGGTATGTGTAGTTCTTCAACAGCTTAGGAGGTGTAAGGTATACGTGATGGTGGAACGGCTTCTGTCTTAAGGCTGGCTGGTTTGTTCCTGAGTCACCTCTCGTCCACCCAATGGTATTCATCGCATTTCCTCAGTTCTGTCTCCTAGGGATTCACTTCATTATAAGAGAACGGAAGACGTAAGGCAAGGCACCCCATTATGACACCGTCACCACATGAATAACATCGCCCCTGTTCTTTGTACTTAATCTCAACTTAATCTGGTATTCATGAATAAACTTTCGGAGGAATCACGACTCCGAATACAAAGGAGTCAGCGTATACCGCCCTCCCTCCCTCCCTCACGCTGTAGACGTACGGGAGTGGGATAAGCTGGTGTGAACAAAATGTGTTTTGAGAGTTTTCGGAATTCTTAAGCCGGAGGTGTGTCGAGGGAATTCTTGGATTATTTTTATTCTTTCTTGTAGACCGGGAAGTACCGTCTTAGGAAACCTTGTCGTTGTACTCTGCCTCGGCTGGGCCAGACTGGAGAGAGAATTCCTCCCAAAGGAAGAAAATTGAGTTTGTAGCAAATATTAGTTTCTCTTGGTGGATTTTGCTGCTGTTGTTTCATTGTCGTTACTTTAGATGTTGCCGTTGTTATTTTGTGCTGATATTGATATTTTTATTACAAATATCCGTTGTTAATTTTTTTTTTTGCATTACCATTATTATAAAATTCTTCTTCTTCTTCGTCATCACTATCATTATTATTATTATTATTATTATTATTATTATTATTATTAAAACCGTACGCGTGTGTGTGAGTGATACAGGAATATATATCTACTGTCGAGCGTCTCACTTTGCGTGGCAGAACCGAAGTGCAAAAAATAAATAAATAAAACAAACTCCCCCCCCAAAAAAAAACACACACACACACAAAACAAAGACAATCAAGACAATCACAGTGATATAAAAGATAATTTGTACTTTTATTGCCCACTGGATATAGCACGATTGTGTCGCCTGTGTGGACGGCGGAGAAAAAAAAATACGCCAGTATTTTTTTAAGCTGAAATACACGTGAACAAGAGGGAATCTGGCTACTTCTTTATACAGTACACTTCCTCAGTCCCTTGAAAGACGAATGAGACACGAATATATGTGTGTGTTTTTTTAGTCAGTGTAAATAATTATCACCGTGTGTGTGTGTGTGTGTGCGTTACTCCACTACCCCTCCTACCTGAGCCTAGGAATGGTGGGAACAAAGTCAAGGTATTAAAGGGGATGGTGGTGTAGGAACGTAATACGGACTGCCGAGTTTTTCCAGACAGTATCACACACACTCTACACTGAACATGATACATCACGGTGATTTATATTCTCCTGCCAGGGATTAAAGGCAGGATAGTGATGTACGAAGAGAGACGAAAGGTGATGTTTACTTAGATATTTTTTCAAGTTTTCACATATTAAGTAATAGTATGTGGAGGTATATAAACTACCTTACTAAAACTTATTGAATGATAACAACGGGAAATGTAGTTTGACTCGTGTTGAAATTATATAATACTTTTTTCAATGAAGAAAGAGATTTGAAGTATTTTTTTTGTAGTTTTTAGTCATAGTTTAGATTATTTACGGAGGGATTAACCAGTTACTGAATAATAAGGTAGACAGTATGTATAAAACCCCTTGAAAGTCGAACACCGACCATCGCAACTTTAGTGAACGCTACATTTTCGTACACGACTTTAAACACCAAATAATCAATACACGTCTTAAATATTCCGAACACATAGAACATAGAAATCATATTATATTTTCCATTCTGAAGTTAGTAGATAAAACCGACATTATATACAAACAGACAAACAACAACTCAAATAATACAATATATATATACCCTAATATTTTTCGAGCTGTATGTAAGCTGTCGACTTTTATCAGTTCAGAATAACGCCAATCTATTCACAATGGATATATCTTACGATGAATTGTTACCAGTGTACTATTGCAAGATTGGCATTGTTGATTTAATGTTGTAATAGTAGTATTGTTGAGTGTTGCAAGATTGATTTTGTTGATTTAGTGTTGCAAGATTGGCATTGTTGAAATAGTGTTGCAAGATTGACATTGTTGAGTGTTGCAAGAATGTAAGTGTTGGAAGAATATTACAAAATTGGAATTATCAGTATGGTGTTGTAAGACTGAAATAGTTTAGTTGTTAACAGCACAATGATATAATTCCCTGCCTCCCTCATTCTTGTTTTCTGTTCGGGGAATATAATAGAAGAGAATTTATTCCATTTCATCTGGGTTTTTTGGTAAGAGAAAAAAAAATATGAAAATTGGAACAAACGGGGATCAAAATAAACCTATCCGGTGGGGTTTTTTATATTAAATTTATTTCAGTGTTTAGTAAGTAAATGCAAATGGGTGGAATTCACATATGTTAATTAATTTATTTTATTTGTATTTTCTTAAGGTGAAATTAGCGGAAGTGCTGTACAGTAATAAGGTCCACCACCACATATATTTTGGAGGAGGTGGAGTGGGGGTATTGTGAGTGGGGAATGTGGAGTGGGGGTATTGTGGGAGGTAGGTGGAGTGGGGGTATTGTGAGTGGGGAGGTTTTGTGGGGATATTATGGGTGGGGAATGTGGAGTGGGGGTATTGTGAGGTAGGTGGAGTAGGGGTATTGTGGGAGGGGAAGGTGGAGTGGGGGTATTGTGAGTGGGGAATGTGGAGTGGGGATATTGTGAGTGGGGAAGGTGGAGTGGGGGTATTGTGAGTGGGGAAGGTGGAGTGGGGGTATTGTGAGTGGGGAAGGTGGAGTGGTGGAAGGAAGAGAAGATAAGGTATAAATAAATAATTCTGTTTACGTCTCAGTATCCTGGTGTTGCTGTTGTTTTGCTGGGACTCGAATTGTGGACGAAATTAGAATGTTTTTTTTTTCCTTTGTTGGTGTAATGATTTATTTAGTTTATTGGATGGAAGAGAAGTAGGGAAGGAGAGAGGGAGAGAGAGAGGAGGAGAGGGAAAGAAAAGGAGGAGAGGGAAGGAGAAAGGTGCCTCTTACGTCGGTTTATGGCAGATTTATTTACTAATTTAGTGGTTGGCGGCAGCAGTCACGTGACATCATGAAGGTCATCACATCGTAATGTTTTAATACTGTTTGCCGTGTTAATACGGTTCGTCTTAAATCTGTTAGTACGCCAGTGATGTTTCCTTAGGGGAATATAATGATAAAAATGTTGTAAAACGGAATTAACTGGAAATACAGTAAGGATTACAACATAAGCGTGGTGTGTGTTTGGTCGCGTGTGTGGGGACCTGTTGATGAAGATCGAGGCAGAAGTTAAATGAGATTCTCACTTAAACTCTGAGTTACTCGAGAGTTCACGACTGCTGCCGAAATTGACCAAGTTAGGATGACCCGAGAGACCAAGGATTAGGGGGTAGGTCTGGTCAGCGTAACGGGGGAGGGAGGGGGGGGTGTCGGGGCTCAGGGACTTCTGGGGTCAAAGGGTAACTCGGGTCAAGGTGAGGCTTGGGTAGTTGTGGGAACGGCTGAGGTCATTATCTGAAATGAACCAGAGTGAACAAAGACGGCTTGAGAGAGAGACGTGGTCAAGGAAGTTATTAACCTAGAACGAGTATTTTTTCTTTTTTTCTTTACCTCGGCTCTGTCCTTCAGCTCTCATCCTTAGCCCTCATCCTCACCCTTCACCCCGCTCCTCTCACCCTAACTCTCACCCCTCCCTCTCAACTTTTATCCTCGGCCCTCTCCCTCACCCTAACTCTCACTCCTCCCTCTCAGCCCTCACCTCAGACCTTGGGACAGCTACCTGGGTCAGTAATAGATCTTAGGTAGGATCTGTGTGACGCACCTGGTAAGTCCCCCACCATCATGCTTATGGTTACTGCTGTTACTGTTACTGCTGTTAATATTGTTACTGTTGCCGCTGTTACTGTGGTGTAATAATGGTCAGCATGCTCGTCTGGTAAGCGAGCGGAGCCGGGTTCGATCCCCGGGCAGGGTGAAATTATGGGCAAGTGTCTTTAAGCCATTTGCCTCTGTCTACCCAGCAGTAATTGGGAACCTGGATGTTAATCGATTTGCGGATCGTGTTCCAGGGTAATGGTGAGCCAGTGCAGTTGGCGAATTGTCCGGTCTTCTTGGACTATTCCTTGACACTGAATCATCCAGCTCGTTAACTCAGGGTGTGGTTGTTGTGTTGGCGACAGCTTCTACACCTTTAACAGATTCACGCCTAGTTGGTCCTTGGGTCGGCCATCCTCGGTAACACGAAGAGCAACCATTATTATTTTAGTGTTGTTGATGCGGTTAGTGATAGTTTTGTTGTTATTGTTGATGCTGGTGTTTGTGGTGATAACTGCTGCTGTTGGCTGTTGTGTCTACTCTTCTTTATCGTGGTATTTTATGAGGAACTGGACGAGTACACTGCCATATATATTATCATGACGGTTTTCTTGTTCTATATTGGTGATAAATGTCTTAAAATTAGGTTAAGTTAGGTTAGTTTAGGTTAGGTTGACAGTCTTAATTGGTATGGATCTATAGGGATCTGGCAGCATGTCTGGACTGTTTCATCAACCTCCTATTGTGTGCTTATTTGGCTTTTGTGGCGCCTTACAGTGAGATATGGTTTTAAATCTCTCTCTCTCACAGTTGGTAGTGGTAAAGAGCTCAAACACGTTTCTGATGATAATGATACAACTTTTTCTTGTGAGTGTTTCAACCTGCACGAGAAGTTCCTTGTTTATATTCCTCTTTTATTTGTCTTTCTCCTAATTACTACGTGTCATTTTTATTGCTGTTCTTCTTATTATTTTCTTCTCGGTGATCATCTCGTTATCTTCACTTTGTATGAGGTGACTTGGGGGGGGGGGTCTCCAGGGATGTTTATATACCGCTGAAGAAAGGACACGACACACACTGACGCCAGAGAGCCATACATCAAGGAAAGTTATCACATAATGATATATGTTGCTTTAATTAATGAGTTAATGTTGTATTTTATACCATAGGAAAGCAAGAGCGACAACCACCAGACTGTGTAATTTGTCAGATTTATTGTTTGTTTTAACTCACAATTACCACAAAACACAATAACATTTAACGGTAATTTCACAGTCCCTCTACACATTATGTTGACATTAGCTTAATTACCCCCAATTGAAGGTAATATAAATGATGCATGAGTTTGTATTGTCATAAGTCATCACTAATGGTACGTTAATTATCATGTATATTTGCTTAACCATTGTCCAGGACTCCTCGATTCCTAGTGAGAGAAGTGATCAGTTTCCATCAGCAACAATGTCCATTTAACATCTTTGAAGCTTACCATTTAAATTTAATTAACCCTTCGGTAATTTTCACCCAGATGCTTATTGAATCAAGTTACGATTATCGTGTGGAATTTAATTAACTTTTCCGTCATTTTCTTCTCGACTTTTACTGGATCAAGTTATTCGCGTCATATATTTTCCAGATAATTAAAAAAAAATCTAACCTCCCTCACCAGACACCGGCCAACCTAAATGATATCAACAACTTACCTTTTATCACGTAAGACAATTAACCTTCATAAAAGCATTAATAATTTGTCTTTAATAATGGCTTGTTTTTATTTTACCAAGATCATAAAGAGGAAACAATATCCAGCAATGGGTTGAAGGAGCTAATTATAATAACAGGCGAGGGAGGACTAGTTGCCCCGGGGTCTAACGCACGAGAGCTGGTGTATTGGTCCTCTGGGAGGCGTAAAGGAGAGGCCACGACTCTCACAGGTAAACTTAAAGGCAAAGAGATCAAAAACATGAAAGGCTATAAGAAATAATAGTAAATCAGTGCAGGTGTGAGAAGGTGGTACACCATTACTGTTATTTATGGTGGTATTGTAGTGCTTACTTATGGTGGTATTGTAGTGCTTACTTATGGTGGTATTGTAGTGCTTACTTATGGTGGTATTGTGGTGTTTACTTGTGGTGGTATTGTAGTGTTTACTTATGGTGGTATTGTAGTGCTTACTTATGGTGGTATTGTAGTGTTTACTTATGGTGGTATTGTAGTGTTTACTTATGGTGGTATTGTAGTGTTTACTTATGGTAGTATTGTAGTGTTTGCCTGATAATTGATGATAGCCAGATGTTTGCACTTATGGTGTGTGTAGTGTTTACCCATGGTGGTAGTGTTTACTGTGGTGATGTGAGTGTTTACTTATGGTGGTATTGTAGTGTTTACTTATGGTGTATTAGTGTTTACTTATGGTGGTATTGTAGTGTTTACTTATAGTGGTATTGTGGTGTTTACTTGTGGTGGTATTGTAGTGTTTACTTATGGTGGTATTGTAGTGTTTACTTATGAATTGTTATTAGCTAATTTACTTATGGTGGTATTGTAGTGTTTACTTATGGTGGTATTGTAGTGTTTGCTTGTGGTGGTATTGTAGTGTTTACTGATGGTGGTATTGTAGTGTTTGCTTATGGTGGTATTGTAGTGTTTGCTTGTGGTGGTATTGTAGTGTTTACTTGTGGTGGTAATGTAGTGCTTACTTATGGTGGTATTGTGGTGTTTACTTGTGGTGGTATTGTAGTGTTTACTTATGGTGGTATTGTAGTGTTTACTTATGGTGGTATTGTAGTGTTTATGGTGGTATTGTAGTGTTTACTTATGGTGGTATTGTAGTGTTTACTTATGGTAGTATTGTAGTGTTTACTTGTGGTGGTATTGTAGTGTTTACTTATGGTGGTATTGTAGTGTTTACTTATGGTGGTATTGCAGTGTTTATGGTGGTATTGTAGTGTTTACTTATGGTAGTATTGTAGTGTTTACTTGTGGTGGTATTGTAGTGTTTACTTATGGTGGTATTGTAGTGTTTACTTATGGTGGTATTGTAGTGTTTACTTGTGGTGGTATTGTATTGTTTACTTATGGTGGTATTGTAGTGTTTACTTATGGTGGTATTGTAGTGTTTACTTATGGTGGTATTGTAGTGTTTGCTTGTGGTGGTATTGTAGTGTTTACTTATGGTGGTATTGTAGTGTTTGCTTGTGGTGGTATTGTAGTGTTTACTTATGTTGGTATTGTAGTGTTTACTTATGGTGGTATTGTAATGTTTGCTTGTGGTGGTATTGTAGTGTTTACTTATGGTGGTATTGTAGTGTTTACTTATGGTGGTATTGTAGTGTTTGCTTGTGGTGATATAGTAGTGTTTACTTATGGTGGTATTGTAGTGTTTACTTATGGTGGTATTGTAGTGTTTACTTATGGTGGTATTGTGGTGTTTACTTGTGGTGGTATTGTAGTGTTTACTTATGGTGGTATTGTAGTGTTTATTTGTGGTGGTATGGCAGTGTTTACTTATGGTGGTATTGTATTGTTTACTTATGGTGGTATTGTAGTGTTTACTTGTGGTGGTATTGTAGTGTTTATAAAGTGTTATTTGCTTTAGTTTGTTCGAGCTGTGTATCCGGCTGGTCAGATTAGATATAACTTAACCTAACCTAACACACTGTGTAATATAATGTTAACTGTAGCATTTAGAATTAACACAGGTAGCCAAATTTTTATCACTGCGGACGATACAATGCACTTAAAAAAAATCCTCTTTCGCGAAAAAAATCCACCCGAGCAGAAAAGGCGAGGATTAGGTTGATTAATCCCGGCCAGAAATAGAAAAAAATCCCTGTAATTTTTTTGTGTTGTCGGGAGGATTAGCGACTAATTCCAAGTAAATCTCCGATATTTCCCTTTTTCTCGGTAATTCCTGTAATGTGTTAAATTTTTCACACAAATTTAGATAAACCACACACACCACCACCGCCACCACCACCACTACTACCACTCAACACCACCACTACACAACACCTGCCACACTTTCATTACAACAGTATCCCGGTGTTAGTCATAAAGGCACGCCAGCACAGTGATATTTTCGGAAAAAAATGTGTTGTTTAATGTTGATATTTAAGATGCAAGAACCATAACCATATGACTGGTGTTCTTATATAATGAAAATGTGCAGCTGACACCACCAAAATGAGTTTACTTTATTATTATTAACTAATCTGCAAATAGAGTTTAACAATGTTCATATTATTATTTTTTTTACATCTAATACAGTTAACATTTATTATAGCGGGTATGGTATAATACTGCTACTAATGATAATTATAATAACAATAATGATAATAATAATAATATTAATAATAATGATAATGGTAATGACAATAATAGTAACTACAACAACAACAATAATAATGATGATAATAATAATAATAATAATAATAATAACGATGATGATGATGATGACACACACACACCTTGACGTAGCTCTTCACTTATATCAATAAGTTCATCTGTACATTGTCCTCGTAGTCTCCAGTCTTAATCTATACCTTTATGACGTGGGTTATGGTCGTGGGTTGTGGATCGTATTATGGTCGTGGGTCGTAAAAGTTGATAGGTCATTTACTGTTATTACCAAACACCTCTCTCTCTCTCTCTCTCTCTCCAGAAATATGAGAAGAACCATCGAACTGCAGACAAATTCCCTTGAGCCTTACCTAATCTTATTCTTTTTCTCTCCTTCCTTTCTCTCTTTCTCTTTCTCTCTCTTTCCAGATATCCAAATTTGCTTTTGGTTAGTCGTGAATTATATTGGTAAGAAAAACCATCACTTTGTAAGATTGTGCTGTGAGCTTTACATAAGTTATCGGGGGAATCTGGGACACATCGGAGGTACTGAAGAATTATGGTTAACTCTTGCTTGATATTGCTTTTGAGAGAGAGAGAGAGAGAGAGAGAGAGAGAGAGAGAGAGAGCTACCTCCTCCACCACACCACCACAATGCTGACCATCCTAGCTACCACACCACCATAACGTTAACCATTCTAGGTACCACCATAACACGGCGCTGATCCTCTTTTGCCAGACACTCACGGTAGTTTCTCCTCCTTTCAAGGGCATCACTGAGAAAAATCTAAGCCATCTGAGAGTGTTGAAGATACACCTCACCACCAAGGAGAAACACTTTATGTAACATAGTGTCCAGTTCTCTATAATACGGACTGCTTTGTTTACGTGTGGCCGAGAAATAGTGCAGCGGGAGTGTGTTTAAAGATTCTCAGTTTACTGTTTATGAGTTTACTGAAATGTGAGACTAAAAAAGAATTATCTAAGAGCATCTTATAGTTGTTTGTAGATATACACGTTGTTTACTTATATATATATATATGTGTGTGGCTAAAATAAAACACGGGAGCCTTAGTGCCTGGCTATATACTACTGTTATACTAGAGAGAGAGAGAGAGAGAGAGGCAACATTTCCACCAAGACTCACATAAGAAACAGAAGGTTCAGTTTACAATCGAATTTCCAATAACAATCACAGTTAACGTTTTCTCAACCCGAGATTAAGCAGTTGTCATACCGAGTTATATACATATTTTGTTTCTGTATGATGATGATACCTGGTGTATGTGTGTGTGTGGGGGAGACAGCTCAAATTAAAACAATATATTTTAAGTACACTCTTTTTCCGTATTTAGATTAAAAAAAAAAGCGACAACTTATGGATTGGAAATGTTTGAACATTATACTTATTAGTATATAATAATTGGTGGGAAAGGTCAAGTATGATTCGTTTATAAACACCGACGTCAACACTCTAGCCTCAGGGTATCACCAGGCCAGTAGCACTAATTCTCACGGGTGAAAAATATAAAAAACAAAAGCTATAATTATATTCCTTTTCTGCAGGTTGTTGGTCTCTGGGGAAATTAGGAGTGATAAATGACTTTCATCAATTTATAGAGAACAGATGAAAGAATTCCCCGCCAGGTGAGATAACCTGACCTTCTCTAATTAATGAAACCAACAGCCGCTCTTAATGGATTTATTGTCTGAACCAAAACAATTAAAGTGAAACAAGGATGAAGTCAATAGCCGTGATCAATACCAGGTTTTAGAGGACAGAATCATAACACAGATTCACAAGTAGTTTACACGTAGTGTGTGTGACGAAGTCTGTCATTCTCCCCAAAAGTAACACATGAACATTAAACTGGCAGTGTATATATATTAATGGGGGATATAGATAAAGTTCTTATAATATCCAAACAGGATAGGACTCGTAGCAACGGATTTAAGTTGGATAAGTTTAGGTTTAGGAGGGAGATCGGAATGAACTGCTTCACAAATAGGGTGGTGAACGAGTGGAACAAGCTTAGTAACTTTGTAGTAAGTGCTGGAACGCTGGAAAGTTTTAAAAGGAGGCTAGATAGATTCATGGATGGTAGGGAGTGGTAGTAACTCGACAAGGCTGCCATGCACAGGCCAACCGGCCTGTTACAGACTCATGATATATATATATATATATATATATATATATATATATATATATATATATATATATATATGTGATAAAATCTGCAGGAAAATGGAAACAACGGAGCACCTTGGCTTTTTCGTCTTTATTTCACGAACAGCTAAGAACTGACTGGATTACATGGACGAGAGGCTTAAATATACAGGGGTGACCCAGCAAACATAGGGTCCAGATACCATAATGATCATCACTAATCCCCACCAACACGTAGAGGAGCTTAAGAGAAGGGGGGGTGACGTGACTAGTCAGGTCAGGTCAAAAATAAGGGACCCGCAAAATAACTATCATACATCTAGATCAAAGGTTTTCAAAGCATTTTTAACCTTGGGCCACTGACAAATAAATTCATGTAACATATGAGTTTTGAACTGACCATCACTAAGGTTTATTGATTATGATTCCTACAGTCTGTACTCACCCCTGAAGATGTGAATTACACGAAAGCGCTTGGGAACTTCGTGTTTTCTTTTTCCTTGTGGTTATCAGCATATACCTGGATCACGCGCACCTACAGTGATTTATTTGCATATATATATATATATATATATATATATATATATATATATATATATATATATATATATATATATATATATATATATATATATATATATATATTCAAAATAAGCTTTCTGATGTAGTAGGTCTGGGAAATTCGCTACATTTTGATTTTGGAAAAATCATATTTGGGAAACGCAAATTATATTAAACTTAACTTATCGGGATTTTCAACATGACAGCATGAAATTGCTAAGCCTGAATACTGGAGGCTGTAACGACCCAACTGTACGTCACCAAAAGCACCAGTTTACACCTCCCTCACCCTCGTTTACTGAGTCACACGTTTATATATATATATATATATATATATATATATATATATATATATATATATATATATATATATATATATATATATATATATATATATATATATATACACCTGTATATGCTGATAACCACAAGAAAACACGAAGTTCCCAAGCGCTTTCGTGTAATTCACATCTTCAGGGGTGAGTACAGATCCCTGAAGATGTAAATTACACGAAAGCGCTTGGGAACTTCTTGTTTATTTGTTTCCTTGTGGTTATCAGCATATACTTGGATCACTCGCACCTACAGTGATTTACTTGTGTGTGTGTGTATATATATATATATATATATATATATATATATATATATATATATATATATATATATATATATATATATATATATATATATATATATATATACAATTGAACGAATTTGCTGTCAGTTATATATTTATATTGCCATTTTGAATTGTTGTATTGTATTCAAATGTTTGTCGACATGAAGCTCCCACCTGCCGTGTTCCATCTACATATTTTTACCATCAACATTTGGAGTGGACGCGAAAATTTGAAAAAGTTTATGATACTATTTGCAGGAACCAGGTCGTTAAACTCTGGCGTAAACAAAAAGCAAAACAGACATGCAAGTTTTTCATCAAAGGAGCAACACAGAGTATTTGTCGGGGCTCTTGTTTCAACACAGCACATTGACTATTACAAAATGTAATAATTTGTCACTTTTACGTCTTACATATTTTATTTGAGATGCACAGGAGAGGAAAAAAAAAACTGTGGAGAATATATTACAATGTAATTTACACATAATGGTATTATAGATAGAATTAATTTAAGAAAAGAAAATTCTAGTGTACTCCAGACACCAAACAGTCGCTGTCCATCATTCTCAAAATCCATTATCTGAAAGGTCAGAGCCACTCTCTCACCTCACTCGGTGCATAAATTGACAAATTGAATATAAAAATTTTCTGTAAGACTCTGTTTCAAAATGTGCAAAATATGATTTGATGCTTTAAAAAAATAATAATTAGCTGAAGCTAAAAATGAAAACAAAAGACTTGTGAATAAAACACTCGGTGATTTTAGCTTTAAATGGTGATGTGTTGCTTCAGGTCTTAACATGATGGTGTGAGGAAATATTGGACAATACCTCCATGTACTGTGCTGTATATTGAGGGTAATTAATGATAACCAGCGCCATTCTTCAAGCTATTTTTTCATTGTATTAAACTGATGCATTGTTTGTTTATTAAGATAACAAGGAAGTTTGAGAGTGTCAGCTTCTTACACTAATACTACCAGCATAGTTTCCACCAAAAGCTGTCGTCTTATTTATAACATTTGAAGAACAAAGACACTACTAGGAATCTTTTGTTTAGTGTTACGACAGACACTCCCACTAATTAAAAACATACCTGTTTTGAATGGACACACACACAAACACACATACTCTCTCTCTCTCTCAAAATAACCGTGTGAGTCAGCGAGTGTATTTCCTTTAAACTCAGCAACAAAGGTCAGACAGGACAGACAAAACACCATTGTTGCCTTGATCATGTATTTCGCATTTAGATTTTGCAGCGACCATTGCAGCCTGGCGTCCTTCAACAAATATGTTTCAATCAGTCGTTGTCAGTAGTGTTAGCGAGGGAACACGTAACGAGTTTAGTGTTGTGTCTCTTTTACTGAACTGTGATGATTACTGGTGTATTGTGTAATGATTATCGTATTTTAGTTTGGCTCGGCTCACTTCTATGGCGGAAAATGTAAAAATACGTAGCAACGATTTTTTTTAGGAAGTGTTGCTTATAATTTGGTGGAAATTAAGTTTAAAAAATGACGAATGATTAAAATGTTGTGATTAAGATTATTGTTTTGTAAGAAAAGTCTGGAAATGTAAATACTTTTGCCTGCGTTCATGAAAATGTTAAGTCTGTGTGTGTGTGTGTGTTTGTTTCATATTCGTTGCGCCTCAGCTTAATAAGTTTGTGTATTTTATAATCCACGTTACACAAACTAGAGCAAAAAACTGTCATATTTAAAAAAATGTTAATCAAACTTTCCGGTTCACCAGATGTTACTTTCCTCGAATTATTTTTCCTACCAACCCTAAAAGTTGTGTTTCAGTGTAGCGTCGTCATTAATGGTCTTGTTGGTATTCCTTGTATTAGAGAGCGTCTCTAGCGTCGTGCAGTCAGATAAACGGTACATTTATTCTTCACTATATCAGACGACAGGCATTCCATTCATGACATTGGGCTCTTCCCGACAAACATGCCTAAAAAAATGTCTCTCTGCATCTTCCCCTTCATAAACATATACTATATTATACAGGGAGAGTCTGTAAAGGACCCAAGTTGCCATAAACAGTTGTTTGTAAAACTTC
>NW_024736245.1:0-8017 GCF_018991925.1 Homarus americanus
AAGTATAAACTAGGTAACACGGAAATAGAAAACTCAGTTTGTGAAAAAGATCTAGGTGTATTTGTTAGCAACGACTTGAAACCTAGAAAACAATGTATTAGCGTTCGCAACAAGGCAAACAGGATTCTACGTTATCTTGAAACTTTACCTAGCATTAGTGAGGCCACACATGGATTATGCGGTTCAGTTCTGGTGTCCTTATTATAGAATGGATATAGATTCTTTGGAGAGAGTACAAAGAAGAATGACAAAAATGATCCATAATATTAGAAACCTTCCATATGAAGAAAGACTGTAAAGCTTAGGCTTACATTCATTAGAGAGGCGTAGAGTTAGGAGATATGATAGAGGTGTGCAAGTGGGTAAGTGGGATTAACAAGGGTAAAATGGAAAGATGTTCTGAAGCTCAGTAATAACGAAATAACTAGAACAAATGGCTTTCAAATTAGATAAATTCCGATTCAGAAAGGATGTAGGCAAAAACTGGTTTATTATTAGGGATTTGTGGATATGTGGGAATAGGCTACCGAAGGTGCTACTCAATGGGGTCAGGGGACGCTAGGGAACTTCAAGACGAAGTTGGATAGAGCACATGGAAGTGCTGGGATGGGTGTGAAAGGATCTGCCCTGTATGGGCCAGTCGGCCTCCTGCAGTATCCACTGCTTATGTTCTGTATTTTTAATGATGATATTTGGTAACTTGTTCCATTCATCCACTACTCTGTTTCCAAACCAATGTTTACCTATTTCACGCCTAAATCTAAATTTGTCAAATTTAAAACCACTGTTACAAGTTCGCTCCTGGTTGGATAGTTTGAGTACCTTTGTAATGTCCCATTTGTTTAACCCTGACTTCCATTTATACACCTCCATCATGTTGCCCCTTACTCTACGTCTCTCGAGGGAGTGCAAATTAAGATGCTTTAACCTGTCTCTGTACTCAAGGTTTCTGATGCCCGGGATTAGTCTTGTCAATCTCCTCTGGATTCTTTCCAAGGATTCTATATCCATTCTGTAATACGGTGACCAGAACCGAAATGCGTAATCCAGGTGAGGTCTCACAAGCGCTAGATATAATTTAAATTTTAAATGACGATGAAGATTATAAAGAAGTGAACTAGGACGATGACGGACGAAGACGACAGAAGAAAACCTCGACCTCGTTTTCGATCAGGTCTCCAGGTTTCAGATAATTCCATTCGCTCCTTAGGTATTAATTGGTGTTAATTGACTGTCTGAGGCTCAAAGAGTTCCTCCCGCGCTTCAACTTAACCTCGGCTTCATTTCATCTTCAGTGGCGTCCTCTTAGACCCAACTCGGCAGCCCTCAAATGGTGACGCTGTCTCCCCTTGGTCTGATGTTACCTGGCGTGTTCTAATTTACGTGCAAGGTAAAAATGTTGCTCCCCCGCCACCGAGGCCAAGCAAACCCTTAAGTAGCAATGAACCCCATCAAGAGAGAGGTCCATTGTGAGTGGTTCCTATCCATTACCTGATCCTTACCTAGCCTCTACCCCCTCACCTGACCTTCACCTAACCTCCTCAACTCTTCACCTGACCTCTTCACCTTCACCTGACCTCTTCCCCTTCACCTGACCTCTTCCACACTTCACCTAACCTCTTCTCCTTCACCTGACCACATCAACCCTTCACCAGACCTCTTCCTCTTCACCTGACCTCTTCCACACTTCACCTAACCTCTTCTCCTTCACCTGACCTCTTCCTCTTCACTTGACCCCCAACTCATCTCCCCGCCCCCTTCTCTCACCTAAATTCCAGGCGAGGAGAGAGAGAACCTGAGCCACATAATGAAACTAATTGCCATTTGAGACCCGATACCAGAGATTGACAGATGACTGGCTGGGACGTCTGTCATTATCCCACCTTATATAAGGAATTGCTTACGCTATATATTAAATTATATGTGTCATTTTAGCTTACCTTAAGCATGGTTATGAATATTTTGTATAATTTTATATCACATCTATTGTACTGTGTTTCTATAGTAAATTATAGTACTGTATTATATATATTACTATATTAAATTATACATTCACTATCTAATATGAAATTACACTATACTAATACCATACTATATCACCCTATATCACATTTTACTTCTTATATCACACCACACGAAGCATATATAATTACATAGACCTATAGTATATTTATATATATATATATATATATATATATATATATATATATATATATATATATATATATATATATATTTTATATATATATATATATATATATATATATATATATATATATATATATATATATATATATATATATATATATATATATATATATATATATATATATATCTATCTTGATAAAATCACACGGGAAAATGTAAACAACGGAGTACCTTAGCTTTCGTCTTTATTCAAGACATCTTCAGGGGCAACTGGATTACATGGACAGAGAGAGGCATAAATATACAGGGTGACCTAAAAACATGAGGTCAGGTCATAATGATGACATCCACTAATCCCCACACCAACACACACGTAGAGGAGCTTAAGAGAAGGGGGTTGACGTGACTAGTCAGGTCAGGTCAAAAATAAGGGACCCACAAAATAACTATCATACATCAAAGGTTTTCAAAGCATTTTTAACCTTGGGCCACTGACAAATAAATTTATGTAACATATTATCAATTTTGAACTGACCATCACTAAGGTTTATTGATTTTAATTCCTTAATCAAACTAGCTTCAACCAGAAGTCTTTCTGTGACACAAGATGATTTAAATACTTCTAAGCTTTTTTCCCAAGCAATGGGGTGATTATTATTCCTAACATGAACGAACAAGGCACTGCTTTCAGATGCTGTTCTGATATTGTACTTATGTTGTTTGATTCTGAGCTGCAGTGTTTTTCCTGTCTGTCCTACATAATTACAATTACATTTGCTACATGGAATATAATAAACACTTCCATTTACATTCAAACTTGGGCTATTCCTTATTAACATATTGGTAATGGTTGAGTCATACTTGAAAACGACATTAATATTTAGAAGCTTGAGGGACCGAACTAACGGGACAAATTCATTACGATAGGGCAGAGTCAAAATATTCTTAAGTGTAGGAACTTGTCTGGTTTGAGAGGAATGAAAGGATTTTTTAGCCCTTTTAAAACAACGATCAACAAACACAGAAGGGTACCCGAGTTTCTGTGCAACATCTATCACAATTCGCCATCAGTTACATAAGTTGTATATATGACCCCTGTACCACTAAGGAAAAGATCGTGTTGCCTGACTCACGCACGCACTTGATGATAATGAGGATACGAGTCATTAATTTTTCCCCCAGTAGTGTTCATTCAGTGGTGTGTGTGTCCCTCTCATACGTTCACTTACCCGAGACGAAATAAAACCCCCAGATTTACACGGTCGACAACTAACGTGTAGGAATATCAACCAAGAAGCAACATAAATACTGGTATAATTTGATCCCACCAACCACGGTCACCAGCAGTATAATTAATGGTGTTACAGGTATATAATTCCCCTTTCAACAACCTTGAACCTACCCTTCCATAATTTTTGTATAGTTATTATCTCTTGTTTGGACCTATCTTGAGTACGCGAATAAAGAGGTTTGTTAATAAAGCTTAGGAATACACGGAAGCAAATAATTTATTCACCTTAATTAGTTTCAAATGTAAAAAAATTTACCTGTATTATTATTATATAGTCTATCTTAGTCTTTATATGACCGGTAATAACAACATTGAATGTAATTAATCTAAAAAAAAATATTCATCATTTTTCTTCATTTCTTCTCACACTGAATCACTTAATTTTTTCTACTGTCAGAAATTATCACAAAATCTACGTTGTTTCCATACATAACAAATAAATCTCCCTGGAGCCTTTTATCACGCTGGGGGTCGAGGAGTGACTCGGCGGGTAAGCAACAAACATACAGTACGACTCCGCCTCAGGCATTATGGCCACATTTGACAAGGTTGGCTCTACACCCAGGAGGTCGCTACACCCAGTTACGCCGCCCATTAATTCACACGACACACAGGATTACCGACACCCAGAAGGTTACTACAATGAAATACACTTAGATTAGACGAGATGCAGGTTCACTTAAGTTTAGATTACATTCCGGATTACACGAAAAACACAGACTAGGTAACTCATATGTCCACAGGTACCAGACTACAGCAAGATACACAGGGATCGATTACACACACACACACACACACACACACACACACACACACACACGGACAAGGCTGCAGTCGTTTTTCTTGGAATTAGATGTTTGCCAACGTATTGATTTCCTTCCTCACTAGTAGACGCTAAACCTGAAGTGTAATGTATAGTGAATGACGATTTTATATTTAATATCTGATGAATGCGAAGAACAGATTACAAAAACAAAAAATAAATGATTAAATTTACCAAAAATTTTAATGGACTTGATTTTGTTTAGTTTGGTCTTCAAAATCCGAAATAGACGAAAAGGCGATCCATTGAATCTTTAAAAAAAAAAAGCAGAAAAATAAACTAAAAGAAATTGGTAAAAAAGGCAAAAAAGAAGGATGAAATATAAAAAGTAGAAAAGGAAAAAGAGGAAACTTGATAAGCAACAAATCAGCTGTTACAATGCGAAAGCGTCACCGATAATTCTACGGACGTTATTCTCCGCGTTTTATTAGGTCTTGACGAGTGCTCAATTACCATTACTACCACCTCCACCACCACTATTACCACCACAAACATCGCAATTACCACTAACACCACCAACACCAATATTACCACCACCAACACCACCACTATTACCACCACCACCACCACCAACACCACCATTATCACAACCACTATCACCACTATCATTACTACCACTACCTGCACCACTATGACCACCACCACCTTGCTACTTAACACATGCTGGGGACATAGTTAATGGCCCCGCCTGACAATGAGGGAAACTTAGATCACCACACAATAGATGGAGGAATATTGTGTGTGTGTGTGTGTGTGTGTGTAATAATAATAATAATAATAACAATAATTAACGGTTTATTGAAAGAGCTTGGCAGCCAGAAGGCTGAAAATATACAGTTACATATTTGGGGAATGGGTTTCGAATTACAAATAATATACAAGTAACATAAGTGACACAAATAAGACATATAATAACTAGATGGGGAAAAGCTCAAACTACAGTTCATTTCAACATAGTGACAGTGCAAGGAGTAGTGTTTACTGGGAGTGAATACACTGGTTTATTACAAGTTATTGATAATTTTTACAATGGTTGGGACTGGCTGTTCTTATAGCGACCAGTTCGTGCACGTATGGGCTGGATGCGGTTGTGGTGTCGAACAGCAATTCTCGGACTAGGGATCTCAGGTGGTAGTAGGAGCCGGTGTCGGGGATGGTGTAGAAGCTTCTTACCAAATTTGCAGATGAGGTCGTGGTGATGGTCAGTGAGAGTCGAAAGGGTCAGTGTGTTGAGCGCTTCTTGATATGTGGAGTAGGAAGGGGAGAGAATAATCTTGCATGCCCTCTTTTGCACTTTTTCTAGGTGTTTACGTTGTGTGGCATTTAGGGAGGAAGACCAGGTGGGGGAGGCATAGGTGAGCTTGGGAAGTATGAATGTTGTGTAAACACTGAGGAGCTCGTGTGCAGGAACTCCGATAGACTTGAGTCGGCGGAGGAGGTGGAGACGGAAACTGGAGGATTTGATAACTTCACTGACGTGTGGTTTCCAATTTAGTTTGTTGTCTATGGTGACGCCGAGAAGACTCGTGGAATCTACAGCCTGGAGTGTGTTCGGACTAGAGTAATGGAAGGAGGGTGGGACAATCGCTGGAGGAAGGTTGATGTGCATAACCGCAGATGTGGTATGGTTGATGGTGACATGGTTGTTGGTGGCCCAGTTTTGGAGACTGTTCAATAAATCCTGAAGGGCATTCAATGGTTAGGGAGCAGAATTATTGTGCTGATCCCCAATGGTGGAGTCGTCGACATATTTCCAGCAGCAGGGGTTTCACCTCTTGGGGCATCATTAGTAGACATAAGGAAGCGGAAATAGTCCCCATCTTCTTGGTGCCTTGAGGGGACGCCGCAGGTGAAGTGACTGAAGGTGAGACAGCCCTCAGAGCGTACCGGCTTGGCGTCGGTCACTGAAGTCCATAGCCGCTGGTATAAGACCTCCGAAGCCGAGGTCAATAAGCGACCGTGGTATATTGGCGAATTAAACGAGTCCCGGAACGCTTTTAGTGAAATCAATGAAGGCGACAGCTACAGACGTTTTTCGTTTCTCGAGATGGCGGTATATGTAATCGAGAAAGCTGACAGGACAGTGAGTGGTGGAGGAAGTTTTCATGTTGCCAAATTGCTGAGGATCTACGACTCCTGCAATATCAGCATAAGCCCAGTCGAACACAAAACTTTCACAGATTAGGCTGGGTATTGGGGTGATTGCAATAGGTCGTAGCTGATTTAAGGATTGTGGGCTGGTTTACTTGGGCACTGGTGATACATAAGAGGTCTTCCAGTCAGCTGGGCATCTGGCTTCACTGAGAGAAGCATTGATGATGGAGCATAGGGGTTTCGCAAGCTCCGGGGAGAACTCCTTGAAGAGTTTCATTGGTAAGTCAATGGGGGTGGTAGAGCGTTTTAATTTTAGTTTGTCCAGGCGTTTTGCTACTTCAAATTCTTCTACTAAGTCAGTGGGAAGGGGGGCTGGTTAGGTAAGCAGGGAGAGTGGTTGTGTCAAGCCGGGGGAGCGTCTGGCATATAGTAGCGAAATGGTTATTTGTTTGCTCAGCTGCGTCAACATTAGTGAGATGGCTAAGGAAGGGGAGGGGGGTGTGTCTTATTGTTTAGTTCACAGAGTTCTTTAAGCTTACCATACCATTGACTGATGTTGGTCTGCTTCAGGTGTTGTAATTTGGTTGGGTAGTGGGACTTCTTTGCAGTGTGTGTGTGTGTGTGTGTGTGTGTGTGTGTGTGTGTGTGTAATACTGAAAATCAAGGACAAGTGTGTTGTTGTTGTTGTTGAGAGAGAGAGAGAGACCAACCCAAACAAAATACTGCATTTCTCTTTATGATTTTCTACCTGACGCTCACATAAATCCTAATAATATTATCAGAACTGTATTTCTTCACTACTGTTAGTCTTCACACTCTACGTAACACACACTCTACATGTGAGTTAGTGGTGTATAGTTCACTACACAGGAGAGTTTGGGCGTTTTCTTCAAGCAACGCAAAGGAGCTAGTTTATTGAGCACCCCCATTATATCCTATGTAAGACGAAGCTTAAGAGATGTAATACCCAGCTCTATATCTCCGGCCCAGAGTCATGTTACACTTCTTACACACTTGGTGATATATAAACAGTTTTCTGAAATTCCTAAATGTCCTTCCATCAGCTCCTGCCTCCTGCTCTGGGCGCCACGACAGAGGATCAGGCAGCGAGAAGTCATCTTAAAAATATGCAATAATCTCCTGGAGGCGACACACACACACAAGACTCGAGAAACAATGTTAATAAAAATGTAAATTAGCATCGGTATAATCCCGGAAGTTTGTGACTTGTCAACAAAGGCGAGAAAAAGAAATGTTCACAATTTTTTTTTGTAATTTAATATTTTCAACTAATAATGATAATGTTAAGGAAATAAATACCTGTCATTACTAATTACCATTTTAGGTTTAGTGTTTCCTAGTCTTAAGGGTTTAGGTGTTTTATTATTTAAATATCATATATAAACACCAATTAACTGGGTTTAACAATTACAAAATTGCATAAATCCAGCAAATTAATGTGAACCTACTATAGCTTACACCCTACAGCGGCACCTTACAGTACGGCCACCGAGGGTCCACATTGTCTACGTATATCCCAGTGAAACCTAAATATAACGGACTCTCTTCCTCCATATAGTCCGTTATATGGAGGTTTCACTGCATTTCCTTTATTGTTTTGCGATGAATAAACCAGAGAGAGAAATTTAGGACAGACAGAC
>NW_024736246.1:0-7515 GCF_018991925.1 Homarus americanus
AAACACACGGTCAAACAACTAAACAACAAACACACTGTCGAACAACTAAACAGCCAAAGACAGTGTCAAACAACTAAACAACCAAACACTGTCAAACAACTAAACAACAAAGACATTGTCAAACAACTAAACAGCCAAACACATTGTCAAACAACTAAATAACAAACACATTGTCAAACAACTAAACAGCCAAAGACAGTGTCAAACAACTAAACAACAAACACATTGTCAAACAACTAAAGAACAAACACATTGTCAAACAACTAAACAACAAACACATTGTCAAACAACTAAACAACAAACACATTGTCAAACAACTAAACAAAAACACAGTCAAACAACTAAACAACCAAACACTCTGGAAAAGCTAACAACCAAACACAGTCAAACAACTAAACAGCCAAACACACTGTCAAACAACTAAACAAAAACACACTCAAACAACTAAACAAAAACACACTGTCAAACAACTAAACAACCAAACACTCTGGAAAAGCTAACAACCAAACACAGTCAAACAACTAAACAACCAAACACACGGTCAAACAACTAAACAACAAACACACTGTCAAACAATTAAGCAGCCAAAAACACTGTCATACAACTAAACTGCCAAACACACTGTCAAACAACTAAACAGCCAAACACACTGTCAAACAACTAAACAGCCAAACACAGTCTAACAACTAAACAGCCAAACACAGTCAAACAACTAAACAGCCAAACACACTGTCAAACAATTAAGCAGCCAAAAACACTGTCAAACAACTAAACTGCCAAACACACTGTCAAACAACTAAACAGCCAAACATACTGTCAAAAGCAACTAAACAGCCAAACACAGTCAAACAACGAAAACAACCAAACACACGGTCAAACAACTAAAACAACAAACATTAGTCAAACAATTAAGCAGCCAAAACACTGTCAAACAACTAAACTGCCAAACACACTGTCAAACAACTAAACCACAAACACACTGTCACATTATCGACATCAGCAATATATTAGCATTAATTTATTACCATATTGTTAATACGAATAATTAATATATTAGCTAATACCTAATACCTAATATTATTTAAAACAAATTCCAAACAACCAAACACATTGTCAAACAACTAAACAACCAAACACATTGTCAAACAACTAAACAACCAAACACATTGTCAAACAACTAAACAACCAAACACATTGTCAAACAACTAAACAACCAAACACATTGTCAAACAACTAAACAACAAACACATTGTCAAACAACTAAACAGCCAAACACTCTGTCAAACAACTAAACAACAAACACATTGTCAAACAACTAAACAGCCAAACACACGGTCAAACAACTAAACAACAAACACATTGTCAAACAACTAAAGAACAAACACATTGTCAAACAACTAAACAACAAAGACATTGTCAAACAACTAAACAACAAAGACATTGTCAAACAACTAAACAACAAAGACATTGTCAAACAACTAAACAACAAAGACATTGTCAAACAACTAAACAACAAAGACATTGTCAAACAACTAAACAACAAACACATTGTCAAACAACTAAACAACAAACACACTGTCAAACAACTAAACAACAAACACACTGTCAAACAACTAAACAACAAACACATTGTCAAACAACTAAAGAACAAACACATTGTCAAACAACTAAACAGCCAAAGACATTGTCAAACAACTAAACAACAAACACATTGTCAAACAACTAAACAGCCAAACACATTGTCAAACAACTAAACAGCCAAACACACTGTCAAACAACTAAACAACCAAACACACTGTCAAACAACTAAACAGCCAAACACACGGTCAAACAACTAAACAACAAACACACTGTCAAACAACTTTACAACAAACACACTCAAACAACTAAACAACAAACACACTGTCAAACAACTAAACAACAAACACATTGTCAAACAACTAAACAACAAACACACTGTCAAACAACTAAACAACAAACACATTGTCAAACAACTAAACAACAAACACATTGTCAAACAACTAAACAACAAACACATTGTCAAACAACTAAACAACAAAGACACTGTCAAACAACTAAACAACAAACACTGTCAAACAACTAAACAACACACTGTCAAACAACTAAACAACAAAACACACTGTCAAACAACTAAACAACAAACACACTGTCAAAACCAATTGTAAAACAACAAACACACTGTCAAACAACTAAACAACAAACACACTGTCAAAACAACTAAAACAACAAAACACACTTGGAAAAGCAACAACCAAACAACAGTCAAACATCTAAACAGCCAACACACTGTCAAACAACTAAACAAAAACACACTGTCAAACAACTAAACAACAAAGACATTGTCAAACAACCAAACTGCCAAACACACTGTCAAACAACTAAACAGCCAAAGACAGGTCAAAACAACTAAAACACCAAAACACACTGTCAAACAACTAAAACAACAAAAAGACATTTTGTCAAACAACTAAACAACCAAACACACTGTCAAACAACTAAACAACAAAGACATTGTCAAACAACTAAACAGCCAAACACACTGTCAAACAACTAAACAACAAACACACGGTCAAACAACTAAACAACAAACACACTGTCAAACAACTAAACAGCCAAAGACAGTGTCAAACAACTAAACAACCAAACACTGTCAAACAACTAAACAACAAAGACATTGTCAAACAACTAAACAGCCAAACACATTGTCAAACAACTAAAGAACAAACACATTGTCAAACAACTAAAGAACAAACACATTGTCAAACAACTAAACAACAAACACATTGTCAAACAACTAAACAAAAACACACTGTCAAACAACTAAACAACCAAACACTCTGGAAAAGCTAACAACCAAACAGTCAAACAACTAAACAGCCAAACACACTGTCAAACAACTAAACAAAAACACACACTCAAACAACTAAACAAAAACACACTGTCAAACAACTAAACAACCAAACACTCTGGAAAAGCTAACAACCAAACACAGTCAAACAACTAAATAACCAAACACACGGTCAAACAACTAAACAACAAACACACTGTCAAACAATTAAGCAGCCAAAAACACTGTCAAACAACTAAACTGCCAAACACACTGTCAAACAACTAAACAGCCAAACACACTGTCAAACAGCCAAACACAGTCAAACAACTAAACAGCCAAACACAGTCAAACAACTAAACAACCAAACACATTGTCAAACAACTAAACAACCAAACACATTGTCAAACAACTAAACAACCAAACACATTGTCAAACAACTAAACAACCAAACACATTGTCAAACAACTAAACAACAAACACATTGCTTCAAACAACTAAACAGCCAAACACTCTGTCAAACAACAACTAAACAACAAAACACATTGTCAAACAACTAAACAGCCAAACACACGGTCAAACAACTAAACAACAAACACATTGTCAAACAACTAAAAGAACAAAAACACATGGTCAAACAACTAAACAACAAAGACATTGTCAAACAACTAAAACAACAAACACATTACTATGTCAAACAACTAAAACAACAAACACATTGTCAAACAACTAAACAACAAAACACACATTGTCAAACAACTAAACAACCAAACACATTGTCAAACAATCAAACAACCAAACACATTGTCAAACAACTAAACAACCAAACACATTGTCAAACAACTAAACAACAAACACATTGTCAAAACAACTAAACAGCCAAACACTTGTCAAAACAACTAAAACAACAAACACATTGTCAAACAACTAAAACAGCCAAACACACGTCAAACAACTAAACAACAAACACATTGTCAAACAAATTAAAGAACAAAACACATTGTCAAACAACTAAACAACAAAGACATTGTCAAACAACTAAACAACAAAGACATTGTCAAACAACTAAACAACAAAGACATTGTCAAACAACTAAACAACAAAGACATTGTCAAACAACTAAACAACAAAGACATTGTCAAACAACTAAACAACAAACACATTGTCAAACAACTAAACAACAAACACACTGTCAAACAACTAAACAACAAACACACTGTCAAACAACTAATGAACAAACACTGTCAAACAACTAAACAACAAACACACTGTCAAACAACTAAACAACAAACACACTGTCAAACAACTAAACAACAAACACATTGTCAAACAACTAAACAACAAAGACATTGTCAAACAACTAAACAGCCAAACACACGGTCAAACAACTAAACAACAAACACATTGTCAAACAACTAAAGAACAAACACATTGTCAAACAACTAAACAGCAAACACACTGTCAAACAACTAAACAACAAACACACTGTCAAACAACTAAACAACAAAGACATTGTCAAACAACTAAACAACAAAGACATTGTCAAACAACTAAACAACAAACACATTGTCAAACAACTAAACAACAAACACACTGTCAAACAACTAAACAACAAAGACATTGTCAAACAACTAAACAGCCAAACACTGTCAAACAACTAAACAACAAACACACTGTCAAACAACTAAACAACAAACACACTGTCAAACAACTAAACAACAAACACACTGTCAAACAACTAAACAACAAACACATTGTCAAACAATCAAACAACAAAACACACTGTCAAACTAAACAACAAACACACACTGTCAAACAACTAAACAACAAACACATTGTCAAACAACTAAAGAACCAAACACATTGTCAAAACAACTAAACAGCCAAAAGACATTGTCAAACAACTAAACAACAAACACATTGTCAAACAACTAAACAGCCAAACACATTGTCAAACAACTAAACAGCCAAACACATTGTCAAACAACTAAACAGCCAAACACACTGTCAAAAACAAATCTAAACAGCCAAACACACTGTCAAAACAACTAAACAACCAAACACACTGTCAAACAACTAAACAGCCAAACACACGGTCAAACAACTAAACAGCCAAAACACACGGTCAAACAACTAAACAACAAACACACACTCTCAAACAACTAAACAACAAACACACTGTCAAAAACAACTAAACAACAAACACACTGTCAAACAACTAAACAACAAACACACTGTCAAACAACTAAACAACAAACACATTGTCAAACAACTAAACAACAAACACACTCAAACAACTAAACAACAAACACATTGTCAAACAACTAAACAACAAATACATTGTCAAACAACTAAACAACAAACACATTGTCAAACAACTAAACAACAAAGACACTGTCAAACAACTAAACAACAAACACACTGTCAAACAACTAAACAACAAACACACTGTCAAACAACTAAACAACAAACACACTGTCAAACAACTAAACAACAAACACAGTCAAACAACTAAACAACAAACACACTGTCAAACAACTAAACAACAAACACACTGGAAAAGCTAACAACCAAACACAGTCAAACATCTAAACAGCCAAACACACTGTCAAACAACTAAACAAAAACACACTGTCAAACAACTAAACAACAAAGACATTGTCAAACAACTAAACTGCCAAACACACTGTCAAACAACTAAACAGCCAAAGACAGTGTCAAACAACTAAACAACCAAACACACTGTCAAACAACTAAACAACAAAGACATTGTCAAACAACTAAACAGCCAAACACACGGTCAAACAACTAAACAACAAACACATTGTCAAACAACTAAACAGCCAAAGACAGTGTCAAACAACTAAACAACCAAACACTGTCAAACAACTAAACAACAAAGACATTGTCAAACAACTAAACAGCCAAACACATTGTCAAACAACTAAAGAACAAACACATTGTCAAACAACTAAACAGCCAAAGACAGTGTCAAACAACTAAACAACAAACACATTGTCAAACAACTAAACAACAAACACATTGTCAAACAACTAAACAACAAACACATTGTCAAACAACTAAACAAAAACACAGTCAAACAACTAAACAACCAAACACTCTGTCAAACAACTAAACAACCAAACACACTGTCAAACAACTAAACAACCAAACACAGTGTCAAACAACTAAACAACCAGACACAGTCAAACAACTAAACAACAAAGACATTGTCAAACAACTAAACAGCCAAATGCACTGTCAAACAACTAAACAACCAAACACACTGTGTTACGAGTTGGGGATTTAGAATATAGTTAAAAGTCTACCCAGATCCCAACAGGCAACAACAATAAAAAAAACAAAGACAATCGGACTATAAAAGGGTAGACAAAGGATGCGAGTTTTTGTTGTGTATAATAAAGTACCATAAATCCCTTAACAAAATATTCAGCTTATAAATTACCCTTAACCAAACTTAACCAAAACATTAACAGTATATACATATTAATAAAACATAAAACAATCGTGAAGCAAGGTGGAGGTGGGAGAGGCAATACAAGATTACAAATACTTAAGTGAGGAGCTGAGATGGCTAACGAGTAGGGCTGAGTATTGTAGAAGACGGTAGGTAGTCACTGTGCCGTAGGTTTAGAGGATAGGTGATCCTGTGGTCACTTCCCAGAGCCAAGTCTCTCTCCTCGAATTGGAGCTCACAAAGAAGACTTGGAGGAAGTGACGCAACAACCAGGATATGGAGAAGGGAAACCCCGGAGTGTTAACTAAGACGAGTCGTACTCGTATCTCGTCCCTAGATGGCGTTGCTCGTGGTGCTGGGTAGGTAGATCAGGACAATTGGTGGAGGGGTTCGTAACACACCCCCCCTCCAAAGACCTCCGTAGCGCGGGCGCGAAGGAGGTGATCACCTGGTGCGTCTGGAGAGTTGCTGCTGCATTTCCACTGGAGCTCGGGATAAGGAGTCTGCAATCAGGTTGTCCACCCCCTTTATGTGCCGGACTTGTAGATTATAGGGCTGGGTGAGGAGAGCCCAGCGGAGGATTCGCTGGTTGGAGGTCTTGTTGGTTTGGATGAACGTGAGTGGGTTATGGTCGGTGAAGACTAGGGTTCTTTTTGGGCAAGACTGGAGGTAACATTCAAACTTCTTTATTGCCAACACCAGAGCCAGGGCCTCCTTCTCTATGGTCGAGTAGTTGGTCTGATGTTTTTTCAACTTGGCGGAGTAATATGCCACAGGGTGAAGAACATCAGTGGTTGGGTCGGGTTGTAGGAGCACAGCCCCCCACTCCGACACCACTAGCGTCGATTTGCAGATGGAAGGGCGAGGTGTAGTCAGGGGGGTGGACTACAGGCTTGGAGGCAAGGAAGGCTTTGAGGCGGTGGAAAGACTGGTCGCACTTCTGGTTCCAGATGTAAGGGACCGCAGAACTGGTAAGGTCTGTGAGGGGTCCGGCTACGCTGGAGAAGTTACTGCAGAACCGACGGTAGTAGCCGCACATCCCAAGGAAGCGCATGAGTTCCTTCCTCGTCCTTGGAGTGGGGAAGGACAAGATAGCTTTAACGTTTGCGTCCTTGGGTCTCACCATACCATGCCCAACGATATGTCCCAGGTAAGTCACTGAGGCCCGGCCAAAAGCAGATTTAGCCAG